>NC_068321.1:16650919-16976915 GCF_025860055.1 Xyrauchen texanus
CAGTTCGTAATGTGAAAACTGGCACCAACAAGTAATCAATATAGGAAGACTAATGATTAAAGCTGCTATAGCGAGCAGCCCCCTCTGTTGGTCAAAATAAACAGCACATGTAGGCTTCAATATGGGCTTTCTTGCCATATATTTTCACTTGACTGTTTTGAAAGCGCTGTAAAAACGGGGACATTTCCGGGGACAGCTCCAGTCGGGTACAGACCATCAAAAACCGGTACTGTCCCCGGAAAACGTCAGGTCACCCTACCAAAAACTGAAATAATTTTCAACTATTGTACTGTGTCATTTCCACATTTCCAGTGCTGCACATCAAACATATCTGAAAAAAGTGCCAAATCATTGGCTTTCAATTTTTTCTTCCATACAATTAAGAGTTTAGTATTACGTTCTCTCACTAACATGTATTCATTTTTGGTAAATGTGTAATTTTAACACTGATAGTGGAGGTTTTTTGTGTGTCCCTTGATTTATTGTCCACCCTGTTATGTCATGATATAATTTCCTTTAATTGAACATATATGTTATGATATGAAATCACACACACTTTAGGTGGACATCAGCCATTCTGAGTTATTTAGAGTTTGTAACTCTTTTGGTTTTATTTCTGTTTTCCTTTATTTTGTGGTGTTAGTCATATGTGTACAAGTACAACATGTCCACCCTGTTATGGGAAGATATATTGGAAATTAATGTGATTTAAAAATGTCAATACATTAATGTTAGCAGAAATAGATTCGTCAATATATGTTTACAAATATATTCAGTAGATATCAATCACAGTCCATGTAGTGGCTTATTTATCTACTGAATGCCACCCTGTTGTTACCCACCCAGCTATTTTCCACCCTGACGCTGCCCATAGACATCTGGATTTTTTTAGTCATTTAGCTTTTTATGACTAATAAAATCTTTAACATATCCCTTTAATAATGAAACATAAAGACACTTGTAAAAGTATATTTTACCCAGCTTGCTGTATATCTTCCAGAACTGTTTACAACTAGTGCATTAACATGTATTATCATTTAAAACATTACCAATAACAATGATTATATTATAATTTAATGCATATAATTCTATATGTCATTTAGAAACAAAGAGCTGGAAGATTTTGTACATGTTGTATTGCATACAGAGCTTTTTTTAAAGCATTGTTTTTTCATATATACAGAAAAGCTGGAAGGAAGAAACTCATAAAGGAGAAGAGCATTACATTTCCTTTGTTAAAAAAGGTAGGTACACTTGTACTATAGGATGATTCGGATGATTCGATTCAAAATTAAACAGCACTATATGCACAAAAATAAACCTATTAATTGTTATTTTTATTTTTTTATAACATTTTTACACCTTATCATGGCTCTAATTAAAAAAAAGTTAACTCAGGTCATTGTGCATGTATGTGTATTTATACATGTATAAAAGGAACATACTATATCTCAAGGCTTTTGCATTCAATGCACCCAGTGCCCAGTTGAGAATGGCCCTTTCTCAATTACCTTTTTACCAGTCCACTCATTTGCACACAGTCCATCCTAGTATCCCAGGACTATGCCAGATACCACAACTCTGATGTAAGGGTAAATCTATGAAGTAATTACAGCATGATATCACAAAACTGTGTGCACTAAACCTCCATGTACATCTATTTTGAAAATATTGTCATAAATGTTTTTTTATGGATGATAGCTCTGTGAGATCTGTCCTGAGATCAGTGTGCTGTACCTATAAAATGGGAGAAATGTTGCCATTTTGTTTAACGTGACCTGTTTAGCAGCAGAAAGAATTGTGTACCCCTTTTTTTCCAGACACTACAACCTGCCTGTGTGTGTCTCAGTCTGCTCCCTAGTTTAGTAGTAAGTTCACTTCCCATAGATCCATTTCTAGGGATGTCGTATTGTCATAATCGTTCCATTGCATGTGCATTGATTCACGTCATAGGGAAATATAGGGAGTGGAATGAGGCAAAACTAATGTCTCGAGTGACTGTTGCTTTCTTTCCTTATAGAATAGACACTGGGTAAGAGGGATCAGGCAATGAATTGCTTGAGATTTATTAGTCATGGATTTTTAATTTAGAGACAGTTTTTTTGGATAACATTTTTTAAACAAGTATTACATGCAGATATGCGTCTTTGCTTTTCATCTAGACAAGATCCTTGCAGGCAGCGCATCACTTACGTCAGTCGGTTAGAAGAACTAGAACATTTGTTTTTGAAGATCTCACTTCAATCAGAGTGAGAGGCAGAAAAGACCTTGAGGCAACTGACTCTCTGAGAGCACTCACTTCTCCTCAACATGTCAGGCTGCCATGGAAACAGTTGGAACTTTTGAATGGGGGACTGGCGCTTATTTCATTTCTTTTAGTTGAGGTGTTTTGTTCCCACTATTCATTTGACTGTTGGAGAGAGTCACTGAATGTGCCACATCTGAAAATTGCCCTGTGCTATCATTAGCTCCAGTTTGTGTGAGGAACATACCGTTCATCTCACTTACTGTTATGTATTTTCTAATTTAAGATGGCGAGATTTATGTCAAGCTATGAATAAAAGGCTGTGTCTTGTTAACTAGTTAGTCTTTGTGTGTTTATAGCCCTTATGTTCTCCTTATCTTTGTCGGTTATTCTGTGATGGTTGTGGAGTAACAAGACAAGAGAAAGCAGATCTACAGTAAGTGCAAGCATTTAATATAAACACTCTAAACTCAATTTCAAAATAAATGTCCATACGAAAGATCACCAATACATTACACTGTATACATTTTTATGTACACAACCCATTTATACTCTCTGAGAATAAGTATTGATATTAAGACAATGTTGTTTCTGAAATTAAATAATGATCTTTTATTTTTTTATTGTACTGAAGCCAACTCAGATATTAAAATTTCATATGGAAATTTAAGTACTTTAAAAAATATTAAGTTTTCTACCAAAATATTAGAGAAATATTTGTGAATTTGTAATATTTATATATTAATATGTGTATAGCATTTTTGTATAGCATTAGCATGATCCAAAGCAACATTTACAGGAAATAGTGCCAATCAACCACTGAGCAAGCTAAGAATAATAGTGGCAATAAAAAAATCCAATACAATAAGTCGGTTTATTACTTTCTGCTATCAAAGCAACTGCAAGCGTTTTTCTCTCTTCCAAATACATGTTGAAATGTTTATTGTGCACACCTCCCGCTTTTTTATGTGGCAAATTTGTAAAATAACCCCGTTGTGACGCTTTCTGCGACTCTTTTCATGTGGGGCAATGTGACGCTTGACGCTGGCGTTGAATGGAGCGCTGACGCCTCGACTCAACTCATGTGAAATTATTATTATATGCCTATTATTGTGGTCTTTTCTGATAAAAGTCAATCACCAGTTTAAATTAGCTACTGTAGGAAAATTATACCATAGATCTTTGTGTTTATAATTCTTATACTGAAGTCAGTAGATTAGTAGTAATGCAAGTTTTTATAAAGGAGAAGGTAAGGACGTTATTGAAACTCACAATTATTGGATGAAAAGTAATGCTCAGACTGAAGTAAGACTATAGATCTGCTTTGTTCTTTAAATGCTTAAACACTATAAAGTCTCTTGGTAGATTTCGGTCATGAATGACTCAAAATGATTCACTGACTCACATATAGCATATAAGACGCTCATTTGTCACCACCTACTGACATTTCCAGAAGGGGTCACTGAACTGATCAGTTAATAAAATTTAACAAATTTGTGAATCAGAAGCAAGCCTCACCAAAATACTCTTTATTTTGCAGCTAATTCTGCACAATTGTAAACTTGAATAAACTTGAATCACTAAAATAGCTGGAATTGGTGCTTTCAGCTTATTCTTTTAAAAACTATTTTGTGGACCAGTGATTGTCTTACCCTTTTCGCCCCTCATGAGTTTGTATCCCTGTAATTTGTTGTTGTATTGCATGAACAAATCTACAAATTAGAAAAGGAGCAAATTTGTTGTTTTTTTCATTACCCATTTAGCGCTCTTGCCACCTGTGACCTCACAGCGTAGCTTACCTATATGATTTGTTTATTTTATTTTATTTTTTTTGTATAAAAAAATACAAATTAAACTATAGCCACATTTCAAACAATACAGGTAAACTCCCTGCTAAGATGGACAGAAATATGGCCAAGTTCTTGAAAAGGAAAAATATTGACGATGGTTAGCCTATGTGGTATAGTGGTGTGCCGGAGAATGTTTTAGTTGTAAAAAGTATACCATGGCAGAAAAACATTTGGGACACACTGCTTTAGAGACTGTTGTACTTGAAAATCCCAGGAGATCAGCAGTTACAGAAATACTCAAACCAGCCCATGTGGCACCAACAATCATGCCACAGTCGATGTACCTAATTACAGTTTTTTACCTCAGGCCACCCACCTCATGAACAGTTAAAACTGACCCCAAATACTTTCCTTTTTGTCAACATAAACATGTACAACATTTAATCCATCCATTCCTACTTATATCTATATTTCATATATATTTTTAACATATCCTACCTCTTCTTCAGTACATTACATAACCTGCACATGTGATTTCGTAAAATCGTTTAATTTCTCTAAAATTTTATGCAGAGCCCCTATAATCCCCTTGCGGCCCCCTGCGGGTCCCCTGGGGTTTATTGCAGGGAGGTCGCTGATATCTCATAGGAGTCTCATTCACTTTGGTGTTTGACAAACTATGTGTTGGCAGGCCCTAAGCCTAACTGAGGGGACCTCCTACAGCTTTGATGATATGGCCATTATCGAGATGAACTCCTCACCCGATAATGTTTCTTATGGGAGCTTGCCCCACTCCTGATGGTATCAGATACTCCAAATTAAACTCAGCAATTTAGCCGTGCCTTACCTCGGCTGTGTTACAGTACTGATTCTATGTCAGAGAGCAGCGGGTTTCACCCTACTCACGTTATTTACATGACAAGGCCAGCTAATGTTTACACACATACTAGCAGTCTGTTCTGTTCACTATATAACTGGCTGCATGAAACAGAATTGTAGAAAAATTATTGTTTGTAATAAGTTTGTAGATATGTTTTCCACACACAGCTACCGCCCCTTCCGCCCTGTCCCTCATTTGTCATTGCTCACACAAACTACACTGTAAAATTTTGTGATTAGTATTTTAGTCTTGTTTTCCAGTAACAAGATTAATTTACTTGAGAAGCCAGTTTGCATAAGATAAAAGACTTATTTCTTAAATTATGGTTATTTTTCTTACCCCATTGGTAAATTTGTAACAAAATTGTGTTAGATTTATGTTTAAAAACTATTTGACAATGGGATGTTTAGATATTTTTACTATAAAAACCCACACAAACACATCCCATTGGTTGAGCCATGATGGACCACTCGAACAAGCAGAGCAATATTTTAAAAGTACCACAGAGCCACAGTGTTTAAGAAGTAGGATAAAGTATTAAAACTGAAAAAATACATCTTTGTCTTATCAACGTGAATGTAAATTAAGGATGCTTAAAACATAATTTATACATAATAATTTCCAACAACAGTTATACAAGGCACCATTTTCTAATTATATGAGGCCAACAGATGAGAGCACCATCATAATCACAATAACTATCCTGCTATTATTATTGACAGGCAGTTTGTGAATGAATGTTGTCATTGGCACTCACCGGTGCCCTCTGGAACATCCCCAAACATGTGAACTGCTTGCCAGCTCACATGATCGACTGGACTGCCATCCTGTCTTCCCCTTTGTCCACCTGTCTACGGTTACATGGTGTTTTAGCATATGAAGGGTTGCAACAATACAACAAGGAGGGTTGCCCTGTCTGTGACCAGCATCTTTTATGTATTCTATTGTTTAATTTGGCTAACTCAAGCCCCACTTCCTTGCCTAAGAGAGGACAGCTCTGTGGATAGCTGGGTGCCCCCCTCACCCTAATGAGGCATAATTGGATTTGGAGGGGATTTAGGGTTTACATGGGGCTATATCATTGTAAACAGTAAACTTCACTACTGTTGACACACTCAGATTCACAAATTGTATGGAGTAGATAAGAATTATTGAGCAGTTTAAAAGGAAAGTACACCAAAATGAAAATCCAGTCCTAATTTATTACCATCTTGTTCCAAAACCCATAACTTAAGACATTCTTTTTTCAATGGAACACAAAAGATGTTAGGCAGAATGTTAGCCTCAGTCACCATTCACTTTCAGTGCAACTTCATTAGCAAACAGTGCAAGTGAAAGCCAGGGGTGGAAATAGTATTGAAAAATCATACTCAAGTAGAAGTACTGATACTTCCCAAAAATGTACTGTGTGTAGAGTAAAAGTAGCTGTCCTAAAAACTACTCAAGTAAGAGTAAAAGTGTTGCTCATTTAAAAGTACTCATGAGTAGTGAGTATTGAGTACTGAGTTGCAAAACCTATACCCCATTATAATGAACACTGTATGCCAACTTTTAAAATATAAAATATATCACTTACGTATCACACTTGCGTATGATAAACGCTGCATGAATCCAAAAAATGAAAGGGAGACATGATAACAGAAATTAAAAGATTAAAATATTATTTTAAATACACTGATCACCACTTTAAATCGTAACGTATGAAACATCCATCCATCCATCTTCAACCGCTTATCAGAAGTCGGGTCGCGGGGGCAGCTGCTCCAGCAGGGGGCCCCAAACTTCCCTATCCCGAGCCACATTAACCAGCTCTGACTGGGGGTCGTATGAAACAATTACATTAAAATCAGTTTAACATAAAACATGTTCAAACAATGCAAGGAATGCAAAAAATGCTAGATAAGCAGGATCACTTTATGTGCTTTTTGGAGCGTAAACATTTTGGAACCCCTTCACTTACATTGAATGGACCTACAGAGGTTATATATTCTTCTAAAAATCTTAATTTGTGTTCTGAAGAAAAACGTCATAGACAGATGGTATGAAGTGGAGTAAATGAGAAAATCTTCATTTTTGTGTGAATTATTTCTTAGCACATGGGGGGCACATTGTCCTCCATTTGAGATACAATGTTCCACATTGATTTAATTATTGTATCTTTTAAGCCCGGCAATAGTTGTATTCTCATTCTAATGCATGATGCACAATTTTCTGAAGTTTGTGACTGGTGTAATGTTCTGCTGAAGGATTGCTCTGCAAAAGGTTGATACATTTCTAATAAAGGCTAATCATAATTATAAATTATTTTATCATCTCTACCTTCCTGGTAATTTATTATACCAATTAACAAAATCTCTACATCAGGTGTCAGTATTATTAAAAAACTATATATATTATATAAAAAATGTATTATTATTACAAATGTCATATTCAATACATTATTACTTTTAAAGCTACTCCATTTGTTCAGCCAAAAGTAGTGAGTGGTTTTCTTGTTTCCATGTTATTGAACAATCCTGAGTAATTGACTAAATTTTCATTTTGGGAAGAACTAGCTCTTTAACAACATAGCATGCGTGGAAAGTTCTTACATAAGAGGCTGTTACCAGTTCTGGAGATGCCTCATCTAATCCATCACACTATTATTATCAGAGGTGTTTGTTTATAAACAAATATTGGATGTAGAGTTACATCATCAAACTAATGGAATAGCTTTTTCTGCTACAATGAAGAAGGAGCCGTTGACATGCTAACAAAAATGAATACAATTGAGTGATTAATCGCTTGTTGATTAAGTCCAGAGATGTGTCAGTATGATTATGTTTCTAAGGCCTCGTTGAGGTGCCACTTTCCAGGGGTGTGCGTTGCTACAGTATGTGATGTACCACTGGGATATTACAGACCTTGAACTGACAGGCATGGGTGTTTGAAAGGGGATCTCACTTAATTGAATGGCATGCTGTGCGGAAAGTTATGTCATCATCTAGTGTGATGGTTGAATTGTTTTTTAAAAAGGATCCATTATTATGTCTGGTCACTCTTGTGTAATATAGGTGCAGTAGACTTTTTATGTTTTAAGCATTTCCTTTCAATGAGGTAATGACAGTAGACGTGGTTTCAAAAGAATATGGTGATGTTTAGTACTATTGCTGTAAGGAGTATTGCTAGTAATTATATTCTGAATGAAATTAATATCCTTTATTTCTTCCGTGTAATGTAAAAAGTGAATTTGAAAAAAGTCTTCACAGAGTTTATTTGCCATATAATGCAAAGCAATGCAATGAATAGTGACTCTGGTCTGTCAAGCTCGAAAAATGTATACGTCTCGTGCACTATATTCCAAGCCATATGATCACTTTGTGTGATGAACGGAACAAAATTTAAGCGGTTATTCACTATCAAATCAAATCATTAATAAACTCTGTAAATCAAAAAAGCCGGCTATATCAATAGCATTAAACTTCACCACATGATGTTTTGACGTTTGGTCACGAGAGTATTATTATTATTTTATGTGAGTATGCATAAAGAATTACATTTTGTTTAAGCTTCAGAACTTGTTGAATATAGTGCATGGATGGTATAGATAACTTTAAATGTGGTTTCATGGTGTTTCTTTGTTCTTGGGCGGCTGTGGCTCATGGGGCAGCTGTGGCTCAGGTGGTAGAGCAGGTTGGCCACTAATCGAAGGTGCCGTACACATGCCGAAGTGTCGCTGGGCAAGACACTGAACCCCAAGTTGCTCCCTATGACAGGTTAGCGCCTTGCATGTGTATGAATGTGTGTGTGAATGGGTGAATGAGAAACAGTGTAAAGTGCTTTGAATACCTATAAGGTTAAAAAGGCGCTATATAAGTGCAGACCATTTACCATTTTCTTTTTTAAGCTTGACATGCCGGAATCACTATTTATAGAGTCTGTTTAGTGGAGATTATATTTAAACGAATGGGAGAAATTGGAGTGTCCAACTGTCAAAGAATGTAGAAAAGAAGTCCCGCCTTACAGGTAAAAGTGCCAATTACCTTTTAGATACAGACATCGCCTGTTAATCAGCTTGAGAACATGCATGTGCATTAGCTAGACAAGCCAGGAAAATTTCGTTTTTTTAGCTTACATTTACATTTATGCATTTGGCAGACGCTTTTATCCAAAGCGACTTACAGTGCAATTATTACAGGGACAATCCCCCTGGAACAACCTGGAGTTAAGTGCCTTGCTCAAGGACACAATGGTGGTGGCCGTGGGGTTAGAACCAGCAACCATCTGATTAACAGGTGATTAACAGCCCTGTGCTTTAGCCACTACGCCGCCACCACCACTCTCAGCTTAGTCTGAGGTGTAGAAGCACATTTTATGATTCCAGTGTTGTCATATTTTACCAATAATTTTAAGGATTTTCTTTGATTGTAATCTTGACCAACCATTTTGGAGATTTTCCATTCAAGTATATAGGAGCTGCCCAGATATACAGTATGTATGAAACTTGTTTACATAGAAAATAGCTGCCCGGAAGCGATCCAAATACAGCCGCCAAGTGGACTGACTTGATAAAAGACTTTGCTATTTACTTGGATTATAGAGCAAATAAACCCTGTGAAGACTTTTAAAAATGATAAGATAATAATTTTCCAGATGTGGGAATAGATTGGAATTCATTGGCTAATGAAAATCAGGACTAGGCCTATACGCTGACTGTTTCAGTAGATTCCTTTTTGTGTCTGTTACAAAGGGAGATCACCTTGCTTTCTGGTTAATGCTGACATGTGGGTTACTGTGTTTGTGTGTGGCCTACGTTGTCACAGTCTGTCTCCCTCATGTTTCCTAGGTCTCTTAATTTGAAGTGTTTCCCCCGGACTACGTTACCCAGTATGCACTGCCCTCATCATTGCCATCTGTTCCTTATTGTTCTCACCTGTTTTCCATTCCCTCATTAGCTTTTGTTTTTTATTAATACCCTTTCGTTTTGCATTCCTTTGTCAGTTCCCGTTTGTTTCACTGTCATCAGTTTTATTAAAGCCTGCAAATAGATCCCACATCTCCTATCTTATCTCAGCAACTACTTGTGACATAAGTACTGTATATGGTTGTGTTAAAGATGCACAGACAGTGACATAACACTTCTCATCTTACCTGTGACAGTGCTTAGGAAACAGATAGCCTAGTTCTTGGCCTCAAACTCGCATGCCATCACAGATGTGTATGACTTTTTTAGAAGTTTTTTAGAAAAATATCTCCGCTATGTTGGTCCTTTCAATGCAAGTGAATGTTGGCTAGATCTTTGAAGATCCAAAAAGCATATAAAAGCATCATAAATATTATTCATAAGACTCCAGTGGTTGAATCCATGCTTTCAGAAGCAATATGATAGGTGTGGTGTGTTATTTGAATTTCCTGTATACGTATGTAAAGAGTTAGGGAATAGGGTTTTATTCTAGAATAAAAATTGTAAAAGTTATTCATGCAGCACTCTAAAACTTAGTATTTCTGCATCCCCCAAAAGGAAAAGGTTTGCAATAAAGTTTCACCCCTGAACAGAAATTATGCAATGTGTTTCTAAAGGGTAACATAAGGCTATATAATTGAACCTGGTGGCTGGCATAAGATAAGTGTGGTGGCATCGCACCTGCTTCCATCACTCAATGCCTTATCGTCTGATTCCCTGTCGGTGCCAAAAATGTCAGCACTAGCAGCCAGGTTCACTGGCTGGAACTCCGTAGCTCCCAGACAGTGACACAGCAGCTCACACTGTAGCTGCCTTACTTAATAGGACTGGATTTTTTTTTTTCTTTTTGCTCCTTGGATTCATGCGAATGCTCTTCAGGGTTACCTGATGCGAAAATGGGTCCAAGGGCAGAATCAGACAAAAGGGAGGAAGAGAATAGAGGAAAGGAGGTAAGATCTCCTCTCTGAAGATCAGACTTATATAGTGGTGTTGGATGGTGATTATCTGTATAGACTTCCAAATTTCCAACTTTGACACTTTCTGTGTCAATATATTTTGATATCTGTGTGAACTTGAAGGGAACTGACTTCATGCATCCACTAAAATTTGCCTTGGGACCAGTTGGTTGAAAGTTGTTTAAAAAATGGTTATGTATTGTAGCTCTAGTATCATAAGGACTAGTATCATTTGTTGCAGATGCCACTTGATTTGATATGTTGGTATCTAATGCCATTAAATTCACAGACTTTTAAAAGTGGCCAAATACTATGTTACCATACATTGTAATTTCTCTTAGATATTAGCCTTTCATTTGTTAATGAAAATCTAAGGTGCTTGTAATTCAGTTTAAGATGACATTCACATGTAGGTCATGTGTTGCTATTCTTTTAACTAAAACAAGCTTGTTGTTTCTAGGGTTTGAGGTTTCATCCTTCACCCAAGCAACCAGATAGCACTGAAGCACTAGTCTCTTGAGCTTAGTCCTCTGGTGCTCATAATCCCTTAAGACAACAATTTTTAGGGGGCCTGGGTAGCTCAGCGTGCAAAGTGACACCAGCCAGGTCTCCTAAGCAACCAAATTGTCACATGGGGTAACCTCCTCGTTCTCGCTAAAATGTGGTTCGCTCTCGGTGGGGCACGTGGTAAGTTGTGCGTGGATGCTGCGGAGAGTAGCAGGAAGCCTCCACATGCGCTATGTCTCTGCGGTAACATGCTCAACAAGTCACGTGATAAGATGCGTGGATTGATGGTCTCAGACACGGAGGCAACTGAGACTCATCCTCCGCCACCCGGATTGAGGCAAGTCACTATGCTACCACGAGGCATTGGTAATTCCAAATTGGGTAGAAAAAATGGGGATAAAATAAAAAAAGACAATTGAAATTACAGTGGAAAGGCGAGGGTGAAAGAGAATGGAGGTTACGGTGAAAGAAAACCAAAGGTGGAGTATGGTTTAATGTTGATGGGAGAGTCATGTTGAATTGAACAAAGTAGTGATCAGAGACATATAAAGGTGTAACAAACATATTTGAGTTGGTACAGTTACGTGTAAAAATGAGGTCCAGCTGGTTGCCTGATCTGTGAGTTGCTGTGGTGTGTAGTCTTTCCAAGTCAGATGAGGCCAGAAGAGTATTCAGTTCAGTGGCCTGGGGCTTGTCTTGGTGAAGGTTGAAATTGCCAAGAACCACAAGTGGCCTACCATCCTCTGGCAAAGAGGACAGCAGGACATCCAACTCCTCAAGAATGTTTGTCAGCTGACCTGGAGGGAGATAGATGACAACAACATGTATTTTTGTGGGTTGGATTGTAGTAATGGCATGGAATTCAAAAGATGTATTGTTACATAGTGAAGACTGTGGTGAAAAAGTCAGTCGTTATGAATGAGCAAACCTGTTCCCTCACCCCTACCGGTATGTCGAGGTGTGTGAGAGAAGGCGAAGTTGTTGGAGAGAGCAGTAGGTGTTGCTGTATCCTCTGGACGTATCCATGTCTCTGTCAGTGCTAGGATGCTGAGGGTGGACTGTGTGGCAAAGGCTGGAATTAAGTCAGCTTTGATCACAGCTGACTGGCAGTTCCAGAGTCTCACTGAGAAGGAGAGCAGGTGCTGAAGTGCAAAGTGGCCGTAGGTTGTGTGGGTTGCATTTGGTCTTGCACCTATATCATGTAAACAGTCTGTAACAGCTAACAGGGATGTGCTTGAAGGCATGTGTTATTCATGAAGTAGACATGCTAGTATGTAGAAGGAAAATAAGTGAAGAGATAAAAGCAAAAGATACTTAAGTGTAATGGTGAGTATCATCTTGTCTGTGTCCTTGCTCGGTGGACTCGCACAGGAAGACTCGCTGGTCTTTACACAAAAAGGTCTTCACTCGAGGGCTACCACTTCCACTGCCGCATCTGCGTCTGCATTCAGTGAAATATATATACAATTTTAATGAGCTGTTCAGTGGAAAAAAGCAGGACACACCTTTATGTTTCTTAGCACAACAAAGCTAGTCACGTGGTCAACCATAACTAAGGGTCAAGCGAGGTGACAAGTGCGGGAACAAACGCGACTTCCACACACCGCAAATAAATTATGCTGCACTTTAGCAATAAATAATACTCTAAAACAGGAGAAGCATTGTTTAGACACTAAAAAAACAATGATAGTTTTACACACATTGGATAACCAACTCTAAATCTAGCGGTGAATACTCTGGGACAAGGCAAAACAATATAGCACACACACAACAACACAGGTTTTAGTGACGCGATATCAAGACAGTAAACAAATAGCACAAATCTAGCAATGAATACCACTCTGTAACAAAGTAAAACAATGAAATAAACACACTTACATACAACTGCAGACTCTTGTAGATAGAGTGCTTCTATGTTACTGATCTTGAGTAATCTAATCTAATGGAATACATTACAAATGACATTTTACAGCATGTATTCTGTAATCTGTAGTGGAATACATTTCAAAAGTAACTGTCCCAAACCTGGGTTAGCCCATGTGAGGCCTGGCCCAGACAGCTGAACTTGATTGAAAACATTACTCATGCAGTTCATGGTGGCATTAGTGTATTGTCAGTCTGTGTCTCTCGTCTATCTACCCACTCACTGAACTCCACTGCAGAATACTGTATCTCTAGAATCATTAATGTATGATTCATGAGAGAGGGGGCGTACTGAGAATTTAGAGCAGGAAGTGCTATTCAAAAATATTACATTTATATTTCATTTATTATTTCTCAATAAAAAGAACTATGTGAGTAGGTGACATGAAAAACTTGCAGTGTGACATTCTATACGCCATCTACAAAATGTTTTTTACCAATTATTTGAATAATTATGCATGCAGGCTTTCAGACCTCATATTAATTGAGAAACTACATGGAATATTTGTACATTTGTCACACCACAGGAATGCTTAAAATGAACTTGTGAAGACAAAAAAAGTTATTAAAAATGTTGAATTTTAAACTAATATCTTGATGAACCTCAAGGAAATATTATACGTCAACTATTGATATTTTGCTGGCTATTTCAAAAGTCTTAAATAATATCTGTGTTCTATATCCCGAAAGTGCTTATGAAGCCCAAACATACAGCTCACAAATATACTGCAGCAAACAGCATTCTGCATTTAGGAACTAGATAACTACATTGTGTTTAAGTTTTTGAAACTTCTGAATACATAATATTTAAGAGTTTAACAAAATAATTTGAGTTTTCAAGCATACTGCAAACAGATTACAGCAAGATTGACCCATGTACACTCGGTAGCACTTTATTAGGAATATCTGTAAACCTACTTATTCATGTGATTATCTAATCAGCCAATGGTGTGGCTGAGTGCAATGCATAAAATCATGCAGATACAGGTCAGGAGCTTCAGTTAATTTTCACATCAACCATCAGAATGGGGATAAAATTTTATCTCAGTGATTTCGACCATGGCATGATTGTTGGTGCCAGACGGGCTGGTTTGAGTATTTCTGTTACTGCTGATCTCCTGGGATTTTCACATACAATAGTCTATAGAGTTTTTTTTCGGAATGGTGACAAAAACAAAAACATCCATTGAGCGGCAGTTCTGCGGACAGAAAAGCCTTGTTGATGAGAGAGGTCAACGGAGAATGGCTGGACTGGTTCGAGTCGACAGAAAGGTTACGGTAACTCAGATAACCTCTCTGTACAATTGTAGTGAGTAGAGTAGCATTGCAGAATGAACAACACGCTGAACCATGAGGCAGATGGGCTACAACAGCAGAAGACCATGTCAGGCACTTTATTAGGACCATAGGGTTTCGAAAAAAATGTTCAGTGAGTGTATATGATATAGTAACAACAACCGTAATGTACTCTGTAACTTGTGGATTATCCACATAGCCACAACACTGTTACACTTGCATTTGGACGACTGTGTTCTTACGTGAGTAATGTATACTCCCCTCTACAGATGCTAATTTGCATATTTGCCAGCCAGGTCATTACAAGTCCATCTGTTCCATTCATAAGGGGATACCAGTATTGGTAGCATTAGCATTAGAGTAGACCAGTTGGAAGCCGCAAGTGATAAATTAGAGCCTCTTTGAGGAAGTTTAGCTAGACATTCATTCTGTTACAATTGTAAGTTCAATCTCTTAGACAAGTAATTGCACACCTCTCCTCAATAAGCAACTCTATTTGAGGTATAATTTGCCAGTAGCATGTAACATGAGTTAGGTGCCAAAGTTTAATGCATGAGCATTAGGGGTTTGTTCGGAACCCTAACCCAAAGGATGAGCAATAGTAATAGTAATGCTTGGCTTAGCAAGTACCACCTCTAATAATTGCTCAACTGTTTTAACATCAATTCTGTTCACTTTTACTCAAGAAATTGCTTCAGAGTTCTTTTACAAGTCTTTTTAGAACAAGAGCTTGCAACTGAATTGCATAATTATCTGAGAGATATATGGGGGTTTTTATGTACTTTGAAACTTTTTAAACATATTTTTGATATAACCGATGTTTGCTCTATATATTAAAATTATTTTAGCCATGTGATGTCATAGGTTGATTCTCATGAAACCACTGAAAAAAATGTCCTGGGCCTGTTTTACTTCCAAATCAAAAGAAACAAATACGAAATTCTGATTTGTACATAGAAAATGTATCCTATTTTACCCCCTAATTCACATTACCGCAATGCGAAAACAGATGGTCGTTATGATATTGTCATTACCGCAATGTAAAAAAAACATATATATATATTTATTTTATTTTTTTATTGTGAAGTATTTATACATCATAGTAGTACGTCCTTGGTTCTATCTAATATTTTCACTAAATTTAATTGACAAAAATCATTGTACAACAGCGTCTTGTTAACTGTAATAGAGTAAAAAGAATATTGTGTTATGGTAATGTAATCCATCATTGTAAACAATGGAAATAGTAAAAGTAAAATGTCTGGACTGCCAAGGGACTTGGGTGGTAAAATGCACTTATATTGTATGTCCTGAAATTAATATTTTACAATGCAAAAACTCTTAATGGCCCTAAATGTAGTAGGTTCTATTTTCTTTATTCAAGATATAATTTTAGATTTTTGTATTGTCTTGAGGTTAAATATGACAGGTTTTGTGAGAATCACCCTATAATACATCATAGCACATCCTCCTCACTTTGAAAACCCCAGTGGCCATGTGCTTATGGCAACACTTCTGTTACATAATTATAACTTGACGTGTTAAGTTGCCTACGGTCCTCCAAATGTCAGTTATTTTGTAAACACATCATGTTTGTAAACACATTTCAATTCTTAACTGATGCTCAGATGCAATTTGTCCTCTCTTAAGTGGCATTGAGAGATGTAGGTTTACACTTTAGACCTCACTTGTCCATTTACCCAGCCCCCATGGGTGCAACAGTCAGAAATATAACCAAGAGGCAAAAGGGTTAGAGATAACTATTAAGGACAGAGCTAGTTTTCTTACTCTACCTGTAGTGTATGCCTGGAGAGTGTAAGTGCTGCAGTAGAGACCAAAGCTTATGTGTGCATTCCGGTGGATAAGATTTCTTCTCTGCACTTGACTGATGTTTGTCAGCATCCCGGGGGAATCTGTGCGACTGAGGGGAGTAAGTATCTCTGGGTCTGTGTCCAGGATACGGCCTCAGGGATGGAGGAGGAACCAGAAGACCCAAGCGAATTTGCTTGTGCTGCCCATGAGTGGAGCTCCACTATCAGGGATCAGTCCCCTGATGTCCTCTGATGCTTCTCATAAAAGAAGAGGAAGATGGTGCTGAGAGACCCCACTGTTCAGAATCCGGCTCAGGATAGCTCCCTTGTGGAGTCTTCTCCACACGACACTAAGTTCTCTATGTGCACACACGTTTCTACCCATTTATACCCACCTGCATTACACATTTCCTCGAGCAGAGATGTGGAGATCGCACATGAGATGGACTCAGATCTAAGATAGACGTGAGTGAGACCTCATCTTTCTGGTCTTCTTTTTCATAACTGAATACAAGCAGATGTTTGAATTAGGCTAAAATGAGGAATCCCATCGTGAGGCTCAGCCTGGACCTCCTCAGTCACTAGATCCAGAGATTTCATGGCCCTCCTTGGCACAGCTGTATACAAGTTGAAGTTTGAATATGCCTAAAAGGAGGGATCAATCATGTAAATCAGTCTAGAACATGGACCTGTAAATCTTTGAAGAAGAAACAGAGTTGTACCAATCTGAGGTGGTTCCTGGTTTTAATTCAGGGTTGCTTACCTGCTGGTGGACATGTGTGGTGGGACTGAGGCCTGTGGTAACCGGAGAATGTGGAGACCTTGCAATGGGTGGAGAAGGGACCACACCACCCTGCTGTGGCTTTGAGATCCTCCAGAATTGCTGGGGCACCAAACGAAGTCACAGGAAAAGGAAGGTTCAACCTGAGGTAAAGTTTAGCATTCTGCCAACAAAATGTGCTGTCTCCTTAAAATGTCCAACCCCAAGATTAGTGCTAATGAATGGCACTCTGTTTGCATGCTTTTTCTAAGTAAAAATGCTTATTTGGCTCAAGTAGGCCTAAACTAAACTTAATTTTTTTAAGCAACATTACTAGAACAAGTAAACTTAACTCATCTGTAACTAAAGTATCCTTGTTTTTATTTAATTATTTAAATTGAGTTAGCACATCTTATACAGTATATAGAAAATTATGACTGGAATCTTGTTTAGCCATATCGCACATTGGATTCTCAGTATGTCCATAAATCTGCACTTTTAAATTTAACAGGCTCCAGGTTTACCAGAGGTAACACTAATCACTCTATTGTGACTTCACACAAATCACAACTATCAACAAGCTACAAAAAAACAACACCAGTAGTTATAAGAATTAAAGCTATATACATTTTTAAATAATAATTATTATTAGTTTTCTACATACATTCCCCTAGTTTGACCAAAGATATATAATTTATTAAAGTGTAAGGACTTATGGGTATTCCACACAGCCATAATTTTGTACTTGATAATTTTGAGTAAGTAGTACCCAAAGCCAAAGTTTAAAGAACGTATATAGTTGAGTTATGATTCCAAAATTTGACATTTCAAATACTGTTTAATTAGGTGTAACGAGGACTCAGGCAAGTTGGGATCCATCTGCGGTTGTTTATTTATAAGCAAAACACAAGTCGTACAGGCAAAGTCGTGGGCAGGCAAACAGAGAATATAGCAGGCAGGCAATCGAGTAACTGGAACAGGCAGAGGTCTGGGCAGGCAGCAAACAAACGTAGTACGGAACAGGCAAGAGGTAAACAAGGCAGGCAGCAAACTGACAGGGTCTAAGTAACAGGCTGGATCGGTACACAGAATAACTAGTAAGGGAGTCAGAGAATAACTTGCTTGGTAATGTCGCCGGGGCAAACAAGACTTCGCAAATAAGGACTAAACAGGCACGGTTAAATAGGGTAGGGTAACACAAAACAGCTGGGGATTAATCAGACCTAGGTATGCGGGCAGAAGGGAAATGTAGTTTAAGTGATCAGAATTCGGGTGAAATCGATCTCTGACGACTGAGGGAGGAGGCGCCTTCACCGGCGTTCGTGACATTAGGACCACTACAATGTTTTTATTAAGGGATAGTTCACTCAAAAATGAAAATTCTCTCATAATTTACTCACCCTCATGCCATTCCAGATGTGACCCATATAATGATTAATCCATATTCAGTTCATTTTGATTTCTTTGAATATTTTTAACTTCACTGTTGACCCATTTAAAAAAAAAAACATATCAGATTTAAGCCACCACCATTTATGCCTGTGTGCATTAATTAAATCCACTAAATAACATAGTCATTTGGCCGATATGTCCTGTGAAGTGACAAAATGTACTCCATCTAAAATATTTTAAACAGCATTTTGGCATTCTTTTTTTACAATTATGCAAGCAGCTTTACAACCTCATATGAAGTGAGAAACTAAATAGAATATTTACTCTTTTAAAAATTCATTTATCACTACAATTATCCCATAAATGTGATTTATTAATGTCCTTTAAGAATTAGTGACCAGTTTCAGCATCTAAAATATTCACTTTCCCTTATATATTTATATAAATTTAACCTAAAATCTTGATGTTGATACATTTCTATGGATATGTTTCAAATTTTTAGGGGCTTTAAATTGTTATGTGTGTATGTTTACATATTCTTTTCCATTCCATTTCACATTTTCACAACTATGATCACTATCTGTCTTAGACCTAAATTAGTAGTCACAGGCTACCTGAGTCTGACATTAGAGAAAGGTGGTTCGATAATAGGCCTACATGACGAGTCACGTTGTATTACATACAGTGGCCAGCTTCCGAAATGCCATGCCATGCTTGTTACATGTGAGCGCTGTGGTCTATAGGGAATAGGTGTGAAAAAAAGTGTTAACTTGCTTCTACAGTTGACACTTAGGATGGCTTGGAATGACTGTTTTGTATTTGCTCATTAGCCAGAGTGAGAAGTCAAACTGTCAATAGCAGTCCATATTCATGGTTTCTGTTTTTCTGACACTGATTTGGTCATAATCAGAAATGATTATGCAATATCAAGCATCTCAGTTAACCTGAACCATCTCAGTTCACAACCATTTTATTTTTGTCATGTAAAGTATTTTTGAGTGCTAGAGGATATTTAATGAGAAACATTGTAGGGTGAGTTATTATAATGTGGTGAAAACTTTTTTCTTCTCTTTGAAAAATGAAACATTCAATATGAGATTAGGACATGTATTAAGTAGATAAAGTTGTTTCTGCTTTTACTGTAACTGACGTTACAGTAATTTTGGTTTATGTTTCACTGGCTGATACGACATTGGTCTTAGGCTACACATTAGGATTTCCACATTAATCCAAACACATTTGAAAACGTTGTTTTAGTTTTCAAAATGCTCTCCATCCACACTGCCGTTTTCAAGCATTTTCCAAAAGTTTCTCATCCACACTGAAACTTACGAAAATGTTTTAATCCCCTTACTGCTCATGCGAACAATTGCCATTCCATGTGCGACAGTTCCATGTCTGAAACACAATTTTCCTTGTGTTCCGTCACCGAACAGTGATTCCGAGTAAACTTCTCGTTGCATTTGAAGGAATGCAGTGTGAAGGTTGTACATAGTAACACTTATCTTTAACAACACTATCAAAGTGAATAGCAGGTACAACAACTCCGCTACAACATGGGCCTTAATCTTATATATTTTAGCCCCTTTTTTCCCAATTTGGAATGCCCTATTCTACTACTTAGTAGGTCCTCTTGATGGCACGGTTACTCACCTCAATCCGGGTGGCGGAGGACAAGTCTCAGTTGCCTCCGCTTCTGAGATAGTCAATCTGCACATCTTATCACGTGGCTCAATGTGCATGACAAAGCGGAGTATAACAGCACGGGAGGTCATGCTACTCTCCGTGATCCATGCACAGCTTATAATGTGTCCCATTGAGCACGAGAACCACTAATCGCAACCACGAGGAGGTTACCCCATGTGACTCTACCCACCCTAGCAACTTGGCCAATTTGGTTGCTTAGGAGACCTGGCTGGAGTCACTCAGCCTGCACTGGATTCAAACTCATAACTCCAGGGGTGATAGTCAGCATCAATACTAGCTGAGCTACTCAGGCCCCCCATGGGCCACAATCTTGATTGTTTTGTTTGAATGGATCACATGACTGCATCACATGACAACAGATACATAATTGTTTCAAGATATCTCCATTTTACCTGTCCACACTACAATGCGAAGACAGCATTTTCAATTGTATCCACTTGTATCCAGAATGTTTTTAAAAATCTCAGTTTGTGCTGGACAAAAACGGCATCTCAGGCTACGTCCACATTAATTTGGATACATTTAATAACTGCTTTTTCGGTTTTGAAACACTCTCCATCCACACTGCCATTTTCAAGCATTTTCCAAAAGTTGCTTGTACACACTGAAACGTACAAACATTCTTTAATCCCCTAAAATGCAAAGACTGCATTTTGAAATGCACCCACTTTTCAAAAAGCTCCTCCTTTTCGCTGTCAAAAACGCAGTCTCAGTTTGGATGGAAAGCTAAAAACGTACAGCGAAAAAGATGTGTTTTTTTTAAATGAAAACGTATTAGTGTGGACATGACATCAGTGTGGACTGAAGGCCAAAATGTAGTGAAAAAGATGTGTGGACATGGCCTTAGAATTTATACTGGCATTACATTTACATGCACTTAAAACGTTAGATTTTAGTTGGAGCAAAACAATAATTTGTTTTTTTAGATTGTCATGAAGATCAGGCATCAGATGATAAAACTGTAATATCTATAATGTCGATGAATCATCGTGTAATTAGATAAAATACGATTGTTAATCGTGTTTAAAAATAAGTAATTAAATAATGATTATATTAAAAACCCCAATTGTCAAACAAATATTTGCGATTATGACGAATAGTTGTCTGTTTTATGGCTATTGCTATTATTGTCCCTTATAGGGCTTTCACGATTAATTGTCATATAAATTGTCATATTTCTTTATGTGCATGTGTGCTTCATACACCTTAAGATGTCACTTTTACATATTTAACTTCAAAATTATAAATCAAATAATAAAATAGGGATATATGATTTCCTTTTAAGGCTTTAAAACTATATGAATGACATAAAAATATTTTTCATATCAAAACATTAATAAAATGTCTCTTTTTGGTCAACTTTAGTTTTGGTCAATTTTACATTAACACTGTAGTTTTTGTTGTTTTTTATGAAGAACAAAAAATATAGTACAAAATATATTTTATTATACTATATATGTATATATTTTATATATATTATATTTTATAATATTTATATTTAGCGATACTAAAATATTTCTGTTCTAATTTCTTCACTTTCACATGTCATTGTAATGCTCTTTGATTAAACCAATGAACCCGTATTTCTCATGAAGCAAAACATTTGAGGTTGCATTTAATAATTTTATCACTAGAGTAAACATGCGTCACATCCTCTGTGCCATTAACAATGCGTCATTGAACCCGCTTTGACCAGAAACATTTGTCATACACAATTGTTAAATTAAAGTGAAAGCGGAGTGCTTGTGAAGTTTAAATTTGTTTGTTTATATTTTTGCCAGAGTTTGGTGCAAGCCTTTACTAACGGTGTGCACATCAGAGCGTTTGCTCTTCACTGAATGATAAATGGCATTGATAAATAAGCTTCAAATTCCCTTATTTGGGCATTTAAATATTATTGGAATTTGAAGTGCACAATAGTCGCGGTTATCTCGAATAACAGCGGTTAGATCAAATAACTGCGATCAGACGATTATTTAATAATCGCGACAGGCTTAGTTGCCAAACATGCAAACTATTTGTAGGCATCTTGTCAACCATGATGTATTACTCTTCAAACGAAAGTGTCAGATAATGGGTGTGATGCTGAAATAAATTGAATAGTATTCAGCTAGTCATGTGGTCTTAACATGGCAGCCCCCACAGTGGAGGGAATAGTCTTATGTAGAATAAAATGCCCAGTGAGGCACATAATTTGGTCAAATTAATTAACATTTCTTTAGGGGTAAAAAATATATATATAATTTTTATTTTTTTTACTTTGTGCACTTTAATATGATCATTGTCTCCCATTCAAATCAAAACCGACTCAATCTCTGAGTTGATAAATTTAAGTGAGGGGCGTTTTTTAGTAGCTTGCAGTAGTGGCTCGCACTGACATTTTGAAATATACGAGGCTTTGCGAATGACGATGTACTGATAGGCGTTATTTATTAGAGACCCGTCGTTCGTTGACAGCTGGAAACTTTAAGAGAGGGCAGTAAACAGATAGTGGAGGAGGCGGTGCCGTTGCATACTCAAAGCCCGTGTCAAAGCGAGGAAACTGAGCGGAGGAACTCGCTGGTCAAGTACACACTATGGAAAAACTCAAACACGCGAGTCGGCAGTGTTATTAGATGCTTACTTGTGTATCTGCACATTCGGACATTGTGCCATAGAGTAACTGACCTGAATAACCACTTTAGTAGTGCCATGACTTAGCAAACAAATACAGTGTTAGGATGGCAAGCATATGGTTCCTGTTATAGGTAAGCGCGCGTAAACACGTCTATATACAGTTCATAGTGCTATCTGCAGCCAGACTGGAAAACCGGAACAGGTGGCACATCTCGGGACATACACGTCAAGGCGAGCTGACTGACAGCTTCCCTCTTTCCTTTAATCTCTTGCTGACGAAAGCTTTTCAAAACCTCTCCTCTTCCTCATCGAGGAATCGCTTCATTTTGCGAAGTTCTCACCATCTTTGTGGGATTTGCTGCCATTCGCTGATATTTCCCACTGCTGACAAGGAATGCACGTGCACGTTTCCTGCTGGATTTAATAGTGAACGATATTTATTTTATGCCTTATGATTTGGATGTGCTGAATATCAGCGTGTCAAAAAGCGACATGTTTCCTGACATTAATAACAAGGTAATGTATAAATAATAACAAGTTGTGACTTCATATGCATGCACTTAATGCACTAAGAGTTCATTTAAATAAAACAACTTTTAAACATTTTGTTATATTTACAGCATGTTAATCTTATGTTATTGCATGCACTTAGAGTGACACTTATTGAAGGGTTTCATTATTTTAGATTTTATGTACAGCATATTTATCTAAATGAATAATGCTCTTTGTTCATCATTAAATATTGTATACTTAATCCTTTACACACATTTACCATGGTAAACAAAATATTTCCATAATTTGAATGGCAAAATAATGTAAAATGCTACAGTAAAAATAACATGAATTGGTTAACACATACAGTATAAATACAATAACAGGACATCATTTGTAATTGTACGGTAAAATACTTTTTAAAAAACAGTTTTTTAGATGTACAAATATTTGACTGTATAATTGATTGTAAAAATGTAGATTATGCTTAACAAGATACATGCACTTTTTACAGTAAACTATTGTTAAAAGTACGATGACAAACAATAATCTGGTGTTGCAGAAGTCCCTGCATGACCCATCACATTTCATTATATTTTATGGGAATAGTTATGTTTCTTCTAATTTTTTATGTCAGTTATGTACATGGTGGTGTTCTATGTTATGTACACTCTCTCTACATGAAGGGCCACTCTTGATGAATTTTAAGTCATCATGTGGCCTTTTCTAAATATTACGGAGATTAACAATACATTTTAAAATGAAAAGCAGACTTTTTTAGTTCCAGAAGGCTAGTTTATGAAGTTTATATCATTTAATTATAAAAACGGTAGTGACCCGTAAAATAGACAGGCATCAAAATGACATCCCATAAAGGCTGCAACATGGTCACTGTATATTTTACAGTAAATTTCTAGCAATCACAGCTACCGGTATTTTAGAGTAGATTTTAAATGTTTATTTTTTACAGTGTAGTTAATATACAGTTCTTGTTTCGCTAGTAAAATGATGAGAACTTAATGAGTTACTGTCATAAAAAAAAACTTAACATTGACAGAAATATTCTACAAGCTTCTAACACTGTTATATACATCCCATATGAATTCATTGTTATTTCAAAGTAATCCCTTTAAAAATGTCCCATGATAATAATAGTACTGTTAAACCATGAGAAATTTACGTTCTTTTTAATATTTCAATTATTTTCTTTCTTTTTATTATTTATTTATTTGTTTGTTTTGACAGTCGTCAGATAGACAGTTGAAACTAAAGTTACCATGGTAATATATTTGTGTAAGGAACCATTTCTCATGTTTGTTTATTCGGTCAGGTTTCATTGCACAGCACGTTCTAAGAACTGTTAATTCAAGGCATCGGTAACGCGAGAATCTCAGTGCGTTCCGTTCTGTGTATTCTTATAGATTTTATTGGTGATGATGTATTTGGCAGTGATAAAACGATGTAAGTGTCAGTCCTTATTTGTGTCGTAAGTTCATTCCATCAGATCATTAGTGAGGTTTGTCTCCCTGAGTCATTTGAATTACATTTTGAAAGCAGTATTCTGTGTCTGCTCTGACAAAGTTTCATATTAAATGGACCCTTTTGCAACCTTTTATTGTGCATAAATATATTTGGTCTGAACATGTGATTGTTAGGTTGCTTAAAAAACCTCAAGCCAGTGTCTAAGTATGAACCCTCACTCTTTAGGTGGCTGTCAGCGAGTGATCAATTACTGAGCCCCAAGTTACTATTACAAGCATTGAGAGTTCCTGGTGTTATGAAAGGGATATGATGTTTTTTGCTCCCATCTAGATGTGGTCTTGGTTTTGCCCATGACCATAATGATGTCGTGACTCAAATCTACTTTAAAATGAATAGGTGTCTGATACCGACATAGTCAAAAGCATTTCATATTGTAGGATAGAACATGGGAAGTTAGAGGCATGAATGTGGTTTCGATATATGACTCTTAAACAAATTGGATTTAGTGTTTTGGATCTAAATTTACACATAAAATCTGAAAGCAACGTGTTTTATGTTGGTTTAGAAAAGAAGTTCAGAAATCATCTGAAACTACCCTTGCATTGCATTTTGACCCACATAGTGACACAAAGCCTTGGCCCTGAAAATAGAATCTCAAAGGTGTTAATATTTGAATGAGTCTTTTTAAGCCCTGAGCTCACATTCCACGCTGACCACTCGCGGCCTAAGTGAAAAAATTCTAGCAGCCTATTTTCAAAATGCATCCATTTGTTGCTGCCACGTTTGAGTCCACATCCACTCTGATCCCACGCTAGGCCCTGCATAAGCCTGTATACTAAACTCCAGTGTACTCCCAGCATGTGAACGAATGCAGCTAATACCCAACATATCAGCCTAGCTAAACTCACAGTGGGAGACTATGCAGCGCAGCCAAATATCCTCATATGATTTAGACTACAAATAATCACCCTGTGGATTAAGGGTGCGAGAACCGCATTTGTTTCCAAGGTTTGTATATAGATGAGAACATCCCATTGCCTGAATCTTTCTCCCCCTGAACAACTTGACCAATCTGTTAGACTTCTGCAACTGGCACATGGCTACCTTCCAAAATACAGTATATAAGTACAGTATATATACGTTTAGTGATTGCCCATCTGGGCTAGGGCTTTTCATCTCTCCGTTTGCTGTCTTTCATCACTATTGACACACTGTCCACCTGATTAAGATGGATGCCAGGCTGTTTCCTACCCTCCACATGTGTCTGCAATCATGACTGATTGTAGTCATCACAGGTCCCCCTATAGCCTTGATCACTCAGCTTATTCCCTGGAAATAGAATATTGGTGGTCGAGAGGAACATAAGTAAGGAGATGATTGCTGTGGAATATGAAGTGCCAGTGAAGCAGGTGTGTGCATCATACACATCAAATACCTCAAGTGCTGTATGTCTGTCGACTGTGAACCCATAGGAAAGAAAAGCCACAAAAGAGATCTCTTTATATCTCAGATTGATATATATCTCAGATATTTATATCTGAGATTAAATGGAGAGCAAATTGAGACTTTTACTTAAGCCTCCTGCTTTTAAGCTTTATAACCAGACTGATCATGTTGTGAATTCAGCAACAGTGGTTTTGCTGCTGAAATTTGTCTGAGCTTCCTGAAATTCTAATCACTACTCACTCAAGAGCCCCATCCCACCTAAACATAAAAATCCATTGAGTGAAAATGTCATTTTAGAGCAAAAATGCAACTACTGATTGGTTGAGAAGGGTCTTCATGCATAAGATGATTCAAAAATGTCTGGTGTGGGATGGTGCTAGTCAGTTATTTGGCTAAATGGGGTTGATTTCAGGGTACATTCACTGTCGGAAGAAGCATTTCGATTTCTTATGTGATCATGTTGTTCTCACACGTGTCTTCTCTAGAGTTTCAAAGAGGTCTCATTAACTTCTCAAACTGTGCTCAGATTTGCTCAGACATCAAATCGGCAATCAAAAGTATAAAAACAAATATGAATTTCTCATTAAATTCATCCAAGATGAGCTGTGTTATCCAATTTTATAGCTTACTGTACATCAACAAAATTGTCTCATTTCTGTCCATTTAAATTTGTACTTACTAATGTTTGGAGAAACCTCTGAGGCTAAATTTATATTGAGGTATGAAAGAGCAACCTTTGAGCAATAACATTTTCCTCTGGGAGGTCACTCTATGGATGGTTTAGACGTCATTGTGATGCTTGAAAATGTCCTTATCATGCTTTTTCAAAGCAATATTTTGAAAAAGAAAAGTTTTCTTCTGCTTCCTGCAAAATATAAAATTGGCCTTGCTGTATCGAAGATGAGTCATCCACTGTATTGAATAACACAAAGCATGTTTCTACAGAGAGATGGTTCCCTGTGTATCTTTATATAGGCAGCATCCCACACTCATGGCATTGCCTTTAGCAGAAGACTGAGGATCGGCATGCTTATGACGTCTTTCCCTCCCCTCTCTTCACAGTCAGCCAGATCCGAGGCTTTCCCTCACCCTCACAGGTCTCAGGCAGAGAATGCAAATATAGGACTCAACTGCACCTACACACAGGTGAGCCCTTATTCATAGAGCCTCAGACTGGAATAGAACAGATCTTTCAGAGAGCAACAGTAGGGTTCTAGAAGTAAATATCCCAGTAATTTTTCCATATGGGAATTGATTATGAACGATACATTAAACCTTTATAGACAGACTTACCGCAAGCCCGGAGGTTGTTAATCGATGGTATGTGCTATTGCTTAAGTCATCAATCTTGTTTAATAGTGGAATTTCTGATGAAGAAACTACACTACCCATGATCCAGCAGAGAAAGTTCCACCAATTAGAGATTGAATGAATAGGAAAAATACTTCCATCACCAAGACGGCAAAAAAAAAAGTGGATGGGCACTGTTGCGTTTTATTCTGAAGAAAATTCTGAAGAATATTCAACCTTTAAAAAGTTTCTCGAGATGCCCGCGCTCTGTTTTTATTATTGCACTGCGCCTGTTTTAGCCCAAGAAGTCATCATCAGTGCTTGGCACACATCCAAAATTTTAATGCTCATTTTAGCATTCAAATGTGAATTTTTATTTTACATTTCTTGAATATTCAAAATTTAATTTGACAGCCTTAATTGATGTAAAAACATCCACTCACCAATTTTTAGATCATTGGTCTGGAATACTCAGTTACGTCTTTGGGTGTGTATGTTGGAATGATAAACAATGCAATATGTATTTCCTCTAAAATAAATGACATGCATCGATATCATTACGAAAAAGACATTGTTCAGTGCATGGACTTGACCATCTGACCAGACTGATTTGCTAAAATGAATCAAACTTCCCAATGCTATTACTCAAAAGCTTTGGGCTCAAATAAACAAATATTTTATCCAGCTGATGCTTCAGTGTGAATGGGCTCTTCCTTTGTCTATCAGCTATTTATAAATGACAATGAGTGATCCCTCCTAGCACCTATGGAAAACACTTGTGCAAAATGTTTAATGCTAAGGCTCCCTAACTGCCTAAAAGTCTAACTAAAAGCAATCTCTACACACAGCGCCTAACAGCTGCTTATAATAGAGTATCTAATCGTCATCTAAGCCACTGCTTGGTATTGGCCTCGTAGAGCCTCTTAATGTCAAAATCCCATGATCTGATTGTGATTTTTACACACAGCTGTGGTACCTTAAACATTCAGGTGTTTACAGGCAGCGTACTTTATTTACTGTACTGTATTAGAGACTTGTATGTCTCTGCAGGTGGCCCTACGCTATATTTATCTTCTGTTTCTATGCGTCATGATCAAGTTGGCAAATGCTGCAGTAGCCCCGGAACACTTGAGATTAAATATCGCATCTATCTATAGACACACTTGTGCATTTTTCAGCCCAGAAATTGGTCAAGCACTGGCCTTGAACCGTGAGATGGGGAAAACCTGCAAGTTACAAATGATGAGCCCCTCCCTTGTGAAGTGCCCTACATTTGTTTCAGTGCAAAGGAGCAGTTTGTTCTCAAAAAGGTGGCATCAGAAAAAAGATTGTGACCAGAAACCGCAATACTTTTCACCATAAAGTGTGACATTTTGGGTAAATGGAATATACTGTATATATAAATATAATCTAAAAGACATTTAGAGGGTGGGTCCATTGAAAATTCAGATTCTTTTTTTTTTTTCTCAGTGAGCAGATTTACATGCATGATTTTACACCATGTGTAAGGCCATGTAAACGCCTTATATGGCTTTACTTTTTCTGGGTATGGGTAAGACCGTTTAAGAAGTTTATGTAGATTTTTGCCCATCTGATTTCAGATTGCATATAAACACCTTTATCAGAGTTCTTACTGGCTTATTAATTGAGCATAAGTGATTTGCACATGACTGTTTACATTTTGAAAGAAAATCATAGAATAAAGTAATCCAATGATCTCAAATCTTGTCTAACATGGTACTTTGTCAAATTTCTGAATAATCCGATTTTTGATAGTTATCAGCATATTACTATCCATGTAAATGCATTCAATGAATATTTGGATTCATCCTTGAAAATAATGAACAAAATAATCTTATAATTATAAGAAAACAAGGCATTGCTGCAGAGAAATTGCGCTCAAAGGTGTATAAGGGACACTGAGTACATTGTTGGTCCCTTTATATAATTACATGTCCTCTGATGGGATGGATATTGAAAGACTGCCACATCTCTGCTTTTGTCCCCACCTCGGTCTCACCAGGCATTGAAATTCCATCCTCCACCCAGGGGGTCCAGTTCATTGGGGACATTGGCGACTCGGCTTGCGTGAAGCTCATGTATCTTCCCCCTGTATTTCCGTTTGACCTTGTTACTGATTTGTAGAGTTTTTCATGCTGAACAGCACCCAGAGTATTGTGTCTTTTTTTCTAGAAGTGCGGAACAGGAGTTGGCTCCTTACCCCAGCTAGAGGCTCCAGTCAAGCAAGTTTTGGTGACCAATGGCAAACTTCTGCATTCAAATGGAACCTTACCCAGTATTGTCAAACAGTTGGTGCAGAGCACTCAAGGGAACCAGGTGGGTTAACATTCAACAGACCCCTAAGTGAGAAAGTAACATTCTACTGAATATTTCATGGTTCCTAATGGTCACAAGTCCCCACATAAAGAGAAATTCTTGCAGTTTGACTTACATTTCTCGTAACATAGGAGGAGAGGCCTAGGCCGCAGTTTCCCAATCGTTTCGGGTCCTCGGTGGAAAACCTTTCTGAATCCCTTACCAGAAGCATCATCAATAAGTTTGAGAAGATCAGGACATATGAGGGCCAGAGGCTGCCGATGTCTCCAACAAGTATGAAGTGCTCTGGAATTTGTTGTATTTTAGATATTCATATATTTATACATGGTTTTAGTCTCAAAAAAATTGTGCTTCTTCTGCACTTTTTTTATCATAAGAGCCATTATACATTTAACATCTTCAACTGTTTAACATTTTCAACTATGCAGATCTGCCAGTGGGTACAAAAGGGGGCGCTATGCTGCAAAAAAAGAAAATATTACTGTCATTTTTGGCAATTAGTCCACAGGATGTTTAAATGAGCTTTTAAATTTGTGTGAGAGAATTTGCAGGTGGCAGCCCAAAAATGCCCCATAGTTGAAGAGGATAAAACAGATCTTACAGAAGTCAACATTAAATTAATATAGAAATTCTATAATTTAAAAATATTTGAAAATAGCAATGGATTTATCTGATTCATATTTGTCTGTTTGATTGGATTATATTTGTGCATTCCAAAACTTTTCCTTCTTCAAAACAGCAGCACTGAAACACTTCCAGAACCAGCTGACTGAATATGAAAGGGAAGAGATCATCGACTACTCTGAGATCTGGTATCTGGGTTTGGACACTAAGAAGATTGAGGGCTCCCAGGGGTCCCCACAGAATTCCGGTTATGATGATGAACATGGCAACTACATCAAGGTTAGATTCAACATATTATTTTATATCATTTTGTGATTTGTTTTGTTTGTTTGTTTGTTTTTTGCTGAGTTAGCCTTTAATATACTGTGGAAGATTTTGAATTTGTGTGTGTATGTTTGTTTGTGTGTGTGTGTGTGTGTGTGTGTGTGTGTGTGTGTGTGTGTGTGTGTGTTTCCTTTCTTTATTTTTTTTTGGTATTTTTAATAAATTAATACTTTTTATATTATACAGTGGCACAAGAAGTATTTGCACAAATGTATTTTGTGTGCCACACTTACACAGTTGATGCAAAATATCAAACCAAATGATATCTGCAAACAAATAACACTTTTAATTTAAAACAAATATTTTCTTTTTGTCAAAAGTTTGCTTTAAATGTGTGATTCTTTTTAAAATAATTCCACTTGCTTTAATATTTTGTCAGCTAATGCAATCACATTCATATATTTTATTTTTAACATACCATACATAACAATTAGTGCCCAACCGACATGGGATTTTTGAGACCAATACCGATTTTAGAGGGGGGGGGGATTCAGAGTTGAGCCAAACGGTTCGCTGTCCTTTTCTGCATATAACGGCGCTGTTTTGTGGTCCATTTGCATAACGCGGTGGCTCATTTCAGCTTAGCCCAGATGACACACCGGCCTGCTCGGTTCTCCCGATGGTCAGTCCGGCCCTGATTGGCCCCAAAGTGCGTTGGCCCACTGGGAAAATGCCCGGTATGCAGATTGCCAGTCCAGCCCTGGATGTGATAAACATGGGTGGCATGGTTGTCAAGGACAGGGTTAATGTTATATTAGTTATATTGAAAAAGGAAAATGATGGGGTCAATTTTTTATGAACTTTTCAGTATGTATTTCACAAATTAGTTAGCAACTTACCGAGAAGACACTGCTTAACTCCGCACCACTTAACTCCTCCCTCTCTGCAGAGCCACCGGCAGCTCAGCACTGTAAACAATGGAGTCGGAGCACTCTCTGCTGGACAATCTACATATGACACCAATTTAAGCATTTCTTTCTGCATTATATGCTCTGAAAAAAAGTTTTCATATCTGTGCATATCTGTAAACATATACGCCGATACCAATATATCGATGAATGGCTAAAATCGCCCACTAATAACAATATTTGTAATAATGTTACATAGATTACTCTTAATATATTGATGAATTAGTGAGCCTGTTTGCATGCACACCAATATGCTGATAACTCAGAATCAGCTTATTTAAAAAATCTTACAAAGCAAGAAAACCGTGTTTACATTTTACTATTCTCTGCTTTTGTTGTCAAACCGCAAAGAGATATTCACTCTACACGTGCGCACATTTGATAAGCCGGTGAGAACACCGGTAAAGTTGTTTACCTGCAATGCAAAATCGGTGTAATGGGCAAAAATATACCCGTGTTGACCAGTTTATTCTTATGCCGTTTATGAATTTTCACAGATAATGGAACGCCATTTATTGCGTTTACATGACCACATAATCACATAAAAGCATAATCGGTGTAAGAACGTGCATGTAAACATGCTCAGTATTAGTTAAATGTGGCTTAGCTGATGCGCTTCTTCTATTTTCTAGATCATAAACACATTGAAATATTCATACTTTCTCCATGAGTAAAAAAAGTGTGTAACAAAAAGTGTGAGGTTATATATGTGGTAATTGATACACTGTTCAAAATTAAGACAAAAGGTACATAGGCAACTTCTGGTAGTCACACTTAGTGTTGTATGTCCATAGTTAATATGCTGAGCTACACTTGTGGCTAGGACACATGTTAACTTAAGCTTAACTGACATCATGCATCCATTAAAATCACCTTGGGACCAGTTGGTTAAAAGTAATTGCGAATGGCTAAGAAAAATTTAAACGTTTGTAGTTGCATCATTTGTTTGCAGATTCCACTTGCCTTATTCTGCTATATAATGAAATGACATTCCTCTATTTCTAAGTGTGGCAGAAGAGTCCAAATACGTTTTGGGGACACTGTATGTGGCCAAGTTTCTAGAGTTAGGAAAAAAGCATACGTGAAACATTTATGCATCTCAATATGACCAATGAAGTGTTTCTCTAAGTAATAGGAAGTCTGCCACTGCAAAAGGAGACTGAAATAATTATGCTGACCTGTTCGTAAGCTGACTCTCTTCTCTAAATACTCTGCTCAGGTCCTGCATGACCATATAGGCTATCGGTTCGAAGTCCTGGAGGTGATTGGGAAAGGTTCGTTTGGCCAAGTCTTGAAATGTTTGGATCACAAGACAAATGAGATGGTTGCCATTAAGATCATTCGAAACAAGAAGAGGTAACATGAATCTCCAATCCATGTCTTCATCTTCATCTCTGTATGCTTAAATAGCAATAGTTTACACAAACTGAAAATTCTGGCATCATGTGTCATTCAAAACCTGTTATTTTCCATAAAAATACCACCATGCTATGGTATGACTTCAAAAGCCTGGGAGTATGGCTCACAAGTCATACAAACTACTTTTATGATACTTTTATGGTGATTTTCATCCTCTTTGGAGCTTTGCACTAAAATTCACTGTCCATTGTGTTTATTGTTTATGTTCAGCACAACAACTCCTTTTTAAATCTTCTTTTGTGTGCCATGGAAGAAGAAAAAAAAAACACAGGTTTCAAACAACATAAGGGTTTTGAAAAATTTGAGGGTGAGTAAATTATGTCAGAATCTTTGTTTTTGGGTTTAAGGAAGATTCATTATCCAGTCTTTCAGACTCCACAATAAGCCTTTGTCACATTCATCGTGTAGAAGGTCATCAAAAGGTCTTTGATCTGTGCTCAACTGGGTCATACCTTCCACTGAAGGGTGTTAAAAGGTGTTTGTTGTGTATCGCTTTACGTGTCTGGGCAGAACTGATCTCATGCTCTTTGACTACCGTCAGACCTACTTTGAATGATGCATAAACTTTAAACCCTCCTATAATGCAAGCTCAGTGTTTCATACTCTATAGCTGCACTAATGCTTTTAGTCTTTTCTATAACAAAAGAGGGGGATTGAATTTGAGTTTAGATTTTTTTTTTTAGCTGAATACATTGACAAATCAATTTAAAGACCACAGTTAAAACAAGTGTGAAGCCCTAAAATACTTTATTCCTCGAATACATGTGCGTGTACACAGCCATTAATTTCAAAAACATTTTTCACACATTAAAAAAAAATTACATTTGAATCTAGAATTAATTAATTTTGAATTATTAATAGCAAAGTTGGGGCTGAACACAAGATTTTCAAGGTCAAACTATCTGATATTTAAAAAAAAAAAAAATGTATTACATTGACACATGGTGTGTTCCATTTGGTAGTGCTTATGCCCTATTCCCTTTTACTCTCCACAGTGAGTGCTTTGGAGGTTTGAAGGGTGTAGGGTTACAAAAATAATGTTGATTCAGAATGCACTTCACTGTCGTCATTCCATGTAAAATTTGAAAAATTATAAATCCATTTACAGTTATAGGTTTTTTTTAGCACAATTTTGGTCACAACAGAAAAAAGATTAATAATAAGTATATATAAAGATATAAAATGTAAATATTTTTTCTTTTGGTGTCCAGGTTCCACCACCAGGCCCTTGTGGAGCTCAACATCTTGGATGCTGTGCGGAGAAGAGACAGAGATAACTGCCACAACGTCATTCACATGAAGGAGTACTTCTATTTCCGCAACCACCTGTGCATCTCATTTGAACTACTGGGGTGAGTGGAATGTACTGGAATCGTTTCGGCTTTCTTCAGGCATCAGATTTTTTGGCATATCCAATTCAAATCCATTTAAAAGTCAAGTGAAAAAAAAAAAAAACATGAAATCTGATTTTTTTTTAAACTGATTCAAACAACATCCAAATGTGATTTGAAGTCTGATTAAATTTAAATGTTTGGAAAAGCATTTTAGGACTGAATCGACAGAGCAGATTTCAAGTGAAAGGGTGAATGAGCGGTTTCAGACAGCATGTGTAGGAATATGTTCAGTTTTCCATTCTCTCTTTCCAAAATGACTAAATTTACATGGACACCAGAAAGCGGTGTATTGCGGAAAAGCAGTGTTACGGTTTACATGCTTTGTATAAGCAGGGTAATATTTACTCCCATATACATGTGGTTTGGTCAGTAAGCAGCTCAGTAATTTTCACAGAAAAGTAATTTTCTCACATGTATAAATAACAAGCATGTCATCTGAGTAAAACTTCTCTATTTTATTCTCCAATGCTTCACTTTATTTCCAGATATTTCCAGGAGTTGTTGCTGTGTATTTTTCCTTAACTTTCCTTTGCGACCTGCAGTGGAATTGCGCTGCAATAGTGGGGATTCCCTTTTACATAAAACTCTGGGATTCCCTTGATTTACAATGTCATATACACGAGTGTCGATATTTTTCATGGGTGCATAAATGGGTATAGTTTATCGTTTTTGTGTTTTTCCCAATGTACTCCCAGAAATGTTGAATTCTTTCTGCTGTGTTGACATGTTGTTGGACTCCATCCTATGACGTTTGTTATCTGGTCTGTTCACGCACATACACACTCCTCAAAAACCCATCAGAACGACGCTTAAGTGTTTGAATGGCCACATAAGCAGCGTTCTCTGGGAGAAACCTAGGTGTGTAAAACTGCTTTCTCTTAGGGCGTACTCACACAAGGTCCGGTTCCCTTGTACTTGCACGATTGTCCCCACTCCCCCGCTGGCCTGAGCATGCTTATGTCATTACCATGCAACTTTTTGTTTTAAGAAAAAAAGGAAGAAAAGCGCTCTCGTAGAGCACAATGGTGGCTATCATTGTAACGTTACATACTTTGTGGCTTATTTTGATTTGTTTGGGGCGTGGTGACACACGGCCCTCTTACATGCCTAATTGTCCACAGCTTCGTACCTCTGGAATTTATCCTATTCGTCCGACAAGCTGCCAGATTTATGGAATGCATTCCGTACTTTCAGATACTGAACCCGCAGTTTTTTCAGCTTGTCATGTTATTGCTCAATGGTTCTTTGGTATCCACGAGCACAAAGATAGTCGCAAATTTGACCAAATATCTCTGAGTTCTTGTTTGTTGTTGTGGAGCGGAGGGGGGCGGGGCCGGGTCGGAATATCGCGCGCCCGGTCCCCAATCGGCCTGATGAGGCGCGAGGGATAAAGGCGGCCGGTGACGATTGTTCGAGAGAGAGAGAATTACGGCATGTCCGCGTGTGTTTGTTTATGTTGTGCTTTAATTTTCTTATTAAATTATTATTTATGTTGACAAGCCGGTTCTCGCCTCCTCCTTGCCCATCCTTTAACTGTTTTACAGTTGTATTCAGTTGTTCCTGTATATTCTCAACTGCTCAAATATCCATTAAACACTGCACCTATGCCATAGCCCAAAGTGATCCCTTTGCCAAGTCACATCATTGACGTCATGTTTCAAGATTCATGCTTGTTCACTGTTAACGATCACACTAAATGTGTACCGTGCCTGAGCCAACTGAAATGTGCCAGAGTACACCTCTTCAAGCGGGCCAAGGCACGGTTCAGCGTACGGTATGGAGCGATCACACTAGTCAAACGAACTAGACTTTGGAGCTCAAACGTGCTCGGGCACGGTACAAATTGCCAAGCGTGAGTACACCCTTAGTCTCTTAAATGGCATAAGGAAATTGCCGTTCTCGTTTACATGTTTCAGAACGCAAAAACCCTGGAATAAACTGTTTTTTTAAGTGCACATTAATATGGTCTGGGACAGTGGTTCTTGTGCAGTATATCTCTGCATCATGCTGACTATTCTGAAAAAATTTATTCGATTTCATTAGTTTTGTTGGTGGAATTGGTCGTAGTGTGAATAAAGTGTTATGGACACACGCTGTTTTGATTTTGTTTTGTAATGTGTATGGTAAATTACATTAAACATAGGATTCAGTGAGTGCACTTAAATAGAATATTACACTATAACTATAGCTTATTATAGATATCTGTTTAAGATCTATATGCTTTTCTGTAGATCAGACCGTCAAGGTAGAAACATTGAAAATCTGGAAATAAAAATATAAATTAAACCAAGAAATAAACAGGACATTTTAGGATTTTGTTTTAGAATCTAAAACATAGAAACATTATGACATAAACGGATTAAGAAATATTTAAAATTCTGCATGATTTCGGAGTCAGTAATCAAATAAAAAATTTGTGACATTGACCTTTTTAATCCCTTTTGTTGGTCAAAAGGTCAGATTTCCTTGCTTTCATTGAAACACAAAATAATCTTTGGAACATGATCAAATCATATCAGAAAACATTGATCATCTGGTGTTTTTTTTTTTTTTTTTTTCAGTACACCTAGTCACTTAAAGTATGCTTTATAATCTAATTTGTATTATACCAAAAAAAAGTTTTTGAACTCCACATTACTTAAGAAAATAAATTAACTTAATATAACCATTGATAAAGCCAAAAATATTACAAATTAGTTCTGATTTATCAGTTGCTAACTGTCTCATTAGTAGTGTTTTATCACCCTGGGCAGTGACCAGCATTGGACATTGAAGTGTGAAGTGAGAGTTTGCCTCTGAAGACATCTGGGCTCTAAGTGACCAGTTAAGTCTCTTGCAGGAAAAGCAGCTTCATCTCTGGCAGTCTGACCTTTAGAGGACATCAGATGCGTCCTCCCTGTCTTCTGTTACATTACAGAATCCTTTACTTAATGCCTTGATTAGGCCCCTATCTCTTTCTTTGCCCCACTCATGGTGTGAAGTCTCCGATTACATTAGACTGCTCACAGCTGCTGTTTTGTGCCTCCCTACTGCCAAAGATAATGACTTTCATTGGTCACTCTCAAAGGGCTCTTTATCATAATGCTTAGTGCTTAACACAAACTAAGAGTGAGTGAGATTTCGTTTTTATTGGCACGCTTAAAGACAGCATTTGGTTTAGGAGGTTGATGAGTGACAATGATTGTGCAAGGTTTGGTGTTAGGTAGTACTAAAAACTAATGTACTGCTGCCATCTAGAGGTGTATGGAGAAATGACATACTGCTGCTTGTGAATTGATAGTAGTTCAGAAGGTGTTAGCAGAGGCATTATAAGGCGAGATGACCGCTCATAGACCAAGTGAACTTATTTGCCATTAACCTCCAGACCGTGATTACTCTGTGCATTTTGTGTGCATTTGCCTTTTTCATTTGTAACTAGTAGCACCTAATACATTTTTTTAGAGCAAATAGTTTTCCTAAAAATGTATTTCCACAGATGTTTTTAAATCAAATTGTTTATTATTTTTCCAAGAGTTTTGGTTATTTATGTTTTGTGTTCAGTGTGTATTGGGAAAAGCATAAATACAAAACTATACAAATAAAAATTAGCTGACTTGATTTTACTTTTATTTTACAGGGTTTTTTCTACTTTGGCAACAAAATCTCAATGTTCTCTTTTTGCACTGGCAAATAAACAATTAATAGCTCATGATGAAGTATTTTACCAATCAGAAATCAGCATAATTAATTCTGATAAGTGCCAGCATCTTCCAATTACTGCCAACCATTTTAAAATAAAATTATACATTATAAATTCTGAATCTAAGTACTGATTATCATTGTCCCATTTCTACCTAATATGTTGAGTGGTTCAAACATCATTTGTAGCCTGAAACCGAACTTTTGATACAAAGTTTGTATTGAATGCACTTGGCTTCATTGGTAAGCTTTAGGATGCTCCCTTGTTCCCGATTTAGTAAATAAATTTGCCTCCAGTGTGCTGTCTGTCTATACTGGAAATGCAAAATATTTTCATCCTAACTCCATAAAAAGCCTCAGAAAACAAAACAAATTTCTCAATGTGAAAATGCACATATAGGATTTCTAATGAAAACCTTGTGCTATTGTATACATTAATGTACACTGTGTTTAGCAGCGTTGTGTTTCGTGATAAATCGCTTACATTTAAAAAATGGCATATCGGATGAAACAAGAGACTCTAATCTTTTGATCCAAACAGGTTTCAATGTAAAAATTCATTCGGTTTCTTACCAGATGTAGTTTTGTTGCCGTTTTTACCAAAGACAAACTCTGCTGTGATCGGCACCATGTTGTTTTGTCAAATTACTCCATCCGATGAAAGTTTAACCCTGTACTGACAGCCCATAGTCTCCTGAATGGAGATCATTCGGTTTAAATTTAATTAAATTATGCAATGCATACAGGAAAGCCAAAATACAACGCCCACGCATGTGTACACAGGGTTGCACGAGGTTAAAGGGATTTTACTCTCAAGATCAGACAAAAATCTGATCATTTGGATGCAATTCTACAAAACCTGACACAGACAGCCAAGTAATAATTGTCCTTATTGTCTCATTCCAGGGCAAACTTATACGAGCTTATTAAAAAGAACAACTTCCAGGGCTTCAGCCTGGGGCTGATCCGACGTTTTGCCCATTCACTGCTCAAGTGCCTGCAGATGCTGCACAAAGAGAAGATCATCCACTGTGACCTCAAACCGGTAAACTCAACTCTATGTTTTGTCAAACTAAAATTCATTTTAAAATAAAATAAGTCATGTCATTTACACATACTTGATGTTTTCCTCTGTCTCTTAAAAGGAAAACATACTCCTATCCAAGAGAGGACAGGGGAACGTCAAGGTTGTGGACTTTGGATCAAGCTGCTATGAGCAGCAGAGAGGTAATCCGGTCACTTAATCTAGAGTTGCACAGTCAAGCCCTTGAATGAAATGTCATGAGATGTATCTATCTGTATGTGTATAATTTATTCCAAATGGGGCACTTAATAGCATGTAATAATACATACTTAATATCAAGATCTGCAACTTCAGTAGTTGGCTGTTAAAAGGCTGTTAAACAAACACCTTTGAAGAGTAACAATGATATCAGAAATGTTCATAGTAATTCTGCCCAATAATCTATTAGATTTATTATGCTAATTCATCTTTTTAATAGAGCTTTTGTTTTTTAATCTATCTACAGTATACACCTACATTCAGAGCCGATTCTACCGTTCACCAGAGGTTATTCTGGGTCACCCTTACAGCATGGCAATAGACATGTGGAGCCTGGGCTGCATTTTGGCTGAGCTGTACACTGGTTATCCCCTCCTCCCAGGAGAGAGTGAGGTCGAGCAGATCGCCTGTATCATGGAGGTGAGAGGCTTATTATTTATTATTTGAATAATTTGGGATTCTTTTAAAATTTCTTCTATAGTTGTTTGAAATACATTGATTTCTGACAAGAATCTTTTCTGATTTTGTAGATAATGGGACTCCCTCCAAATGACTTTGTTCAAACAGCATCGAGAAGGAGGTTATTTTTTGGTAAGATGACTCATTGCATGAATGCTGACCGTCACAAACAATATTTAACTATAAACTCAAAAGACAAATGGTTCTTGTGCCACTTCATTTGGAATTGTTTGTGCTAACTGATCCTTCAAATGTTTCCATTTTGATTTAATTACCATTAAAATATTCCAATCAGATTCTAAAGGAAACCCAAGGAATATCACAAACAGCAAAGGGAAAAAACGCAGACCCAACTCAAAAGATCTTGCCAGTGTACTAAAGACCAATGATCCTCTGTTCCTTGACTTCATACGACGTTGCCTTGTGTATGTATATTACATCAATGATATGATATGATATGATATGATGTAAAACATGTAATATCATCATAACACACAATCTCAAACTGTACTGGGTCTTGTAGGTGGGATCCTTCAAAGCGCATGACACCAGATGAAGGCATGCAGCATGAATGGATACATGAAGGCCGTCTCAACAAGCTTAATCCTAAATCTCGGCCTCTGCGGAAAGTCAGCGAGAACAGTTATGACTTCGCTTACCGCAAAGCAAATGCAAACAGGACAGGCAAGTGTCAATATATTTTGCTTTTTTTTTTTTTTTTTGGTAATATTGGTGAATCTTGCTAACTCTAATTTAAAGGGATAGTTCACCCAAAAATGTAAACTCTCATCATTTACTCACCCTCATGCCATCCCAGATGTGTATTGCTTACTTTCTTCTGCTGAGCACAAAGATTTTTGGAAGAATATTTCAGCTCTGTAGGTCCATACAATGCAAGTGAATGGTGATCAGGTCTTTGAAGCTCCAAAAAGGAGATAAAGTTTGCATAAAAAGTAATACATACAACGTTGTTAAATCCATGCCTTCAGAAGCAATATGATAGGTGTGGGTGATATTTAAGTCCTTTTTTACTATATTTTACTATATTTTACTATATATAATGTACAGTACTGTGCAAAAGTGTTAGGCATGTAAGATGTTTCACAAAAACATTTGTCTGAAGATGGTTATTTATATCTTCAGCTTTAGTTTGTCAAATGGAAATATACATTTTAGACTCCCAAACATTCCTTTTGCAAATATAATAGAACAGAAAACACTGCAACAGATGGCATTGCCACCAAAGAGCCCCCCACTGAACATCGAGTTAGTCTGGGATTACATGAAGAGATGGTAGAAATGGAGACACCCTAAAATATAGAAGAACTGTGGCAAGAAGCTTGGAACATCCTATCGACCAACAACCAAGAAAAACTGTGTACAGGTGTACCTAGGAGAATTGGTGCTGTTTGGAAGGCAAAGGTGGCCACACAAAATATTGATTTAGCTTGTTTTACATTTATTGCACCTAGTATGATATTAGTTGATATATGAAAACTATTTATGCCATTATTTTTGAAGACATCCTCACTATGCAACAGTTTTTACAAGTGCCTTAAACTTTTTCCAGTACTGTATTTTTCTTAGCTTTGAGAGAGAAAAAGTATTTGGACACATAGAAGAATGCACAAATGCATTTTAAGTCAAACATTTCCCAAAAAGTCAGTTTTGTGGAACATGTCCATAGTAAATGTGATGAATTAGACCTTTATTTACTCTGCTAAGGGCACCTGTGTGAACTTGATGGGAACTGAATTTATACATCCACTAAAAATAATCTTGAGACCAGTTGGTTAAAAGTACTTGCAAAAATTGCTAAGAAAAGTTTAGTTAGTTCTGAGAAAAAGTCTAGCATCATATGTTTGCAAATGTTTTGTATGTAATTTACAGTAAGTTTCCAAAAACTTGATGGGACCACTGTAGAGTATGGGTTTGCACCATTTCCATTTAGCAGAATATTTATTATATCTTTTCTTTTCTCATTCCATAGACAATAAGTCTGGATCTGACGACAAACTTAAGAGGGTCAGTGACAATTCGAGCAAAGAAAGCAAGACGGAATCGGAAGAACGTCTGCGTCCAATAGGAGCATCAGTTGAGGAGGAGAATGGAGAGGAAGGCAAAAGTGTGAGCCAGGAAAGCAAAGACAGCAAATCTGACTCCAGTGGAGAGCGATCCGTTCAGATCATCATCAAACCTCAAACAGAATCAAGCACTGATTCAGATGGACAAGAGCCGCAGTTTCTCCCCCCTATTGTATAAAACCCCAAAGAAAAGAATGAGTGATGTCTTCATTGCATTTGATTCATACTAGCCGCTTGGTCTGGATTTACCTATTGTGCGGCTTAGAGTCTGAATTTGTTGTATTGCAAAAAGGTTAAAGTAAAAAAGTCATTTTTTTTAGTTGTTTCCAACTTGCAAGTGGTCTGTTAATCTCCCACTCATCTTTTTTTGGTGGGTTTGTCATGTCTAGAGAGTCTGTTTTATTCAAAGAACTCTTAAGGCTTTGTTCAGACAGGCAGCACAAATCAGATATTGTTTATTTATTTTTGTATCCCAGTCAAATGTTTCCAGTGTTTACAAACCCGATTCAAAGCACATCCAAATGGGGCTCAAATTCTGATGAAAATCTGTTTTCTCCGTGTCTCAGTCTGAGCAGTCAGATCATATTTCAAGTAATTTTTTCATCATTTGGGATGCAGCTCATCAAAGATTAGATTTGAAAGCCATATCAGATTTATCTTCAGTTTGAACAAAGCCTAAGTACAGTGACATATTTTACATTTATTAAACATTTTGGTGCTTGTGATGTATTTTGAAAGGATTATTACTACTATGAAATTGTTTATAACACTGGTATTTTTGCAGCGCGTCATGCTATGTGCATGTTTATTAGGTCTAGTGTGCTTTTTTATTTAAGCTTTTAGCATTGTTTTTAATAGACCTCAAGCAACCCCTGAGAACCTAAGCTGCTTCATTGTGCAATATGACAGCATGGATTAAACAGTGTTTGTATGTTTTGTTGCCATTTGCCAGATTTTTATAGTAGTTCTATGAGATGGTAGCTCCCTGTGCAATAGCGACTGAGCCAAAGAGATTTATATGATACATTTTTGTCCTTAATAGTGGTACACCTCTAGAGAAACAAATGTGTTCCTCAGAAATAATCTGACTTAAACCACACTAGATCCTCAAAATGTGCACAATACTGGCATGATGGATGATGATGACAATATTGTTGATGATTACAATTATGTGATTAAGAGTCAAGAGTTTCTTTTACAGTTGCTGCTTGAAGGTAATGAAAATGATGCCGAGTTATGTAAAATAGTGGTGCACTGTACTGTATGTTTATATAGATTTGATGAGTTTGAATAGTTATGTTCCTGTATATTGAATTCTTAAGGTAAATACCATGCACTCTATTTGGATGCCACCAAGTCATGTAAACATCACACAAGGTTTTACTTGTTATAATGTTGTTTATCTGTTATCATTGATAAAGAGATTTTTACTACCATACGCTATCTACAGTATATCCATTACTGTTTTATGACAATTTTGTCTTGGGTCGAAAGTGTTAGGTACTGCCTTTCCATATTAGAATGAAATAACATAATTTTTCTCCTGAATAATTTATATAATATATAGATTAGAATAACTATGACAATAAATATGTAATATTACTTTGAATGTGAAACTTAAAAAGTTAAACATGGGCCGGCCTTTATTTTCAGCAGAAGTGTAATGACACTGAACATGGAGCTGTTAAAAGTGCAGACTGACTCAGCTGCATATGTAATTGTTATTCAAATATCTCTTCAAAGGCATTTTCACGAAACATCCTCATGTTTTTTGTGTGCAAAAAATACTCAAAAATCTTGCTCGCTTGTAAAAGTTCCACGATATACTCAAGCTGCTACGATTTGTGCCTGACAGGCACTTTCTTGAGGTAAGAGAGAGCAAAAATCGTGCGAGAATTGAACAGAGTTGGCAAGACCAGGGTGGGTTTAGAACTTCAGAACCGGCGATTCAGCAAGGACGCTGACTAAGAATGCCATGGCAACCATGGAACATAAACAGATGCAAGTTTCAATATGAGGTCACGAACCAAATTCCATACTATGACAACAGAGAAGTCAATACATTTCGACGGCGCAGGAATCAAACTTTCAGTCATTTGTAATTGCGTTTCTTCAAGTAAACTGATACTGTGCAATGGAAAGCAGATTCAGGAAAGTTTTTTCTGTTATGTCCCGAATTAAACAACCAATCGGGACAAAAATAACCGTGCCATCAGATGTCCCCAGTGAGTGCTGCAGAGGAAAACTGGGTGAAAGTCTTTACAAGCCGGGCCCAGACTTCAGCTTGGGAGACCCATTTATGCTTGGAATGGGAATCAGTTATAACTGCCTACACGATCCAAACCTGAAGGGCTTCTTCTGCCGACCAGAGAGAATGAAAAGCCTCTTGCAACATGGCCTCATAACGGAGGAGAAGAAGGTGCCATGCTCTGTTAAAGAGTTCAATCAGTACATTGAATATTTAAGAGGAGTTCAGCAGAGCTGGGAGAGAGTCAATAAAGACAACCAGCAAAAACACACATCTCTCTGTCCCACTCCTGCAGACAGTGAAGAAGAGGTTGTGTTGGCCGAAGTTTTTGAAAGATCTAACTATAACATGATGTCTCCCAGAGTTGAGGAAGAACCAACAACGGTCCCAGAAATCTCCAAACCATCTGACCATGAGATGACTTCGTTCAAAGATCTGGTAGATGAATTTTCCATGGACATAGAGAACTACACACCAGCTGCCCTTGAGATTCTCTCAAACAGAGATCAAAAGGAAGAGTTTCCTACAGACTCAGAAAGCTCTACACTACCTTCCCTTGAGGTTCCCTCCCACAAAGATATTGAGGTGATCTCAGAAGTCGATGAGAAGATTGAGGAACTATCCTCCAATGGCTTTCCACCATCGGGCCTTGATTTTGGATCTGATGTTGAGGAAGATAAAGTATCTTTTAGCTCACCACCCCCGGGCCTTGAGATCATGTCAGATGTTGAGGAAGATAAAGTATCTTTTAGCTCGCCACCCCCGGGCCTTGAGATCATGTCAGATGTTGAGGAAGATAAAGTCTCCTTTAGCTCACCAGTACCTGGCCTTGAGCTCATTTCAGATATGGAGGAGGATTTTGAATATCTAGCCTCCATTGGCTCGCCAATGCCCAGCCTGGAGATCCTGCCAGATATAGGTGACAAGATGGAGTGGTTTTTAACAACTCATAACACTGAACCATCTGAGGAAACTGAGTCGCTCACTGTCTCCACATCACCAAGCATTGAGATGTTTACAAGGAATGATGAGGAGACTGACTATTTAAAAGATGTCTATAAAAGCTCCAAGCCATGGGACAGACTGAATACCACCCTGGAGTGGGACAAAATATCTGTTATCAGTGAAGACCTTGTCCAAGTCTCCCTAGATAAGGTCATATCAAATATGGACTTTTCTGAGAGCTTCTTTCCCCGCAGTGATGAGAATGACAAGAAAAATGACTCAGGAATTGAAAAGGTTGGATCCAGCCTATTGCTTAAAGGTTTGAGTCGGAATAACTCCAACTCTAATAGCAAAACACCAAAAATACATGATATAGGCCTATCGGCTGAAGAAAAACTTAAATGGAACTGCAGCAAACCAACTAAGAAAAAGAATGGATTCCGAGCATTCTTCAAGAAGACGTGGCAAAGATTGAAACTCACATTTTCCAAACAGAACAGAGTAACTCCAAGTCCATAAGATTCCTGGCTTCTACAAATATTGCTAATTAAAATAAACATATTTTACTGAAAACATATGTTGTCGACTTTTCTTTATTAAACGCTTTATTTGTGATACAAAATATTAAAATTATGCTGTACTCATAATAATGAAGAAACTTTGCTAAACATTTTAAGTGAAAAGACATTAATCTGGAATTTAGTTAACTCAACCTAATTTTTTAAGATACCATGGGAAACCACATGATATAGAATGTGATTGAATTTTAAGCAAACATATTAGAGGCTGGCTGCCATTTTGGATGAGGAGAGCTTGTGGACACTATAGCAATATACCAATCTATACCAATTTTAAATGTTTAGTTCAAACGTCTCATTGTGCGTCTTGAAGGGAAACCAGCTAACATTTGCTGAGTGTTGGTTTATATTCAGCTTCATCAATACCATCTACTGTTTTAATGCAAAATCCTATTTTTTCCTGTTAAAGGTGCACTCAGCTTTTGTCTTTGTGTTATCTTGCATCATCTTGGATACTGGCACGTGGCTTGGATGCAGTATCATTTAAAATCAATAGTTTTCAGTTTTAGATGCCATTGTAGAAATGTAGTGTTCACAGTTAGCCATGATTACTTTAATCATTGAGTGAAAGTGTCAAATAAGCTGGTCGTGGGATTCTAACATGGCAGCCCCCATTTGCGGACCCTCTTTGTGTAGAATAAAACAGCTTTTATGTGGTTACTGATATGTCTGGAGTCTTTATTTTAATATGAGTGCTCTTGATTTCCTACATACAGCTCTGGAAAAAAATCAGAGACAACTGCATAATTATCGGTTTCTCTGGATTTACTATTTATAGGTATGTGTTTGAGTCAAATTAACATTTTAGTTTTATTCTATAAAGTACTGACAACATTTCTCCCATATAAAAATATTGTAATTCAGAGCATTTATTTGCAGAAAATGACCACTGGTCAAAATAACAAAGATGCAGTGTTTTCAGACCTCGAATAATGCAAATAAAACAAGTTCATATTCATTTTTAAACAACACAATACTAATGTTTTTATATTTGGTGGCAAATATTTCCTGATTTTCAATCACAGCTTTCACGCATCTTGTCATGCTCTCCACCATTCTTTCACATTGCTGTTGGGTGTATATGTCACTCCTGACACGAAAATTCAAGAAAGAAAACTTGCTTCCTTCTGCTCTGACAATGTTCCTCAACTCTGAGGATTGTTTTTTCCCCCAGCAGGACAGTGCTCCATACCACACAGCCAGGTCAATCAAGGTGTTGATGGAGGACCACCAGATCAAGACCCTGTCATGGCCAGCCCAATCTCCAGACCTGAATCCCATTGAAAACCTCTGGAATGTGATCAAGAGGAAGATGGATGACCACAAGCCATCAAAAAAAGCTGCTTGAATTTTCGTGCCAGGAGTGGCATATACACCCAACAGCACTGTGAAAGACTGGTGGAGAGCATGACAAGATGTGTGAAAGCTGTGATTGAAAATCAGGGTTATTCCACCAAATATAGAATATCTACTCTTCATAAGTTAAAATATTAGTATTGTGTTGTTTAAAAGTGAACATGAACTTGTTTTCTTTGCATTATTAGAGGTCTGAAAATAATGCATCTTTTTGTTATTTTGACCAGTTGACATTTTCTGCAAATAAATGCTCTAAATGACAATATTTTTATTCCGGATTTGGGAGAAATGTTGTCAGTACGCTACAGAATAAAACAAATATGTTAATTTTACTCAAACACATACCTATAAATAGAAAATCTAGAGAAACTGATAATTTTGCAGGGATCTCAGCTGTATATTGCAAAATTACAATTAAAGTCTCTGAGAAAGGATGTCAAGAAAAGTTTGTTAAAAGAGAGGCATATTATATTTATACACTTAACACTGCATCCTAAGGGCATCAATTTGGATTTTGATATCAACCCATTTATTTTATTTACTGACTCTTTTGTATGAGGTGTGTTTATCGTACATGCATGTGTTTAATGCTGACCTATACGTCACAACTTTTCCTTTTACTATAAATGTTTTCATTCTAATTACTGTATTGTCTTTAAAATGTGATTCACTGAATTTTTTCGGAGAGCTGTCTACATTGTTTACTGTTGTTTTTAAAATTTGTCCCAAATTAGTTGTTCACATTGAGTGTGATTGAATGATTATGAGATAATTGATTCTGATTGTTAACAGGTGTACACAATGATGTGTGCCTTTAATACAAGTATATTTAATGAAGTGTTGCCTATTGATGTGTGCCTGAGGAAGAGCTCTCTGATCAAATCGTTGCTGTTGTTGTGTTTAATTAATAAAGAAGAGTAAAACTGTGGATTTTCCTCATTTTATTTTCAAACTTTTTGCTTTTATCCAGCACCTGTTGGAGAAATTTTGGATGTGCAAACCTTTTCTTTTAAACTTCTTAATCAAACAAACTAAATCTATAATCTGCTGCTTTCTGTAATCACATCAGTGAGAGAGAGAGAAAGAGATCAATTTTAACAAAATCCATCTTAACCATATATGAAATTCTTTTCATATGGTTTTCAATTTTTTTGTCAATTTAAAAACATGACTTTTTAAATCCTTTTCAAATTCTCAAAGAATAATTATACAATAGAAACTGTTGTATTCTCTTTTTACGGTATCTGTATTTCTAAAATCTTACGGAAGCCTAATTAAACGATTTTTCTATTGTTGATTCGAAACAAGAATATAATAGACATTTAAAAAGTAACAAAACATTCAATAAACAAATTGCCCGAAATTGTAGAAACACTCCAAAACAGCAGTAAATTAATTGTTTGCTTTCGCGTTTTTTATCTAGAGTTTGACTCTCCGCAGTTTCCGTAGTTCGTGAAAACGGCCAGAAACATGGCGGCTGTCACTTTGATTTGCCGTCCTGTGAGTGTCCTTCCCAGGATTTCAAGTGAGTTCACATTTGAATGACTTAACTATATGCACAGTTTCACTGTAAACAGATACTGTTGTGATTTAAACTGTTATATGGCCAACTTCTATTATGACGAGGCCATGTTTAAAAGAATTGATTGTCCTGTGTGTAGTGACCCCGAGGCCTCGTCTGTTCATTAATACTTCCACAGACTTATCATAATATACATAGACAGCATTCTAAGCCTCCTAGACGCTTTCAAATGTTTGAATTTCGTATTTCTGACAACATATGCGCTCACAAATCCCGTTAAGGTAAGCAGCTAACTAGGATTTAAGACCGTGTCCGTTTGTTTCAACATAACACTTCAAAGGAGAAACCAGTTTGATTAATAGTTTAAACAGGTGTTTTATAAATGGCCTTTATGATGTTTCTATCACGTTATATGCTTATCAAATGTTTATATATTAATCTGAAAAATATAATACTCTCTCTGTTCCTGTAATTTAAATGTCAATAATATTCTTATTCTGGCTTCGGTGTGCTATACCGCATTGTTTTAAGCACGAATTGTGCATAAACGCTTATGTAATGAGCACAACACCACAATGTTTTCTTATTGACTGATAAAGATAAAACGTTCTATTGACATGAATGTGTCACTCTTAAAGGAATAGTTCACCCACATATGAAAATTCTCTCATTATTTACTCACCCTCAGGCCGTCCCAGATGTTTATGACTTGTTTTGTTCTGCAGAACACAAACAGAAAAATTTTAGAAGAATATTTCAGCTCTGTATATCCATACAATTCAAGTGAATGGTGATCAGAACTTTGAAGCTCTAAAAAGCCCATATTGGCTGCATAAATGTAATCCATAAGATTCCAGTTGTTAAATTCATGTCTTCAGAAGCCATATGGTGGGTGAGAAACATGGATTACTTTTGTACTTTTATGCCTTTATATACTTTTTGGACCTTCAAAGGTCTGCCCACAATTCCCTTGAATTGTATGGATCTACAGAGCTGAAATATTCTTCTAAAATCTTAATTTGTGTTTGGCAGAAAAAGAAAGCCAAATATATCTGGGATGTCATGAGGGTGAGTAAATTAAGAGAATTTTAGTTTTTGGATTAACTGTCCTTTTAGCAGTTCTCCATTGTTTCTCCTCTGTACTTTAGGCACCTGTTCTCCTGTGGTGCTTGCATCTGGGCCTGTGGCAGTTCAGCACAGGAGGATCCATCATGCTGTGTTGCCCCGGGGAAAAGGAGGCCGCTCCTCCTCCAGTGGAGTAGCTGCAACTGTGTTTGGAGCCACTGGCTTCCTTGGGAGATATGTTGTCAACCGACTCGGTGAGTCAAGATTAGAGTTGTCACGAGGCCAAAATTTCAGTTTTCGATACTGATACCAATGAAATTACACTATTCTTGATATCAGTTTTGATACCACAGCAAAAATTACCATAAATATTACAATTTTATGCTTTTTTTATATTCTAGGATCGACTTGGTGGTACTTTTAAGATCCCTAGTCTAGATATTGTTCTTAGCAAACAGTACATACATACATGCATACATACAATGCTATTTTATTGGTTTATTAAGTTTGACTTTGTTTCAGGACGAATGGGGTCCCAGATTGTGGTCCCCTACCGATGTGACCAGTATGATCTTATGTACCTCAGACCCATGGGAGATCTCGGCCAGATCATCTTTATGGTGAATACAACATGTACATCATCTTGTTTCTTATTTTAGGAGGACCAGATTTTTCTCTAATGAAAGGATGTTGGAATATGGGCTTCTCTGATAAAAATGCTTTTTGACACTGTTTTAGGAATGGGATGCAAGAGATAAAGAATCAATCAAAAGAGCAATGGCACACTCCAACGTGGTAATCAACCTTGTGGGAAGAGAGTGGGAGACGAGGTATTGGATAGATTCTACTGGCAAATTAACACCATGAGGGTTCAACAATAACATTTTCTGCTACCTGGTCCAGCCAGTAGTTCTTGCTCCTCCAACAATTTCACTGGCACTGCCACTGCCACATTCACGATTTCTGCCCTTTTAGCCATTTTTATGACATTTTTGTTTCTTCCTTAAGTGTTATTCATTACATTTTCTTTACAAAACAGATGTAACTCCATGATGGCTATGAATTCATATACATTTATTTTGCTGGAAAATAATGCCATATTGAATAAAACATTTCTGATTTGTTCTCAACACGTTTTCAATTCTAACTGATCTTCCAAGACTAAAGACAAAAATCTTCCTATCACTTAATGTTGAGCCCTAATAATGATAAAGTGACAAACTTAGACCTTTTTTATATAAGATCATTTTCAAAATCAAAGGATCCTTGACTTACATTAAATAAAATCCAACCTTTTTCAAACCCTGATCTATTTTAAATAATCAAATGATAATGGGTAAGTAATAAAGTGTTGAATAGATTATTGCCATTACACGGAAATATTATAACATACATTTTTCCTCTTATAGAAACTGCAAATTTGAAGATGTCTTCGTCTCCATCCCCCAACAAATTGCAAGGGCTGCTCGTGAAGCCGGAATTAAAAAACTAATCCACATGTCTCACCTTAATGCAGATATCCGCAGCCCCTCCAAGTATCTAAGGAATAAGGTAATGCATCATCTGCAACAAAGCCATGAGGAAGAGTACAGGTAGAGTCAACATTAAATCAAAATGGACCCTGTTTAAATTCTTATTACACATTCCTTGTCTTATTGTGCACGATCCTTCAGTGCACGCTATTCCAAAACAAAACTTCTAAATAATCAATTAAGCCTGAAATAATGTTAACCAATTGCCAAATAGCTATGTAGGCATTGTTTTAGGCTACTGTTGTAGTAATACAGCAGTTCTCAAATCTGCCCTATTGTTAATGTGGCAGTTTAATGCCTGTTAGCGGTAATGTAATAAATGTTCTGGCAATAGTAGCAAATTATGGAAGTGTTTCCTTTTGTATAAGCCAAGATGCCCTTTGAGGGTGAACTTGACCTTCGGCTTCTGTCAAAAGTAGATGCTGCCATTGTTTCTGGACTGGAGTACCTTTCACAATCAAATGCAAAATGTATTCTACTGGGATACAGATACATTTCACAGTCAAGTCCTGTCCTATTCTGTTTCACTTGGAAAGGGGTCACATTATGAATGCGTTTTCATGTTCCTTTGAAAAATTTTGCATTTTGTATGTAAACATGTTTTTTCATATTCTGCCAAATTACAGTAAATTGTTGGTTTTATGATTGTTTCATAACTTGTCAGAGTGTATCCTCTTTCAGGCTGTAGGTGAGGCAGCAGTGAGGGAAGAGTTTCCAGATGCCATCATTATGAAACCTTCTGAGTGCTTTGGAAGAGAGGACAGATTCTTTAACCATTTTGCTAGTAGGTTTCTGACTACACCCTGAAAACGTTAATTGATTGTAACTATTTAAAGTATGCTTTTATTTGTATGTGGTTTATGGCAACAGAGGAACTATTGGGTTTGCATTACATAACAGCCAGTCTTGAAGACAAATGTAGGGGGCATCATAGTTCACACCTAACCAAAGACATACATGTTAAGCATCAGCATGTTGTTTTGCTGTATTTATGTTTTCTCTTTGGCTATTCACTATTGTTTTTGTTTAGACATGCGTTGGTTTGGTAAAGCTGTGCCTCTTATTGCAATGGGCAAGAAGACAGTCAAACAGCCTGTTCATGTGAGTACCATGGCCTTATATGTCAGTTCATCCTTCTGTCCATAAGAGCTAGGCATAGCTAAAACAAAAAATCATCTTATTAATGTTTAGCCTATCTTTGCCTATGTTTTTTTATATCTTCAAATTTATAATACTGTATTTGCTTAGAAATGGCTTACATTTTTGTATTTTTTTCCTCCAATCAGAGAAACCATTGTTTTGGCCAAACAACAGTTATAATAACATTATTATTATTATAACTGCAATATTTACTTACAAATACTTTTTACAAAAAAAATGTAACACATGAAAAGCCACGTGACGACTTTTGCAAACATTCTTTTTTGGAGGGGGTTTCTTCCCAATTTGGAATGCCCAATTCCCAATGCGCTCTCAGTCCTCATGGTGGCATAGTGACTCGCCTCATTCCGGGTGGTGGAGGAGGAATCTAAGTTGCTTCCGCATCTGAGACCGTCAATCCGCGCATCTTATCACGTGGCTTGTTGAGCTCGTTACCGCAGCGACCTAGTGTGTATGGAGGCTTCACGCTATTGTCTATCGGGATCCACGCTCAACTCGCCATGCGCCCTTCCGAGAGCAAGAACCACATTACAGTGACTATGAGGAGGTTAACCCAACGTGACTCTACCTACCCTAGCAACTGGGCCAATTGATTGCTTAGGAAACCTGACTGGAGTCACTCAGCATGCCCTGGATTCGAACTTGCGACTCCAGGTGTGGTAGTCTGAGTCTTTACTTGCTGAGCTACCCAGGCCCCTTTTGCAAACATTCTTGACTGATGACACAAATTAATTGTTGAACCATTTGTTGGACTGATTTACAGAAATTTGAAATTCTCTCATGATTTCATCACTTTTAAGCCATCCCAGATGTGTGACTTTCCTCCTTCAGCAGAACCGAAGATTTTTATAAGCACATTTCATGAGTAGTCATGTGGACTACTTTTATGCTGCCCAAATATGTCTTTTGGACTGTCAAACAGCCAGCAGCCCAATAGCACCTGTTTACTTGCATTGTATGGACAAATAGAGCTGAAATGTGCTTATAAAAATCTTCCCTTTGGTTCTTCTGAAGAAGTCATACACACCTAGGATGGCTTAAATGCGAGTAAATCATGAGAGAATTTTCATTTTTGGGTGAACTAACCCTTTAACAACTCCACAGCCATTTTTGCTATTAATTTTTTTTTTGCTATTAATTTGCGATCATAGACACTTCATCTCTATCTCAACACACTTGTACATCTGGTTCGAATGACAAGGTGGGATTGCAAAATTAGTTTGCTTCCGTTATAAAATCTAAAATATTTTTCTTAAAGACCGCAGCAAAGTCAATGCGAAAAAATCCTATATTTTGCCCAGCCCTACTGTCCATTTAAAGCCAGTACCCTTTTCTGTCTGTGATCTCGTTGGCATATTATTTTTGGTTTAAATATGTATTATTTTACCCTTCTTAAATTTATTGAGGTGGTGGATGTGGCCAAAGCCATCGTCAGTGCCATCAAAGACCCTGATGCCAATGGGAAAACTTATGCATTGGTTGGGTAAGGATTGTCCCAATCTCTTATGTTGTGTTTGTTTTTAGAATTTTGGCAAACTTTGTTTCAGTCTGCTAGGATTTTCTGTTTTCTCAAAGAGTTTTTATAAATTGCCTTGCTCTACAGGCCCAATCGCTACTTGTTGCATGACTTGGTGGAGTATGTGTACGCGGTGGCCCACAGGCCGTTTGTTGCTTATCCCATACCTCGCCCTCTCTATCAGTAAGCATCGTGTGATCTCATAAATTTGTACAATTCATAGAAATTATCTTAACCAAACAATTTACCGAAGCTGACTTGGTGCTTGGCAGCTTCATGTATTCAAATATATTTGGTTTCTTTGTTTTCAGCTTAATCGCAAGGTTCTTTGAGATGAACCCTTTCGAGCCCTGGACAACAAGAGATAAAGTCGACCGGGTCTGTGTCTCTTAGTTTTTTTGTGATTTTACTTTTATATCAGTCAACTGAATGTCACTAAAGATTGTCATATAATACTTTGTGTGAAAACATCTAAATTGGTTTTAATTGTAGTGATCACATATTGGCTCTGTTCTGAAACCTAGTGATCGACATTGCTGTCTACTGCATACATGTACAGCTGCCTTCTAAAGCATCGCAACTGAAATGAAACTTTATAACTGACTGATTTGGAACGCTCCACTTGGTCAGCAACTTTACACAGCACAGGCACCATGTAAAAAGGGAACCTTATTTAAACCATTTGAGGCTTGACTCACAGTTCCAATATAGTTTAACATTAGCATATTTCTAAGCTATTAAAACAATACGAGAATAAACTTACAAATATGTGGCGTGCACAAATTTGGCCTTAAGTTTGGTTTTAGTCATGAAACTATACATGGAGAAAGCTGACAAGTTTTCTTACAGAAACTCACCTCCTCAGAACCACTGGTCTACATCTGCTTTACAAGAATTGAATGCATGTCCAAATGTGCAGCAGCATTTCTTAAAAGCCTTCAGCCTTGTGTTGGAAGCATGCCTTTGGTGCCTTAATGCTGTCTGTGTAGGCAGCTCACTGGGTTTTGCAACAGCTCTTTTCTTTGTTTAGCAGCACATGTAATGTGCAACACAAAAATGTGACAATTAATCATCCATACAATTACCCCAATTCTAGTTCCACACAACAGACATGAAGATTCCTGACCTCCCAGGTCTGGAGGACATGGGCATCACAGCTTCCTCCGTTGAGCAGAAAGCGATTGAAACCTTACGACGTCACCGCCGCTATCGTTTCCTGGAAGCTGAACTTGCAGATACCAAGCCTGCCAAAACAGTCAGCTATTGAGCATCTGGTGGTCAGTCCTGGTCTGTCAGCTGTCTGAAGCTCCTCCTGTGTTGTTACCTTACGAATTTTACCTTTTTTCTGTAAATAAATAAATAAAGATATTCAACCTATAGTTTAGCCTCGTTCTTTTTACCCATGTATGGGATACTTTTCTAATTTTAGATCTGGAACAAATAAACAGTGCCCCCCCCCAAAAGTTTTTGGGTTATGCATTTCATTTCAGATTTGATGGTGTGTTTGACCTTATTTACCTAAATTACTAAATGCATGCATGTTCATATAAAATAAGCATGTTTTATGTAATCTTCACTTCAATGAAACTCAATTTCGGTAAATTGATAGACTGTCAAAACATCAAAATATGTCATGCATTGGGGGACTCTGATGACATCTGCTGGAATAAAAATAACTTTAGTGGCTTCAGTACTACATGCAGTGGCTGATCTCTATAAGCCAATGTTGTAATAATCTTAATTTCTAGATATTGTCACAAGTATTGCATTGGATATACACTCACTGAGCACTTGAAACACACCTACTTATTCATGCAATTATCTTACCAGCCAATCGTGTGACAGCAGTGCAATGCATAAAATCATGCAGATATGGGTCAGGAGCTTCAGTTGATGTTCACATCAACCATCAGAATGGGTTAAAAATTTGATCTCAGGAATTTCAACCATAGCATGATTGTTGGTGTCAGACAGTCTCTTGAGTTGACTCAGAATGGTGCAAAAAAAAAAAACTCCAGTGAGCGGCAGTTCTGCGGATGGAAATGCCTTGCTGATGAGAGACGTCAATGGAGAATTTGTAAAACAAAAAAAAAACATTTTACAAATAAAGCATAAACTCTCTCACAGTGGAGTCAGATTAAGACTTTGATCTGACCTTGAAGTGTGTCTGTGTATGTTTTGCATATTGCTGAATAATTTTTATTTGACAAAATAAACAAATTGCTCTGTTATAGTCTCACTTATTTATTTCTGTGTGTGTGTGTGTTCTGTATTGAGGATGTGTTATAGTCTCACCCCTTAATTTCTGGTTGTGTTCTGCATTGTTTTACTCCCACCCACTCAAAACATTTGTTTGCTCTGGTGGCAAGTTTAGGAAAAGTCATCGTACCACTGTATAAGCGATAAACTGTATAATTTTATCACACTAGAGTCATGTTAAAACATATGCTTAAGTATTGTGGCTATACTTTTAAAAACAGTATATTTTGTATTATACAGTAAATAAAATAAATACATAGAATCAACATTTAACCCCCATTATTACCACACCCCCCCAACCCCACACTGACCCCAAACAAACATTCCTGTGGTCACACATGTGTATACACATTTATACCTATACCTCTCTCTCCACTGCCCCTCCCCAAGAGCCCTCCAAAAACTCCAAATAGTTGCAACAGTTTCCATCAAACGAATCCCAGATCACCTGCCTTCTACACATGACACTTCCTTGAAAGCTGCCTCCCTCCACATCTCCGTGCACCACTCTTGAAATGAGGGAGATACAGCCAATTTCCATCCTCTTAAAACAATTTGTTTGCTGATCATAACACTGGTTAGGATCCTATTTTTTATGTGTTTATCCCCTTTATTGATGACTGCCCCATCGCCTAAAATACAGAGTCTGGGGCAAAAAGAAATTTGAGTACCCAATACATCACACATAAAACTCTGAGCCTTCAACCAAAATTCTTGGATCTTAACACCACCAAAAAACATTGGTTGTGTCTCTATCTTCTGATTGGCATCGCCAGCACATGGGTGTGTCTTTAAGACCAAGCCTATACAATCTAGAGGGGGTCCAACAGAATCTATGTAAAATATTTAATTGCATAAGGCACACCCTTGCATCTCTAGATACAGACTTGGCAGGTTTTTTTTTTATCCTAGCCCACACTCCCTCCTCCAATACCAAGTTTAAATCTTTCTCCCATAAGCTCTTGAAAGAAGATAAAGCTCCGTCCCCCAGACTCTGAATTTGCAGGGAGTAATATACACTGATGCTTCATAACCTTTTCCAAAAGCAGTAATCACCACTCCCAGAGTATCTGCCTATTTAGAGGGGTGTATGCTTCTCCCAAAAATATTACAGAGCAGGTGGCGCAGCTGTAAATATCTAAAGAACTGAGATCTGGAATCACAAAATGCTGAATAAAATTTTCAAAGGCTCTCAACACTCTCATATAGGTCACCAAGCGTATTAACCACACTCACAATTCACTCTGACCAGCAGAAAGGGGACTTATTAATACATAATTCTGGCTTCAGCCATATGCTCGAGGCAACATTTAAATAAATGTCTGAATTAAACACTCTGGACACTTTTGTCTGTACAGAGTGCAAATGCGAGATAACGGGGTGTAACTTAACTTCTCTGAATAGTTTGATAGAAAGGCTTTGCAATGGCAAAATAAAATACCCAAATATGGTACCCAAATGCCCTGTTGGGCCACTGGAAGGTGCCCTGCTGAAAAGCCATTACCGGGCAGTACGCCGTCAGAGCCAAAACTTCGGATTTAGACCAATTAACTCTGTATCCCCAGAATTTAGAAAAGGAATTAATAATTCTGTGGAGGCAAGGCATAGATCTAGTAGGGTCAGAGACAAATAATAAAATATCATCTGCATAAAGCAAAAGCTTATGTGCCACACCTCCCGCCATCACCCTTGGAAAATCATTCTCCTTTATTGTTGCGGCTGCTAATGGTTCCAGGGCAAGACTGAACAATAATGGGGAAAGAGGGCAACCCTGCTGGGTGCCCCTATTCAGAGTAAAATAATCTGAAATTAATAAATTTGTTTGTACCGGCACTACTGGGTGTCTATAAAGTAACTTAATCCAACCAATAAAATTATTCCCAAACCTGTACATTTCCAAAATCTTAAAAAGATAAACCCATTCTACCATATCAAATGCCTTTTCGGCGTCAAGTGAGATGGAATTTCTAATGGTTCCACAAAGTTTCTAATATCTTCATCTGTAGACGAAGATGTGGAGCTATAGAGATCAAGATATAATTATTTAAAGGCATTATTAATATCAATGGCTGAGGTAAATATTTCACCACCAGCAAATTTCACTGAGGGAATGGTAGAAAAAGAAAAACACTCTGTTTTGTATATGTAGCCAATGATTTTCCTGCCTTGTCCCCCACTCAAAGATTTGACTGTCTTGCCCTGAATAGCCAAAACTCCACCTTCCATGACAATATAGCATTACATCTGTATTTCAATCGGGTCAATTCTCTGAGGCCATCAGACGACATTCGGTGTTTCAGCTCCGCCTCGGCACTTTTAATATTCCCTTCCAACTCCACAAGTTCTTGTGATTATTTAATGAATGAGGCATACTGTATGATCCGGCCACTAAGAACCGTCTTAAGTGCCCCCAAGCCACGCCCACAGACGATACCGAGTACCAGTAGGTCTCCATATTGACATTGATTTCAGCCTTTAACATTTGTTGGAATTCAGGATTTTGCAAAAGCAATACATTAAAGCGCCAACTATATGATTTCCTTTTCTCAATATGTGGCAACACCTCTAAACTCTACATGGTGTGATTTGAGACTAAAATGTTTCCAATTGAGCAATCATCAACAGATGAAATGAGGGACTTATTTATAAAAAAATATATATTTTCTAGAATACATTTTATGGACTGATGAAAAGAATGTATAGTACCTACCAGATGGGTTCAAAAGACTCTAATATCTGTAAGACCATCTGTAAGATCCTGTGAAGCGTCAATGTTGCTCTATGGGGCTTGCACACTTTTGCTTCACTATGATCAAGGACTGAGTCCATCAAAAGATTAAAGTCTCCTACCAATATTATATCATGAGGGGTGCCAGCAGCTTGCAACATCCCTTCAAGATCTATAAAAAAAAAGCCATGATAATCAACGTTAGGTGCATAAATATTAGCCCCTGAATTTCTGCTAAAACAATAATGACTCTTCCTAATTTATCTTTATCTTTTTATCTTCTGTTTTGAGACATTTGAATTGTAGATGTTTACTTATCAATGTAATGACTCCCCTGCTCTTACTTGAGCCAGCACTACAGAAAACATGTCTACACTATATCTTCCCAAATTTTTCAGCTTCCTGCGGGGAAAGATGCATTTCTTGAAGAAACACTATATTACTGTATATTTCTTACATTTAAGAAGAGAAATAACCTTCCTTCTTTTTATGGGGTGCTCCAACCCATTCACATTCCACATGGAGAGAGACCATCCGCTCATATTAACACTTGACATTTTGATATATGAGAAAAATAGATTTTGTGTCAAAAACAAAATTATAAAGACCACTTTCCAACATTAGTGCAACAATCCCACAAAGCAAACTTCCCCCAGAACCAAAAAAAAAAAAGAAAAATGTGTGCATTAACCTCATGTACTACAGCGCCAATTGGCGTCCATGCCTCTAAACTCAAACAGTCCATGTACGCCCGATTTAATTTAATACTTTAGAAAAATAAATAATTTTCTTTCCAGTCAACATTATGCCACAAATACAGTCAATAAAGTTTAACTTGGATTAAAACCGAAATGCTCTTTATAAGAGTAAATATCTCTGAAATTCAATTAATTAATTCATATTATGAATTAATGTGACGTCTCAAAGCAGTGCTGGCTTTGATGGTCATGTCTGCTTCAAGCACTGTTCTCACTTAATTCTCCAACTAAATATCCAAATCTTTTTTTTTTGTTGCAGATTTCCAAACTGTTCTGTCATCTTCACTCTTCACACATTTGTCCCATGATTAATATACAGCCCCAAAATGTTTATGATTTCTTCTCTCATTATGTGAAGTTCAGCCACCTCTGTTGTGTGTGTGTGTGTGTGTGTGCGCGTCCGTGCGTGCGTGCGTGTGATGCTACTGTACATCACAATCAATCAAAAGCACAGGTACAATCAATCAAAAGCACAGGTAGCTGTCAAAACTTACTGGGTGTTATTTCCTCCGTGCCACTAATCTGTCAGTGCCTTCGGGACATTAAACATTGTTTAAATGAGAACACAGTGTATCATATTTTTGACACAGCTGTTGGTTCTCTTCCAATAACTTTGACCGTGCTTCTGACAATATCCCAGGTCCTATCAGAGGTGTCTGTATGTAAACATGATTTTTCCCATACTGCAAATTTACAGTAAATTTTTGGTTTTATGATTTTTTCATAACTCTTTCAGGCAGTAGGTGAGGCAGCAGTGAGAAAAGCGTTTCCTGATGCCATCATTATAAAACTGTCTTTAACTATTTCTATTTGACTACACCCTGAAAACATGTTAATTAAATGTCATTAATTGTAGCTTTTTAAAGTATGCTTTCATTGATATGTGATTCACAGGGTTGTAAGCAGGGGTGTAGCCATCATTTTAAAAGTGATGGGGACGGAATGTTCGATGCAAGACTGTTACGACCCCTAGGGTTGTCTAAGGGTATGAGGGGGTAACATTTTAATTGTAAATGGATTTAAGGTGTGTGTTGGGTTGGCAAATGACAAAAAGCAACCAGGCAAGTAAACGGTATAAAAAGGTAATTTATTCTGAGTTGTATCACCGTAACAAAAAGTCAAAGATAACTGAATAGGGTGTTTACAGTTTGTGCAAAGAACATACTAATAATGAAACCAGAGGGAAAAAGAGAAGAGAACACAAAACAAGCATGCATACACATACATGCATAGGGATGTAACAAAGACAAACATAAGTATTTAAGATATATATTTTTAAATTAAGTCCAGAATCAACTTTATGCTAATTTAAAAACACATATTGGGTCAAATTAAAAGGGAGCACATGGAATTTGTTTCATTTCATTTACCAGAAAAGCTTTAGATTTCATATAGACAACACTATAAAAGGGGTATTTTAATTGAGGGTATCTTTCTACCTGATCTAATCTTAAAAATATGACTTTTGTTGGTCTAACTTACTGTAATATAATCAGGTTGATTCAGTCATATTAAAGGATGCTTTTATTTTACTTTTTTTTTTTATTACAGTTAATTTAGATGTTACCACATGAAACACATATTTACCTAACACAAGCTATCTGACAAAGCATTTTTTAACATATGTGGTATACAGTATATTAAAGGAAAAACACAGTAACAACCCATTTTGTCCAAATTGAGTCATGACTGGAATTGGGACTCTTTGTTTTCAGTCTTAGACTCTTTCGACTTAAAATGTGCTTCATGTCCTAACATCTAAATTACTGGTTATTGGTTTGAAGTCAAAAATATTATTTAACATCACTGAATTAACTTATCCAATTAACTTAACTGCTTTAGGTTACACCACAAAAAGCTAGCTTTGGGGTTTAGATCAAGTACAAATATCTTGTTTTGGTAAAAAAAAAAAATGTACAGTTGAAAAAAAACTTTTTTCTAGTTCCACACAACAGACATGAAGATTCCTGACCTACCAGGTCTGGAGGACATGGCCATCACACCGTTCTTGGCTCATCCATCTTCCTCCGTTGAGCAGAAGGCAATTGAAACTTTACAACGTCATCGCAGCTGTCATTGCATAAATGGCTAAGTTTGTTTATTGTAAGTGAAGATTGTTCTGAGAAAAGGTCTAGAATAATTTGTTTGCCACTTGGCATACTATATACTCTGAGCACTATATTAGGAACACCTGTACACGCTATCTCTGTGTTTATATTTGCGTCTCCCACTGAATGCGTTTAGAACCATCCATCCATCCATCTTCAACCGCTTAACCGAAGTCGGGTCGCGGGGGCAGCAGCTCCAGCAGTGGGCACCAAACTTCCCAATCCTGAGCCACATTAACCAGCTCTGACTGGGGGACCCCGAGGCGTTCCCAGGCCAGTGTGGCGATGTAATCTCTCCACCTAGTCCTGGGTCTTCTCCGAGGCCTCCTCCCAGCTGGACGTGCCTGAAACACCTACCTAGGGATGCGCCCAGGTGGCATCCTTACCAGATGCCAAAACCACCACAACTAGCTCCTTTCAACGCAAAGAGCTCCTCACGGATGACTGAGCTCCTCACCCTATCTCTAAGGGAGAAGCCCAACACCCTTCTGAAGAAACCTATTTCGGCCACTTGTACTCGCAAACTAGTACTTTCGGTCATGCTTTTAGATGCGCTCTACTATATCGAATAGCATTTCTCTTCCCTAACACACAAGTTCACCTTAGTTGAGTCCGAGTCAAGTCTGAGTCTTTAAACACTGGAGTCTTAGTCGAGTCTGAGTCCAAAAGAGGCCGAGTCAGACTGAAGACCGAGTCGAGTTCGAGCCCGAATGAATCTGTTCATGAACCTGAATTCAAATTGTAACCATAAACTCAACATCAATTTTTTAAGCTTATTTTAACCTTCACAACTAAGAAAACACAATTGTCAACATAAGTGTAACAACTCATTTTATGATTAGTTTCCTGCTGAACAAATTTCAAAGTGGTTTCAGAATTAAAGCATATGCTTTAGGTGTATGAAGACAAAACTGTCCTTCAACACAATTCTTATTGCGTTCTTTTGACATTTCAGTTATTTGTTGATTTTTCCCTCCACTCAAACATAGACTAAAAGTGAAAGCTCAATCAACAGCATTTGGTTCACAGTACTGTGAGGTACTTACAATGGAAGTGAATAGGGAAAATGAAAGTGAATGTGGCCAATTTTTGGAGAGTTTAAAGACAGAAATGTGAAGCTTATAATTTTATAAAAGCACTTGCATTAGTTCTTCTGTTAAAATTAATGTATTATTTGTAGTATATGTAGTATTATTTGAGCTGTAATGTTGTTTAAATAGTCGTTTTAACAGGTTTTAGGGTTTGTTGACGTTACATCGTCATTGCAAAGAAGTTGTATAATTGGATATAACTTTACCCAGAAAAGGTTAGTATGTGATTTTACCACACGAAAATCATGTTTACGCATATCCTTTATGTCTTGTGGCTGTACTTATAAACAGTCAGTATTTTAACGTTAAAAATCCCTTCCATTTTAAGTGCCTCACTGTAAATACGATTTTTGCTATTTATAAAGAAAAGGAGGGGCAAGTCCAAAAATAATTTTTTGCGGTAATTAATATTATGCCACAAATGCTGTCGATTATGCTTAACTTGTATTGAACCTGGGGGCTGTTCCATAAAAGCCACTTAGAAAAGCAGGGATTAAAGTCCAAAACCTGACTTGAATGAGCCGATCTAAACATTCGCACTTAAATTGGTTCCATAGCATTAAGTTGAGGATCATGTGATCTTACTAATTTGAGTCAGGTTTAAATAGTCTAGATAATTGCGCGTGCACGCCATTGTTTAAAAGTCCTGAAAAGTCGAGTATGGGTCAATCGATTTACTGTGGGCTACCATGGCAACAAAAGGAAAAGATTGAGCAGCGATGTTCACGGCAACGGAACAGCGTTTGCTATTGGAAACATATGAAGAATTTAAAGATGTCATCACCAAAAAAGGCAATACAGCGGCAATAAATAAAGCAAGAGAGAAAGGTTGGCAGGAAATTGCTGATCGTCTCAATGCGTAAGTAGCGGTGTAAACTATTTAAAATACTTTATCAACATTGAATGTGTGTCACAATACATTGCAAAGTTTGTGTGTGAATAACAGTAACGTTAATTGCTTTCACGCAGCAGCAACTTAAGTGAAGGAAAAAGAACCTGGCAGCAGGTGAAAATAAAATATAAAAATATAGTTCAGAATGGTAAGTAAATCTAATGGTATGTACATATGTAATCAATGCCAGCTTGAAGTTACAACTATTCAGGTTTTTTGTAATAATTTTTTTTAATTGCAGCGACCAAAAAGAAGACTGAGGTTGCTGGCACTGGGGGAGGGCCACCACCAGCCAGCTTCACTCCTGCAGAGGAGCTGGCTTTGGAAATTAATAAAGGGAGGCCCGTCCTTGAGTGAATAGAGGGGGGGACATCATCTAAAATGATATAACATGGTATAAGGAGTGAGTATATAAAAGGTGTGTGTGTGTGTGTGTGTTTTATTATCATTATTCCTTCCTGACTAACTGATTTCCTCCTTCCTTAGGCATTGTAAGCCTAAGTACATCATAGCAGTAATGTCACGTAGAGGTACTTGTGCTACTGTAATGGTGCATTTTGGTAAAAAAAAAAATATTTTTTCCTATCAAGATTCTGTATGCAATATGGATCCACCAGTCATCATGTTGCCTGTGAGTATGAGACCTTTTAAATCAGTCATGTAAGCTAATGAGTTTAACTGAGTTTAATCAGTGGTCACAGGGAGAAGGCCCATCAGTTGAGGAGGATGAGGAGACTGTGTCTGTATGTTCAAGGAGGCCTGAGGTACTCACAGGTTCCATGCTATACTGTATTGAATATTAAAAAGTGTACTTACGTGATAAAATGATCATAATGTGTTTTCAGGATGCTGACACTGTTCTAGAGCCCTCTCAGTCTGGGACCACATGTGACAAAGTGAGTATTAAGAAATGAAAACAATGTGACAAGAGTATTCAATGGAATAACTTAAATCTATGTTGCTACAGAACCCAGAAAACATAAAAGGAGTGTATAAACGCTACCTCCTTAAACAAATGGAAGCGATTGATATCAACATCCAGTATAAAAAACTGAAGATGAGGAAATTGGAGCTGGAAATTCAACAGCTACAGACAAATGCAAGTAGAACTACCATTTTTTTAAAAAGGAAAAGGAAAAAAAAACATTACCTTTTTGATCACTTTCCACAACATTTATTTGTGTGTTTTCACCCCTAACAGGCAGATTCACGCTGAATAAAGACAAATCGCATTAAATACTTTGACTTCTGTGTGTTTGTTCAACTAAGGAGAAAGTTGAGGGGCCAGTGGAAAATTTTAAAGGCTACACATGGTTTAGACCATATTAAGCAAAATAATTATTTGCATATGTGTCTCGTATAAGTCTGCCTGTTTCGTTTTCTTCCAATACTGCTTCACTGCCCCAGTCTTCCTCTTCAACAATCCTTGGTTGCCTCTCTCTCCTCAGACAAGCAATGTTATGGAGCACTACACAACAACTACAATGTCACATGCCCTAGGTGGAGTCACTCTGAGGTGCTTCAGGCACTGAAACCTTGACTTTATCAGCCCAAATGCCATCTCTATACAACCTCTTGTGCGTGCATGGGCAATGTTGTAGCGGTGCTGTGCCTCTGTCTGGGGCTCCTGATAGGGAGTCAAGAGGTAAGGCAGGCATGGGTATCCATTGTCTCCCAGCAAAACTCCTGAGAATTCTCCTGCATAGACAGAATGAATATAGATATATATATAATGTATTTTTTTTATTATTATTATTTTTTTAAGACTTTATGTGATTTAAGTGATTACTAGCATACCTCTTGCTAGTTGCTGGTAGAGAGATGAGGCTCTAAAGATTCTGGAGTCATGCACAGAGCCTGGCCATTTGGCCTCTACATTTGTGATGATGCAATCTGCATCACTAATCATCTAAAATAAATTAAACCTGTAGGTCACTACATTTTAATTGCAATAAACTAAACACTGGTGCCCAGCTTAGTACAGAACACTCAGTGCTAGAGCATAGCCTTCAATATCATCTCAGTGGAACTGTACCTGTACATTGATGCTGTGTACTGATTTCCTATTCACAAAGTCCGCTTCATGTGGACCAGACGGACACTTAATACGCACATAGGTGCAGTCCAATGCACCGATAACATTTGGGAAACCTAGGAAAATTATTTGTTTGTTTTAAATATGTCCCATGTAAAATCAACAGTCAAGAAATATTTCCATGTTTTATAGTTATTTGAACTCAGCTATTCCATAAAAGGCATGTTTAATGGTACGAATAGCTTTGTGGCCAGGGAATGTGATGAACACATTGAGTAGTCTTTTTAAAGAAAGGTACACAGTTCGTACAGAGCGGCAAACTGATGCTTTGCTGATATTCTCTGCATCTCCAACTGTGTACAAAAATGTTCCACTGGCAAAAAAGCGAAGTGCAATGCACACCGTCTGTGGGACTGTGAGCGCTCTGTTGCGGCATGTATTATTTGCAATGTGTGGGCTTAGTAATCTACAAATATATGCAATCCCATCTCTTGAGAACCTATATCGCTCATACAGGTAGCTGTCATTAAAAGCCAATGGGTCTGACCTGTCTCTGAAAGTTCTCTCTCTTTGAAATGCCCTCCGCAAGACTATAGCTCCCTCATCCACCACCTCATCTATGAAAGGACACGCCATGGTTAAGTTTGGAAACGAGTTCAGCTCCCTGTTTATATACTTTTAATTAATTAATTACCAAACTCATTAACCAAACTCACCAATTAAACACACAAGTTTTGAACATTTCTTAGTGTATTTATACCTTATAATTTCTTACATTTATTAGTAAAGTACAATTCCTTATTTATTTATTTATTTAAAAAAAAAATTATTAATAGTGGTTAAGTAAAATAAAATGACATCGAAATACCAGCAGGTGAGTATAAATGGTATGCTCGTTAAGCCTGAACTCAGACTTAGCCTGACAGTTAGCCTGCCCCCGGACCAGGTTAATTTGCCAGCATAAGTTGCCGGGGTAACTGAGTTTGAACTTTTTAAAGTTTGATTTATGAAACCGAATCTACCAAAAATAAGCCTGACTAACCGAAATAAGCCTGGCTTATACTCTAATCTTGGTTTATGGAACAGCCCCCTGGAATATTCCTTTAAGTGCTTGTATTATGTAAAAAGTGCAGTTTAGCTGTCTGAATGAGACACATGTCTGATGTACCTCCGTGCTCGTGGGGAAAATGAACATTTAAAAAACACCCCGCTTACATTTTCAAGTGTTGCGAAAATACATGGATCAGCTTCTTTCAGCTCGTTGTTGAAAACGCGTTTTTGCATTATTTTGGGCATTTGCGCAACAGATTAGACGTAGAGCGTATGACGTCATTGCCATGGTAAACAGACACATTTCAGCTAATTTGCTGAAGACTGAATGTATCGTCAAATCAACGTGCGACGCAAACCAAATAGAGTTTCTTCTCTGCAAACGAAACCAGAGACAACAGCGAGAAGGACAACGAGGAGAAGAAACAAATCAGTGACCCTACCAAAAACCGGGACTGTCCTGTTTAATAAACCAGGACCTCTGGACACCCAATCTATAATTAAATTATAATCAAAACATTTCACTGACCAAAATAACTTAACATTCCCTGAAGAAGGCTGTTTGTGCTGCTACGCGTGGGTTGTATCTTTTCCCCCACATGTTTTAATTATTTTTTCTATCATGATATTGCCAGTCCAATAAAGGCTTTTTTATTTTCCTAAGAAGAGTGCCTTGGATTTCCTTTTTCTACATAACTTCACATTCCATTGTGCATGGGACAAAAACATATTTTAAGCAGCTAGTCAATAAAAATGAAAAACAATGAATAGGTGCTGTTTATTTGTTCAGAGCAGTCTGCTGTAGTAATTAAAAGTTTTATCCCATTATTTACAAAGTTACAGTAATTCATCAAGGACCAGTTTAAGTTTTAACAACACTGCGTGGACCACAAGAGACTACAGATGCCTATGTGTGGATACATTATGCCTAAAAAGACTTAATATTCCAATATTAATAATATTTTAGTAAACTGTGAGAGACATGATGTGGGTGACTTGACTTAATGAAGTTCTTAACCAGTATGAAACCGCAATGCGAGCATCGTCTTGACTGCACAAACGACGCGTGCGATTTTACCCGTTGTCAAGTCCTGTGCAAAACTGCCTAGTAGCTTCTAGTACACTGGCTACATACCTGTTTTTATGTGTTCCATCATGCCAGCAACCTAATTAACCGATGTTATAAAGCAGTCTCCGTAGTAACATTCAAGCATATTGGTTGACTGAGTGTGCTGCTCTGCAGGTGTGTTTGCTCAGCATGGTAAAACAAACTCTGGCAATGTCTATGTCATCAGGGGGTGCTACAACTGCTTGCAGACAAAGTGTCCATTTATTTTTGTTTCGTTATTTGCCAGTGGACTCAAATCCCGTGTAGCAAAGGCTCGAGTCCGAGTCAAGTCAGAGTAAAAATGCATCCGAGTCCACGACAAGTCCAAGTCCATTAAAATTGGACTCATGACTCGGACTCAAGTCCGAGTCCGAACTCGAGTACCCCAAATCTAACTCTGGGCCCCCCTCAAACCTGTGCCCAGGACAAAAGGTCGAGTTGTACCCCCTTATCGGTGGCCCTGGTGAGTAGAATAGCATTTCAGAATGCACAACACGTCGAGCCTTGAGGTGGATGGGCTACAGCAGCAGAAGACCACGTTGGGAAATTTATTAGGACCAGAGTGTTTCTAATAAAGTGCTCAGTGAGTTTATACTATATACGGTTCTTTGATACACTGGGTCTATTGAAATTAGAAAATAAAATTCTGAGTGAAAGTCAATAATACATTTCTATGAAACCTTCACCACAATTAATCAATCAGGTGCACAGGTAGCTGTCAAAATCTGCTGGGCGTTATTGCCTGCCGCACCTCTACCAGTGCCTTCAGGACATTAATCAATTACTTAAATGAGAACAATTTGTATCATGTTTTTGACAGTCATTAACTAATCCAAGACTTATCCGTAATTCTGTAAACCGGGGGCGGGGGACTGGAGTTACATGACTTAACTCAAGTCTCGATATGCAAATGTATGTACTTGTGACTTGCTTGAATCAATGCCGAAAATGACTTGACTTGTTCTGACAATGACTTGTTCCTATTATGTGCTTTTATGACTAGTAATCAAGTACTATTTGAAAAATATTAATATTATTGCAACAACAATTAATTGATACAAAAATGTAAACCACTCATTCAGGAGTTGCGTTAACTGAAAATTCTCAGTAATTTACAGGTTTTATTTTTAAATTGATGGATAATTCTGAATGCTGTCTGTGATTTTGACAGATAAAAAAATCAATAAGATTATAATTTAAAACTGTCAATTTATGCGGCCGGCAACAATCTCATATTATGTGGGCTATATAAGAAACTCTGTCCATCATGGTGACAGATAAAGATCTTTTCTAGCGTGACCTCAGGTGACAAAGCTTGTCTTCTGTAAAAGCAACACATTTTAGATTTAGAGATCACAGAATTAGATTTTCCTGCTGAATATAACATTTCTGTAAATGTTATGAGTGTATTTTTTGGAGAAAGCACTAAAATATGTACTTTATAGATCAGACAAATAACATGTCCGAAAACATTTTCCCATCATACGGATGTAAGGTTAATATGTACATGAAATTATAAGTGAAAGTGTGTATTTTAGATGCTGTGACAAGTCAGCAAGTTTTTAAAGATCTTAATCACCTTTCAACTTATTTCTAGAAGTGCAAATAAACTACTGCCTTAGTGAATATGAAGTTGTGGAAACAACAGGTATAATAATAATACATTGTATATGTATCTATAGACGATCATAAAATGTTTAAAATAGATGAAGAAAGTGTCACACACCATGACAATGATGACAATGCTAAAAATGTATATATAACTATGTGTAAATGTTTTATTTTTAAGGTAAAGTTGGCCAGATATAAATACATATATATACACCTCCTTTTATTTATATTAAAAATACCTCTCAAATATATTTTGCAGATTAATTGCTCATATTATAGAGTTTGTTGCATCTTTATAACTGCAGTGTTTTAATTCCTTCCCGAGATTATTCTTGAGAAAACTAGAAAAGCCCTATTCTTTGACAAGTGCCGCTTCTGCTATCCTTTAAACAAAGTAAGCCTCAGAGACTCAAATAGCCATAAAGTAATATTTTTCATGACTTATTTTCTGCATTTTTATCAGGCGTGAGCATTATTCAGCAAGCTGCACTTCAGCTCCCACTAATGCTTTATACTGCTCGTAGCTTTACTGTTTGCCGATTTTATATATGCTGCTGTTATTGTATTTGTTGTAATTTTAAGTTATTTGTCATTTTGTGATTATTCAGAACTCATCTTATACTTAATATGTTGTCTTTGGTTGTCAAAATTATTGTGATTTGTATGCCAAACAATGAGGTCCACTCGAGGTATGTAATTATTGCATATATACGGAAACGTGATACTATGTGAAAGTAATCTCAAAATAAAAGTTTTTTCAGTTTTTTCCAAATAAAAGCATTCTTTTGGCTTTACCTTGCAAAGTTTTTGAATATTCACTCAGTAATGGGGTCCACGCAGTCATGTTGGAGCCCATGGTGGCCGGCTTTATCACCTGTAGGATGGCTCGGTACTTGCGCATAAACGAGCCGGCCCAAATTACCCAGCGGCCCACCGGGAAAACTCCCGGTGCTCCCTACAGCCAGTCCACCCCTGCAGATGCATAGAGTTCTCACTCTTTCTTTTGTGTTTCCATTGTCTCAAAACAGTTTGCAAGAATAGTATCGTCTATGTGATAGTCAAAAATAAAATTATATAATGAAAAGAACTCTTTATTTAAATAGAAATGTATAATTTTTTTTACTGAATATAATGTGTTGCTGGGTATAAAATATATTTGTGTTCAAATAGGTATAAAATAATCAGTATGTGTTATTGATAATTGTTTGGTTATTTCTGTCAAGTGTGGTCCAAATAAATGACCTCTTAAAGGTCCAAAAGAGTAATTGCTTTTTCCTGAGGAGTGTTCACCTGTAAGGGAAGGGGCCCGCTGCACAGATAATATAAGCTGGCAGTGAAACAGTATCTCCGTGACTTGTGTCATAGTTTAAAACTTATATCTCCCCTCATCTGGTATGACACACATAAATAAAATTGGAACATATTTGTGAACTGTTAGGAGGTATTAGATCGGTAAATTGCAGGCAATCTCAATGCTCTGTGTTACAGGGAAGACATCCTCCTCCCTCATGTGGTACCCTTCATGCAGGCTCATCCAGACATGACCCTCCAGCATGACAATGCCACCAGCCATACTGCTCGTTCTGTGCCTGATTTCCTGCAAGACAGGAATGTCAGTGTGCTGCCATGGCCAGCGAAGAGCCCGGATCTCAACTTGCAAGTGCCTTTGTGGAAGAGTGGGGTAACATCTCACAGCAAGAACTGGCAAATCTGAAAAAAATTCAATTTCTGTTAGTCACATGTCTGTGAAACTTGTTCAGTTCATGTCTTAGTTGTTGACTCTTTTTATGTTCATACAAATATATACTCATGTTCAGTTTGCTGAAAATAAAAGCAGTTGAAAGTGACAGGACGTTTCTTTTTTTTTTTTTTGCTGAGTTTACAATGACATCAGCCAACAGGGAAGTGAAACATATATCAGTGTTTCACAGTTTCATTGTAATATTGTTCTGCTGGGTTTAGCATGCTTGCCTAATGCACAGGCAACAAAGTCTTTTGTCTTTTGTGGGATGGCAGCCTTCTGGTACGCCACTAGCAACAGTAAAAACAGGAATCAAAGTGAGCTGCGATACACCACAATGCATTCCCTGTGCAACACAACACATGTTGTTCAACGTGCTTCCTTGTTATTTTAGTTCAGATTCGTGATTTGCAAAACAAATAATTCAGACCACTTTTTGAAACCTTTTGACCTATTCAAAGGAATCAAATTTAAAAGACTTGACTCAAATGAAGATTTCATGGATCAGACATCATGTTATTTTTTGCAGCATTTATTCAAGTAATGTGGGGGTCGGGAGAAATTTATTGGAGTAAATGTATTCATTTTCTCTTTAAAACGCAGTGAAGTAAAAGTGAAAGTAAACAGAAATATGTATACTCATGTAAAGTACAAATGAGATGATTCTGAAAATGTTCAGTGATGGTCACTCCTGCGAGGAGCTCCCATAGCAGCTGCGTCAACTACTGACACAGCGTCAAAGTAATCAACTTTAAAGGGAACTATAAGCATTTCAAGTTTTAATAAAAATATAGTAACCCTAACCTATCTTGTAGTCATGTGCAATTAAAAATAAACTTGGAAGCAATAAATTCTGTACTGTTACGAGCCAGCTCGTAGTGTCATTTTTACTTTTGGATTGAATTTCTAGTATGGCATCTGTAACTGAAAACCTTTGCACCTTTAAGTTAGTTCTATATACAATACTACATGCATTGAGAGCTAGATCTGCTATGAGTATTCAAGAGTTTCACATTTCACATGCTTGAAGGCAAAATGGTATGGATCTTTATTTTTCTGCAGTCCGTGAAAGAATTGTAGGCTCTTTGGGGTTTAAAATAATGATGTGATCAGTCATTGGCTTTTGGATTGTTAGAAGTATTTTTGAGTTTTGGATCTCAGGTAGACATCTTATCTAACAGTTGTGTTCTAAAGCAGCGTTGTCTGGTGTGCCATGGAAAATGATCCGATTCTACTAAATAAATCAGGGCTCCGGACTGAGACTAATTTTTCAACCATTTTTCCTAACAGTTCAAGTAAACATTGCAAGAGCTCACATTGGTGCGACTACAAATTTGGCTGAGTCTCTGATTGTGATCTGTCGTTTTATGTTCCGTATGAGAAATATCAAACGGCAAATGTTCCAAACGTGAAAGGAAACAGCTTTACCCGGATAACTCAGCACAGCTCAATGGACAGATCAGTGCAGAGATGTGAATTGACACGTGGACCGGTCTCGAGCGCTCAGCCGCACAGATCATCATAAACAGAGCTGCGAGAAGCGTGGGCTGGGTAACGAAATTAAAACCTCCATGAAACCATAATGTGTCGATGATGTCGATGACCAGTTTAAAATTGTATTAAACAGCCCCAGCATTCTAAACAGCATTGAAAAGGAATAAAGGAGAAATCTGAACAATGAACAGACAGAAATTGTAAGGTTTCAATCCACACATCACTGATACTGAAAAAAAATATTTGCCGTGAACTTATTTGTGGATTGAATCAATATAGTAGTGAGAGAATACAATTTGATTTCAGAATGTTTTTTCTTACACATGCCATAATTTGCTTTATGATGACTGCTAATCATGATTTACTTTTGGTTACTAAGATCATATTGCAAATGCCACAGTTAAACTATGGATACAATGGAACTTTCCTTCTGTGTAAAATATTTCTAATGCCCTCTGATTGTAGAAAAAGGCTGTGTTAGTCTTCAGACGACTATGTTTATTCTATATATTAATAATCAAGGTCCTGATAAAAAGAAAGAAACCATGAAAGAAAACTAATTTTGACCAACTCAAGTGCTGGTGCAACCATTTGTAGAATTTAACACCAGTGCTACCACTCTTAAATCTTTGTCTGGAGCCATGTAACTAAATAGATAAATTATGGACATTCTTGAAAAGGAAAACAATAAATGATGTTTATGTGGGACAGTGGGGGGGTGCCATGGAATTTGTTTAATTGTAAAAAGTGTACAGAAAAATGGTTAAGAAACACTGCTCTAATGTATTGCTCCACCTGTATTTATTTGAAATTTCACTCCTCCTCTCCTCAATCTGATTTAAGGCATTTGCTTTCCTCCTCTCAATCATCCTCCAATTTCGCTTTCAAAGTGATACAAAGCGATGGGCATAAGTAATTCAGGAATCATGGCACTCAATCAGAAACAAATATTCATCATTCTTGTGCTCGCTGGCATGCTATAGGCTACAGTTGGTATGTAATTATGTTCTTTTGAAATATGCAGCTAGTTTGTTCTTATCTTGTTTGGATGTGACAATAACAATATTATTATTGACAATATTATCATAACTGAGTGTCCCAGGAGGAGCAGTCTTTCTCTGTAGCAAGTAACCTTACCAATGCTTGACAAGGGTCAAGAGGAGTACATAAATTATATAGCAATTTTAAACAGACTGTAATTTTTCATATTCAAATATGGGAAATATGTTTTATTTTGTTTCTATGTTGTGAAAAGTGGTTTAAATCTACAATCCTCAGAAGAAGAAGAATCAGAATCAGAAAGAGGTTTATTGCCAAGTATGCTTCCACATACAACACATTTTTAAAATGAAAATAATACAATAACAAGACAGAGATAATAAAAATAATGATGATAATAATAATAACAATAATAGAATAAAAATAAAAAGCAAATAGAAATATAAGTATATATAGAAATACACAATAAGACAAAAATATACTTATAGAAAAAAAATACAAATACAAATATGTTATATATAATGCAAGGGAATGTAATAAAAGCAGAGGTAGGATATGTTAAATAATATAACTGACTAGGATGTGTATTGCACGTAAATATAGTATAGTTTTAACCAACCCAGTCTCATAAAAATTACATTACATGCTTTACGAGTTTACTATTTCGTATGAATTTGTACGATTTCATCACGTGAATGCCCGGATGTGTAATGCAAAAGCGGGAGTTTCACGCATGAGGCATTAAAGACCTCTTATCTAAACCTAACCCATCATTAGAGTGTGCAAACATGATATGAAGCTGATGTGTGTTATGTAATTTACACGTATTAGATGGAAACGATGTCCAGCAGCGTCATTGGCTGTGGTGAAAGTCAAACGAATTCATATGAATTAACCAAATTTGGAATTAGTCGTACTGCCTGTATATTTTATAGCGGACCGACATATTTTACAAATTGCATGGGCTTTATAAAAAATGTCATCTATCTTATAAAACCTAAAGTGTTTCCAAATAATTTATTTTTAATTATTCGGTGGAAGATGCTCTACCTCTGCCGTGTTAATCTATATTTTATGTGACTCTCAGGACACGCCTCGGTCTCCGTAGTGTTGTGATACGTCATATTCACGTAGCAGCAGTGGTGATGAGAACGCGCTTGAGAAACAGTTTAGAGGAGAAATCAATGTACATATAAAATATTGGTTACAAATGTTGGTCACTTTCTAAATAATAAAAGGATAGCGCATCTACTAATAATTATATATAAATAAATCGTTTTTTACAGATGCAAATATGTTAGAAACGATGCATCGCGATACAAATGCCAACTTGTATCCGATGCACACTTTTTTAAATCGATGCATCGCATCGTTTAGGCCTACTTTTATGCCGATGCACCGATGCGAATCTATCCCTACTTTTTTCTGCTCACAATTTCGTAGAGAGTAAAAGGTTTCAATTAAAATCATACATGTTTTGTCATAATCTTTTTTTTCCGTCTTCGTTATCGTTTATGAAATAAAATACCCCTATACATTTTTGTCATTACGTTCTTAACAAGATTAACACAGAATACAACGGTTTTCAAATAACATTAATTCATTTTTCATGCATAGGCTAAACTGTTTGTCTTCACAGGGTGTTTAAATGTTTGAATGAGACAGGATATAAATTAAACATTATTAAACTAAATAATGTAAACATTCCTGATAGATTTATTGGGACTTTCACCTGTTTGTAGGCTATACTGATTTTATTTTCACTTCATTTAATGTTTGAATTTGTATTTATTATTCACTGCAAAATGTGTGCTTGACATTTCACATTTTGCTTGACACCTCCTGCCTTTAGAATAATGCTATTATAGCCTACATGCACAGACAAATGAAAATTCTGTTTCAAGCATATATTAATATCAGAAATACCAGGAGAATCCACAGTTAACAATTTACATCACAGTTAATGTAGCCTACAAATTCGGCTTCATCTTGTAAGAAAAAAAAAGTGTCAAATAATATTTCTAAATAATAGTTGCATACTAAAAATAACAATAACAATAATAATAATTATTATTATTAGGTTATTATTATGAAAAGACATATACAAGGCATATTTTATTAATACAAACTGTAAGAGTAACGTTTAAAAATTTACATTTCATTTAGCTGACGCACTTCCAGTTTAAGCCCGCCCACATTCGGTTCTGTCCAAATACAGAGACAGATCATTTTGCCATATGAACAGATACAGATAATGGATATGCTGCACTCCCCTGCTTTCAACCTAACTATGCATGGTTTAATCGTTTGAGTGCTTATGTCCACAAATTAAGACAAATGATTGCAAATGTAAAAATATGAAGGAAGTTTTCATATTTTGATGTACACCCCCATGATGCCGATAGGTCTAGGCCCTCCATCAATGACAGACTGAAATAGGTTTGAGTTTAACCGGCATTTCTTATTGGAGTTTCTAAAATTATGGACAGGTTTCCGGGGCAGATTAACACAAACGTTTTCTTGCAATTTCACCATTTTACAAATGCCATCCACAAATTTGAGATTCAGCGTCACAAGAATGTCTCAGAGTTATCATTACACCAAAAGTGCATCCATATAAATTGTTGAAGCCAAATACAAAAACAATTTAAGGAAACAAAAAGTAATTTTATGGCGCTAATCCAATTGTATATGAAATTATGTATATTTGTGCATTTTAATGCGTTTGATGGACAAAACCTTCCAAAGACATTGCAACACATTTATATTACACAGAGAGTGATAATTCAAATAATAATTGAAAAAGTAACTGTAGTCCAATTATTTTAAAATGTATTTTAATCCAATACCTGATTTTTAAAATCTGATTATGTAATCCAGATTAGGCCTACATGTAATCCGATACTATCCAGCACTGGGTGTAGATATTTGTCCACTGCGATTAATAGTTTGTCACACATGATCTTGCTCTGGGAGCTATAAGCACGCTGCAGTAAGGCCAAAAACAAGGCCCTCATCTGGAAATAAATAATACCCTAAAACTGCAAACAGGGACTATTTATAATATTGATTAGCAAATAAGAGTACAAGACCAACGTCACTTATCATAGCCTCCAACTCCTCATCAGGTTTTACAAAACCTACAAAATCAAAATATAATTAAAAGGGAAGGTAGCATAAAAAGATAAGTGCAACATTGTTATGAAATTCAATTAACGTAATTTAACCCAATAGAAGAAAACATAAAAGGGAAAAAAATCATAACACAAACCATGTAACAATCAACAACACAAACTTATGCAACCGAATAAACAACCGGAATAGCCTGAATCTCTACAAGTCAGCAACACAGGTAGAAAAGAAAACAGATAATTACAAATATATGTCAAGAACAAGTTCAAATTGTAGGAAATTTACTCCTAATTCACGAGCACACACACACACAAACACACGCGTGCTCAGAGAGAGAGAGAGAGAGAGAGAGAGAGAGAGAGAGAGATTTATATGAAGGCATTTCAACGCTATTAATTCGCGCGCGTTATTGACGCTCGCACGCGCGATAGATTAATGCCACCCGAGGAAAAAGTCCTCACGCGCGCGTTTTAAACCCTCGCATGCATTATTAACACTTGCGCGCAGTAGTTCATTGCTGCACGAGGAAACGGTAAGGATCGCGCGCGCATGACATCTGCGCGCGCAGTACAAGATCTCGCACGCGAGGACATGCGTGACAGAACGCGCAAGATAATTCCCCAAATTCTCCCGCCCTATCTAATCTCATCTGCTGCTTTTGCTCGCTCAAACACTTTTATTTTTGGCAGTCGTGGGTGGGCTTTGCTCTTTTGATTGTAAACTAAAATGTCATTGTTTACTTACCCTTTTCCGGAAGTCTTTTTTATTATTATTATAATTGTTATTCTTTATCTAACAATAAATTACAAAAAATAAATAAATAAGTAAAATAAACAAAAATAAATAGGGAAGTAGGAGATTTTTACATTACAAAACCAGTCCTTCAAGAATAAACATATTTTGCTTTGGGACTTTTCACCGTTTCACATTTATCACCGATAGAGACAACCAATCCACATTAATGGATTATTTTTGTCCACATTCCAATTAAAGCCTTTCTAACATCCACATATTTGCCACCTGCATTCTTTAGTTTTTTTGATGTCCTTGTACAATATGTAATATTAATTTTGTGCTTTGCCTTTTTTAAAAAGTTTACCTTACTCTATGTGTTGGCCCAGACATTATCTGCAGAAGGTTTTTTTTTTTTTTTTGGCCCTGATTTTAAGGTAAAATATCTGAAATCTGTGGAATTAATTCAAACATGATAAAATGTGTTTAATGGAGCTTTTAGTACTACACTCATCAGCCAAAATATTCAATAAACAAAGGCACAATACCATTTACGTGTGGGAAAACATAGTCAGCATCCAAAACAAATCAATTCTGTGTACTTAACGAGTACAACTTGAACTTAAACACTGAGAAGAGGCTGAACAGCAACACATCTTTCCAAAGATCTCTGCTTATGAAGTTATTCCGTTTCTTTCCACACAGCGTCCTGTACCTGGACTACACCTCCAACATGGACAGGTGAGTTTGGAACACTAAACATTACCACAGCAAAAACCCCACCATTACCAATCACCAATTCTATCAACTGACAATGGTTCAATGCTGAATAATAATCCTGTTGAGGTTTTTAGATCCAGACTACAAAGACAACAACAGCAGCAACATCAAGAGAAAGAAAAACAGCTTACTGAACCAGCACCTGTCAAGTAAGTACTGATGTAATGCATATACACATACAGGTACTCTCTCTTCAAAATACAAAACCGTGCACACACTCACATAGACACTTTTATTTAGAAACTACAAAAGTCACAATTTCATAACAATTCAGATGAGTAAGAGTCTGATTATTTTATTTTCAGGACAGAGCATAAGAACTTGAGATTGCGCTCATCACCAGGGTGTGTAAAACTTCATTGTAAAACTCAATTATTCTTGGTTGTTTTTGTTTTTATGGTGCTGAATATTGTAGTTTTTCTAAGAGCTGATGACCTGGACTTAAAGAAAAAGTGACAATATAGCTTGTAGTTGTTGTGTATTGACTCCTTTGTCCATGAATCATTGAAAGAATATTGTTTTTCTCTCTGATTTCTGCATTTGTATAACAGGTTTTTGAACAGTCAGCCCAGTGTCCTGGTGGGGTGAGTATGATGTGTTTGCAGTATTAACCTGTTTTAGCTCCAGTTTAAATTCATGTGTGCAATGATTACAGCGTTTTGTGTGTGTGTGTTTCAAACAGTCGGACAGATGTTGTTTCTGTGACACCATGGTTGGCCCCAACTATTTGGGAGGGAACTTTTAGCCCCACACTGATGGACTCTCTGTACAATCAACAAAACATCACCATCGCAACCACAGTCTTTGCTTTGGGAAAGTGAGCACCACATTATACCTCTCTTTTTCTATCAATCCTTCTCTTTTTTCCTCTCTTGTTTTTATTTCCCATGTAACTTCAACTGTAGTATCAGATTATATCTTCTGAGTGATTGTTATTAGGGGTTGACAACATTTAAGTTGCTCTCAGTAAGTTTTGTTCTGGGACTTACACTAACACCTAGTGGCGTGGATGCAGCATCATTCGAACTCAATAGTTTTTTGTTACAGATGCCATTATAGAAATTCACTATTCACAACCAGCCAGGATTAATTAAATCCCTGAGTGAAAGTATCAACATTAACACTGTTTACTGAGATTAAGCAAGTAGCATTTAGCTGATCATGTGATCCTAACATGGCAGCTCCCATGAGGGGACCCTCTCCTTGTGGAATAAAACAGCTTTTATAAGGTTACTGATAAATCTTCATGTCATCAGGTCATGATTTTATACATATGTTTCAAAATTACATTTAAAACTACATTCATTTCTTTAGAAGTAAAACTTTTTGATAACACTTTACAATATGGTTCCATTTGTTAACATTTGTTAACAACATTAGTTAACATGAAATAACAATTAACATTTGTGTAGGTTAACATTAGTTAATGCACTATGAACTAACTTGAACTAACAATGAACAATTGTATTTTTATTCACTAAAATTAACAAAGATTTATAAATGCTGTAACAAATATATAGTTAATTGTTTAGTCATGATAACTCATGCATTTACTAATGTTAACAAATGGAACCTTATTGTAAAGTGTTACCAACTTTTTATATTAGGAAAATATTACTGTGCACTTTTATGAGAAAGGTTCCACTTTTATGAGAAAGGTTCCAAAGGATGTACGACTTGGTCTTGAGTTGAAGATGCTGAAGTTTTAATTGCAGTGTAGCAGTGACAAAATACATGAATCACCTTGTATTCAGCGGAGTCAGACTGAATCCTGAGCATTGTAAACTCAAGCCTTTTAACCAGTTTGTGAAACAGTTTGCCGCCCATAATGTTAATGAGTCTATGCTCCTAATGTAAATTAGATTTGATACAAGTTGTGATGCCCATTTTTCTTGGGTCGTTCTTGATGGTCCATTGCCGCTCCCATACTACAATTGTTTGATGTCTCTGAGAACGGGATTACCCATGTGTTGTGACCAGAGTTGGGGGACTCCAGTTAAAACTCAGCATCACACAAGCCAATTTTATATGTGATTTTCAGCTTCATTAACATAATCACTAGCCAGGTGGAGGGGAAACTAAACGTGCAATAGCATCTGCCAACAGGAGGTCATTAATCACTTGACAGTCGGGACTCCCTGCTGTGTTAATGGTTCCAGCGACAGAAAAAAGGATCTAACATGTAACAAGAAAAAATCGTTCTGTCACTGGGGCGGGCTCTTGTGTTCTCCTTAAATTACCAATGAGCTTGTTATTTTACTGGAGAACTAATTAAATCAGAAAGCAGATGCACAACAGTAATTTTCTCACTGTAAGCTGCATATGGACATATGATTTATATGGCAAGCCTAAGGGGATAAATACACAAATCACACACTTTCACAGGGTAAGGTTTGATTCGCTTCCTAAATCGCTCATATAATTGTTTATACTTACGAAGTACTCCTGTTGTTATTTCAGAGTTGCAGTGATTTGGTATGTGTGTCACCCCTCCACCGATTTGTACCGGCATGTCTACCATACCTCCGACTGAAGAGATTGAGATCTCAGCAAAACAGTGCACATGAAACACCCTCAGCCAAAATTAGTTGTTTTGAGTCTGCTAGTGTGGTGCCAGCTATAAGTCTGACTCAAGTCCAACATTTTAGGACTTTTGACTTGCTTGATTAAATGCAGAAAATGACTTGACTTTGACTTTACATGGATTTGAAGTGGATGGCTTGGCAATGACTTGAATTTTTTCATGTAATGTGGTTTTGTGACTATTAATAAAATACTATAAAAAAAATAGTATTGCAGTATTAGTATTATGCTTGGTATTACAACCTGGATGCAACCTCTCTTTCTTCCCAAGTGCTTACTGTAAAGGAGACTTGACTGTGTATTCTGCTGCTTACTAGCTTATTTATACATGCTGCAGTCAGCTGTCAGACTATATGGATTTTCACTATCCATTCGGTTAGTGCCTTCATTATACATATTCACACATGCCGGTGATTTAAATCATCCTGCGATGCTGCGCTGCCAGAGTCTGCTAGCGCCATCACCATGTACAGCATATCCATCTTTTCGTCATTTTACTTCTCCCTTCTTATTATGATACGAAGAGGAGATTCTGTGGGTGTCTTTAACAACCCTATTGGCTAGTAGGTATTACTGCACATGCAAATCAGTAGCATGGTGTGATGGTATACATTCCCCAAAGCATCAGCGACGCAGCATTGAAATGACCAATTTGAAAGGGAACGATAAGGTTACGACTGAAACCACGGTTCTCTGAAAGGAGGGAATGAAATGCTGCGTCGCTGATGCTTTGGGGAATGTACACCATCACGCCGTGCTACTTATTCACATGCACAATGATGACTTGCAAGGAATACAGTGCCCTATTGGAGTTAAAGCTCTTCATGGGCATTATCTAATGGTATTTCCCTTGAAGACATAGCTGCAGCATTTTATCGCCCTGAACCCTTCAGACGAATATTCGGAGGAGTTACGACAGATGATATGCGCAGAGCACAACGCGTTATCTGCCAATTAAAATTTTCGAGATTTTAAAGAGTTTCAGAAGTTGGTTACACTTTCAGAGATAACTTGCAAAGTTCAAGCTTGGTGAACTCTGAACTGTGAATTTGTACAACCAGAGGATGCTTGACCAATTGAAGATCAAAATGTCACACACTGACCTCTTATGTCAATACAAAGAATACATATTTTAATCTGTGTGTTTTGTTGTTGCAGGAAAGGGAGTAGACAATATACTGTATTTTAACAGTTTTAATATCATATATTATATGCATTATATGAAAAAGAAATGTGTGCTCAAAGCCTAGTGACTGCCCCTTAAGAGCTACTAGATGTTGTGTACCATATGAATCAGACAATCTGAGGGTGTGCCATTTGAGGCTGAGACTTGAGTCTCAATGAGTCTGCAAAGACCTAAATATCTTTTTTGTTTCTGGTAATGGGTAGAATGTGTAAATTTACTGAAATTTAACTCTCTTTTTTCTCTCTCTGTTACTTTTTCAGATACACACATTTCCTTAAAGATTTTCTGGAGTCAGCAGAGCAACATTACTTTGTCGGATTTCGAGTGCATTACTACCTGTTTACAGATCAACCAGAAATGGTTCCTGAAGTAAAGCTGGGTGACCAACATCGTCTGACCGTACGGGAGGTCCCAAGTTTGGACAGGTGGCAGGACATTAGTATGGGCAGAATGGGAATATTGGAAAAACTAATTAAGAGTGAACTGACCGATGAGATTAACTACGTTTTTTGTCTTGATGTGGATACAAAGTTCTACGGCCGCTGGGGCGTGGAGACTTTAGGTCGTCTAGTAGCGGTGCGACACCCTTGGTTCTATGATCACCCACGGTATCGATTCGCATATGAACGTAATGCAGAGTCACAGGCATTTATATCATTTGATGAAGGTGATTATTATTACACAAGTTCTGCGTTTGGTGGCTTTTTGGATGAAGTACATGAACTCACTAAAACCTGCCGCGAACAGCAGAGCATTGATGCTGCAAACTCCATTGAGACAATATGGCAGGATGAATCTCACTTGAACAAGTACTTTTTTTCTAACAAACCCAGTAAATTGCTCTCTCCTGAATATCTGTGACGGGACATCAAAGCTAAAAAGAACCAAGTGAGAGTCATTCGCTTGTCTCATGTAGCTAAAAATTATACAGAATTTCGCTCAAATTCAAAGCAACTGTTACCAACAAATACATCGCAAATCTAAGATATGTCAACATGTAAAACTGATAACAGGGAAGCCACAAACATATATGGACAAACAAAGACATGTACAGACATTCTTTGAGGCAATGTAGCATCAAGAACAAAATCTGCTTTTAATAGATGAAAATGACCAGCTTTTCTTTGTACACTATTTTTCAATTCATTGAGCAACAAAACACAAACTAAAGGCCTTCCTCTTGGTTTGTATTTATTTGTATAGTGGAAGTTAAGGGATGAAGTTTAGAGTTTAAAACAGTTATTTTGAAACTGTAACTGCAAAATTTTTATGTAACATTAACAGAACAGATGATTTACATTTTCAGAACCTGACATCTCAAAAACAAAGACTAGAAAGAGATATTAATAGTTTGAATAGTATTTTCTGTGTCCTCTTAAATATGAATCACACTTTTGGAGGTTGATAGGTTTCTAGTTGTTACAGTTAATTTCAGAATGTATGTACCCCAGATGGCAAACAAGCATTGATTTCCACATTGTTTCTAGACTATTTATACAGTGGCAAGAAAATGTGAACTCTTTGGAATTAGCTGGTTCTCTGCATTAATTGCTCTTAAATTGTGATCTCATTTACATCAAAGTCACAAGTATAGACAAAGCACAATGTGCATAAGTTAACAACACACAAACAATATAATCTTTCATGTCTTTATTGAACACATCCCATTAAACATTAACAACGCTTTGGAAAAAGTAAGTGAACCATTTGATTTGATAACTGGTTGATCCTCTGTTAGCAATAACCTCAACCAAGCTTTTCTGGTAGCACTCAGAAGGAATTTTGGACCATATTCTTCTTACAGAACTGCTTAAGCTCAGCCATAATTTTAGGATGTCTGGTGGTGTGAACAGCTCTCTTGAGGTCTCCATTAGTGGTCAACCTGATGTCTTTAACAACACAAAAAAGGAAGATATTCTTACTTTAAGTATCCTGTTAAATTTTCTCTCACGGCAGATGCGTTTGAGCTCATAATGTTAAAGTGCTCATTTGTTTCATTCATCCTCTCTTGCCTCAACAGTTCCCTGTAACTTTTAACTGTCTTGTCTAATGATAAAAAGTAAAAGTAGCTATGATCCACACCTCCAATCTTGTTTCATTAATTGGATGCCAGGTTTACCAGCTCCTGACTCTGATTTGCTTTTGTTGATGTCTTTAGACAATGGATCCACATACTTTTTCCACTGCACTGTGAATGTTTCACGGGATGTGTTCAATAAAGGCATGAAAGATTATAATTCTTTGTGTGTTGTTAGCTTAAGCACATTGTGATTTGTTAATATTTGTAACTTTGATAAAGATGAGATCACATTTTATGACCAATTAATGCAGAAAACCAGCTTTTTCCCCAAACTGTTCACATACTTTTTTCTTGCCACTGTAACTTTATCACAAAAGTAATAACGTGGGTGGGAGGTTTTGCTTAAGGCACTGGAAGAACTGTTCCCACACTCATTTGCTGAATCAAGACATCTTGATCACGTATGCTAGTCCAGTCCAGGGGACCCAAAGTCCAGCATATTTTGGGTCTCTCCCCTATCAAATTTACTTGATTCCACTCATTAGGTTATTAGAGGCTCCTTGACATGAATTGGGTGTGCCAGATTAGAAATCATCCAGAATGTGAAGCCTATGGGAACAGATAATTACAATAGTATATGGGTTTTCTAGATTATTTAAGTAGTCTCTGGTATTTTTACAAGAATATGGTTAAAAAATGCTATGTGCTTCAATATTTTTCACCTTATTTTATAAAGAGAATCCACAAGATCGAAAAAGTTGTTCTATATGCTCGATGATGTAACGCAGTACAGATTGTGTAGTTTCTCATGTAAGAGTAAGATCACCTTTGTTTTCATAAGAGCTGTTGATTAAAAGTTGCATTAATCGCACAATATAGTTCATTCTAATGATTATTAGTTGCAACCATACACTAATGTCTTGTGGAGGAAATTATGGGAATAAAAACATTAAGGGACACTAGAATTGACTTTAAGTTGGCTAGATCACCTAACAATAACTAGTCACCACATAATTCTGATATTTAACATTTATTCACACATTTTTCTTTTTCTTAACTCCTTCCTCTTTTAAGACACAAGAAAACAATTTAAGTTTGCTATGAAAGAGAATCAAAGATTAAAATCAAAACACTGAATATGGAATGTAAAATGGAATATCCTTGCTTACTCAAGTGTCACTTCTAAATGGCATCAATCACTGATAATTTTGCACAGAATGTATTACCACTGGGCTGTAAGGGATCTGCTCTAATGTTGTTTGAACTTTGTTAAGAAATTCCTAATCAATTTTAATAAAACAGGATACACTTTTGAAGTATGTGGAAATATTTCTTCAATGACTAAGCACTTTTTAAAATTAATGCATTGAATTACTGGCAGTAGCAGAATCCAACACAAAAAACAAGCCAGTAAAACAAAGGACAGAGAAATAATATGGAACTTTAACATAATAGTGTGAAATTGTGAAAGAGAATGTGAATGTGTGTGTGTGTGTGTGTGCGTGTGTGTGTGCGTGCGTGTGTGTGCGTGCGCGTGTGTGTGTGCGTGTGTGTGTCAGGAGTTTCAACAAACAAGACTTCTGTGCAGGATGCACCCGTGTTTGAAATTATCGGTAGATCTGTATAAAATCCATAAAATGCTTGGAAGTCTATGGAGAGTCCTCACAATGATATAAAAACAAGTGCATGTGTGTGTGCTATTTATAGATCCTATAGAGCTACCACAGACATAGCTATGATTTTTCATAACACCTATGTCAGTAATAACAGTTAAGTAGTAGGGACATTGAAAACAAAATCGTACCTTAAATTTCTCTTGGCAATGTCACTTTGTGCTGCTATTTCAGTAATAAAACGTCAGTTGTCAAGGTCATAGTAGATTGTCTAATAAAGGTATTCTGGTAAAATGGATGGTTTCTCTGTTGCTCAAGATGTTGAAGATGTGATGTCACAGGACAGAGGGATTGAAGAGAAAGTTTAATAATGTAAAAAAAAAAAAAAAGAAAGATCTCCATAATGTAGGAGCAATAGTGCTAAAAACCCTGCCACTCAGAGATGATAGCTTGAAACGTGGGATGATTAGCAAACCTGTAGGGATGTAAAGTAACGAATTACAAATGCTCACGTTACTGTAAATAAGTAGTTTTTCGTGACTAAATGATCAAATACACTTCATAATTCCGCCAATATCAGTCTTGGTGAGGCATTAATATAAATGCACTCGGTTTGGTCTAAAGTGAATGTTAACAGTGGGACAAAAAGTGTATTTGCATCAAAATGTTGGACTTGAAGTGCACATGTAACCGAATTGAGCACTGTCTTGTAGGCTGTGACACAAGGAAAACCACTCACTACTTTTGGCTGAGTAGTTTTAAAAGTATTCATGTAATAGAATAAAACAGGGATATTTAAAATATATATATATTGTTCGTTTTTTTAATCATTTTTAATAATAACCCTGATGAGAGTGTGATAATTGGTATAATAATTTAACAGGAAAATAGAGATGATAAAATAATTAATAATTATGATTAGCCTTTATAAAGATAGTCAAGTTCGGTAGGCATATACCTAAAAGTCTTGGCTACAAGAAGCAACTGAATATTTTATCTGTTGTACTAAACTGTATACATGTTTAACATTAGGGGTAAGGTTAGGGGTGTAAAATATCATGTTTGAAAAACGGCAAGGCAGAAAGCAATGGCGAGGGGGCGCTATTTTCAAACGCGGATCTTCCGTCTCTTAGCAACGTGTTGTTGATAGTTTTCCTGACATCCAGCGAGTCGATTAAGACATTTCCCCACTCGATTTACAGCGGCGATATAGGCTATAACAATGACCCACGTTGAGCATCTGTCTGACCAAATCGCAGCTGCTCAACTTGACAGGAGGAGAAACACGGAGCAGCAACGCCAAGAGAGGATTTTCAATGACAAATTCCGAACAATTGGGGTAAGTTCGTTTGCCACACGTGACTGTAAACGAGTTTGGTTCAACATCTCTAACTATCATTTGTCAGGTTGATAAGAATGCTCTCGACCATCAAGTTAAAGAACGAAGAGAACAAGACCAACGTGAAGCGAATGAACATAAAACCTACGGTGAGTTTATACGTACATGTGGATTTAACGTTAACACTTAAAAAAGAGGGATTTGACCTCTTTTATAGTCTTATTATTGGGCTGAAATATTATTTTGATTATTGATATCATATTAATAATTATTTTTAGCTGATGCCAGATTTTTACTGACTGACAGTTTTGCACAATTAATATTACTTTCATTTAACTGTCTTTACATTACATCCATGGCATAAATAACATAAAATATGGATGGATGAAAGACAGAATAGATAGATAGATGGGTGGTTGATAGATGAACGAGAGACTGGATGGATGGATGAAAGAGAGATAGGATAGGTGGATGGATGGTTGATAGATGATAGAAAGAGAGACTGGATAGATAGATGCATGGATAGATGAAAGAAAGAGATTGGATGTATGGATAGATAAAAGAAAGAGATTGGATGTATGGATAGATAAAAGAAAGAGATTGGATGTATGTATGATCAATAGATGGATGGTTGATAGATGAAAGAGAAACAGGGTACATAGATGGATGAATGAAAAAGAGATATGATAGATGGATGGTTAGGTGGATGGTTGAAAGATGAAAGAAAGAGACAGGATAGATAGATAGATAGATAGATAGATAGATAGATAGATAGATAGATAGATAGATAGATAGATAGATAGATAGATAGATAGATAGATAGATAGATAGATGAAAGAATGGAGACAGGATGGATGGATGGATATTGTATGGGGTTTGATGCCAAACTTACCATGGTAAGCATAGTATTGTTTAGCTTGTGCTAGATTTACAAAAACAGTCCAGTGAGATTTTCTTGTGTTGTTTTAGTTGATGATCTGCTGTGCAGTGATCGTGTAGCCTGTATCTTGGGCCAGCGGCAGAAAAAAGATGAGCGCCTAATGAATGAAACCATTGCGCAATTCAGACAGCAGTTCCAGCAGGCCAGCTACAGGCGCGAGTTTGATCTGAATGATCCAGAGCTGCTGAAGAAGCAGGAAGGGATGCAGATACTGCCGGGACTAAATGGGGAAGATCTGTCCAGGAAAGACAGGCTGAGGAAGCAGCAAGAGCAGCTCAGGGCATGGTCCCTAAAACAGCAACAAGAACTGGAGCGAGCAAAACAACAGCTAAAAGAAGAAGGTAAGTACATTTGCTCAATGATAACCCTTTCTGTCCAATAGAAAGGCTAAATTCCCTTACTATCTATTGTTAGACACCCATTTATTTTGGATCTATGTGTCTTTACACAGCTGAGCTAAGGCAGCTCTACCCAGTCTCAGGCTTTGGTTAAGTGCAAATATGCAGCATCAGTGCAGTTTGAAACATTCTTGTTAATTTTATACTTGCACTCATAGTTTTATTTCTAAAATATTTAAAACATTAATTTCATAACATCATTTATGCATTTGAATTCATGTGTAAATGCATTTATGCCATCTCTGTGCTGCATTTCACACACTTCCAAACTATTTATGTTACTTCAATTGCAGCATCTGTGCTGCATTTGCAGTGTAAACATTTTCTCTTTTTGTACTATATAGTGTATCGGAACGAACAAAGCATGCTGTCATTGGACAACAGAGCTGTTGAATTGCAGAAGATGGAGGAAGAATGCAAGAGATCTGCAGCCATTGCCAACAAAGACTTTAACCTGGCACTGGTGAGTGAGCGGTGTGCTCAAAGGTAGAAAAAGAAAGCAGAAAGTAGGCTTTATAATTCATTTGTGGCCCTTATTGCTTAGCCTTCTTTCTTGATTGAGCCATCATTTTCCTATAATTCCTCATTTTATTGACTGTAGGCTGCAGAGATGACAAATCGACGTCGACAAGAGCGTCACGAAGAGGATGAGGACAACCAGACGGATATCCTGAATCAGTTAAATGGGGACCTACTGACTGAAAACCCTGAACAGAGAGCTAGTGTGCTGGGACTGTCTCGCATGCGTAGGGACCTATACAAGGGGATGACCCCTGAAGAACTGCAAAAGTACACTCAATACCGGCAGCAGCAAGCAGAAGAGAGGAAGGTAATGCCCTGCGTAGCATACTTTGTTGTTAAAATAGGGATAATTTCACATGATTATTTTTCTTCAAGTACAACAGGTGAACATAATCTGAACAGATGTGTTGTGTGCAGTGTGCTTGCTTAGAGCAGAGGGAAAAGGAGCTGCAGGACTATAACATGCGCATTGCATCAGCGCGTAATGCTTTGCTACTTGAAAGACAGCAAGCGCGTGTTAATAAGGAGCTCCGCAGGGCTATGGACAACACCAACAAACAACTGGCCCAGACACATGATGCTCAGTAAGTTGCAATCAAGTGTTACTACAGCTAATTTGCCCACACTACTAAACTGGCCAATCATTTTAAATGTCTACTTTAATGTAGTGTAATTGGCCTTACCCAGTTATTTGAATTTATTTAGATTTTCTGAACGTTCACCTGTGTACTTCTCAGTGTCTGAGCAGTAATACTTCAAAATTACTTTATTTTTCATATTGAATTTGCATTTAAAAGAAACTGGAAATTGTTACATTGTAAAATTTGTGTAAATGTAACATTTTTAGAATCCCATCTCCATTAAGAATTTGGTTACTCTTGTTACTTGTATTACTTATTGTCAATATTTTATAACAAATGAAGACACTCCATGTTCCATTTACAGGAAGAAACATCTTCAGGAGGAGTACATCAACATTCCTGATGAGCACTATTTTTCCCAGTTTAACACCAGCAGTAGATAAAGAATACAGCTGAACCCTGAAAGAACACCATTAGGGCCCAGCAATAGATAATGAAAAGTATCATTTTACAGTCAACATCTTGCCTTTCATTGAATAAAAGGTGGACTTCACTTCTATGTAATTAAAATAGGTCACAGTAAATATGGTTATTATTACTATATCGAGTTATGTGACACCATCATTTTTTTATTTTGTATTAAAACATTCATGTTGAAAACAAGAATTCCAAATTAAAAAAACAATTGAACTTGGGTAAATTAAGTCATCCTGCCATGACCAATAAAGTAAAAATATTAGTTGAAAATCAGGTGTCTTGAAATAGAAAATAAGAAGTGATCTACTCTGTATAAACCTTTATGTACTTTGCTGTCAAAAAATCTGATTGCAATTATTAAAGCACATACAAAAGAGATGTTGTGAATGGAACAAAAATTCTCTACACGTTCTCCACCAGATGGCAGCACAGACCAGGTCAAAATATTACAGTCAGTTCCTCACAATCAGTAATGCAGCATAAATTACAGTACTTACCCCCCCTGTATATTCACCAATGTCAAACAAGAGACAGGAGAACAATATCCTGTAAACAACGCACATAGTCCAGTGTTTAAAATTGTCCTTGTTTAGTAGTCTGTAGTAGTCCACAATAAACTCTCCAAGACAAACTTGTCCCATTTTACCAGCAAAGTCTCAATAGCCATTTTCTTTGTTTGACTTGGCAAGGAGCTGTACCTGGAAATAAAGAGTGAGAGGACAAAAAAAGTTACAAATATACTGCAACAGAATGTTTTATATTATACTAATGACTTTCTTAAAGGGATAGTTCAATCAAAAATGAAAATTCTCTCATCATTTACTAACCCTTATGCCATCCCAGATGTATATGACTTTCTTTCTTCTGCAGAAAATAAATTAAGATTTTACAAGAATATCTCAACTCTGTAGGTCCTCACAATGCAAGTGAATGGTGGACAGAACTTTGAAGGTCGAAAAAGCACAAAGGCAGCATAAAAGTAATCCATATGACTCCAGTGGTTTAATCCATGTCTTCTGAAGCAATATGAAGTGTGGGTGAGAAACAGGTCAATATTTAGGTCCGTTTGTTACTATAAATTCTCCTCCCAGTCCACTAGGTGGTGATGTCCACAAAGAATGTGAATTACCAAAAACAAAAGAATGTGAAAGTGAGATTAATTGTAAAAAAGATTTAAATATTGCTCTGTTTCTCACCCACACCAATCATATTGCTCAGAAGATTTTAATTGGAGTTGTATGAATGACTTCTTTTTGGACGTACAAAGTTCTGGCCACCATTCACTTGTATTGTATGGAACAAAAAGCTGAGATCTTAAAAATCTTCATTTGTGTTCAGCAGAAGAAAGTCATTCACACCTGGGATGGCATGAGGGTTAATAAATGAAGGGAGAATATAATTTTTTGGGTGAACTATTCCTTTAAACATAAATACAGAAAATCTTTCTGATAAATTAAGATGTTTCTAGATTAAAATTAAGTCCCTCATACAGTACAACACTGTGTAGGAAACATATATAAGGTACCTCACAATCTGTAGTAAAAATGTATAATTATACAGATTACATTAAAAGAAGTTTATCTTTTAACATAGTAATATCTCTATACCTTAAATGTAAGTTTACTAGCCTAAAATGCAGTTGGTATTCACATTACCTGAGAGAATTTATGACCAGCTCTTTCAGTGTGCCAAGATTAAAGCTCATCCCTCCAAAGCCCATGAATGCTTCATAGAAATCGTGAGACAGACCAGTGGCCCCAAAGAGAGCTGGATCATCAGAACTGATCACCAGAGGATGACCCTCAGCCATCAGCACTGCAGCAGGGTGATTCCGGAAATCTGAAACCAGTTTTAACACCTGACAAGGCAACAAAGCAGCACTTTTTAAAGTAAAGTCTTGTTAAAACATTTTTGACACTCAGTAGTTTTTTTTCTTTCTCCCCAACTTGGAATGCCCAATTCCCAATGCGCTTTAAGTCCTCGTGGTGGCATAGTGACGAATCTCAGCTGCTTCCGTGTCTGAGACGTCAATCCGCGCATCTTATCGCGTGGCTTGTTGAGCGCATTACCGCAGAGAGAGAGACACACACACACACACACACACACACACACACACACACACACACACACACACACACACACACACACACCGTCATATAATTAGAATATCATCAAAAAAGTTGATTTCAGTAATTCCATTCAAAAAGTGAAACTTGGATATTATATTCATTCATTACACACAGACTGATATATTTCAAATGTTTATTTCATTTAATTGTGATGATTAAAACTGACAACTAATGAAAATCCCAAATTCAGTATCTCCGAAAATTAGAATATTACTTAAGACCATCCATCCATCCATCCATCTTCAACCGCTTATCCGAAGTCGGGTCGCGGGGGCAGCTGCTCCAGCAGGGGGCCCCAAACTTCCCTATCCCGAGCCACATTAACCAGCTCTGACTGGGCGACCCCGAGGCGTTCCCAGGCCAGTGTGGAGATGTAGTCTCTCCACCTAGTCCTGGGTCTTCCCCGAGGCCTCCTCCCAGCTGGACGTGCCTGAAACACCTCCCTAGGGAGGCGGCCAGGGGGCATCCTTACCAGATGCCCAAACCACCTCAACTGACTCCTTTCAACGCATTTGCGTTGCGTTGATTACTTAAGACCAATACAAAAAAAGGATTTTTAGAAATGTTGGCCAACTGAAAAGTATGAACATGAAAAGTATGCGCATGTACAGCACTCAATACTTAGTTGGGGCTCCTTTTGCCTGAATTACTGCAGCAATGCGGCGTGGCATGGAGTCGATCAGTCTGTGGCACTGCTCTGGTGTTATGAGAGCCCAGGTTGCTCTGATAGTGGCCTTCAGCTCTTCTGCATTGTTGGGTCTGGCGTATCACATCTTCCTCTTCACAATACCCCATAGATTTTCTATAGGGTAAGGTCAGGCGAGTTTGCTGGCCAATTAAGAACAGGGATACCATGGTCCTTAAACCAGGTACTGGTAGCTTTGGCACTGTGTGCAGGTGCCAAGTCCTGTTGGAAAATGAAATCTGCATCTCCATAAAGTTGGTCAGCAGCAGGAAGCATGAAGTGCTCTAAAACTTCCTGGTAGACGGCTGCATTGACCTTGGACCTCAGAAAACACAGTGGACCAACACCAGCAGATGACATTGCACCCCAAACCATCACTGACTGTGGAAACTTTACACTGGACTTCAAGCAACGTGGATTCTGTGCCTCTCCTCTCTTCCTCCAGACTCTGGGACCTTGATTTCCAAAGGAAATGCAAAATTTACTTTCATCAGAGAACATAACTTTGGAGCACTCCAGTCCTTTTTGTCTTTAGCCCAGGCGAGATGCTTCTGACGCTGTGTCTTGTTCAAGAGTGGCTAGACACAAGGAATGCGACAGCTGAAACCCATGTCTTGCATACGTCTGTGCGTGGTGGTTCTTGAAGCACTGGCTCCAGCTGCAGTCCACTCTTTGTGAATCTCCCCCATATATTTGAATGGGTTTTGTTTCACAATCCTCTCCAGGGTGCGGTTATCCCTATTGCTTGTACACTTTTTCCACCACATCTTTTCCTTCCCTTCGCCTCTCTATTAATGTGCTTGGACACAGAGCTCTCTGAACAGCCAGCCTCTTTAGCAATGACCTTTTGTATCTTGCCCTCCTTGTGCAAGCTGTCAATGGCCGTCTTTTGGACAGCTGTCAAGTCAGCAGTCTTCCCCATGATTGTGTAGCCTACAGAACTAGACTGAGAGACCATTTAAAGGCCTTTGCAGGTGTTTTGAGTTAATTAGCTGATTAGAGTGTGGCACCCGGTGTCTTCAATATTGAACCTTTTCACAATATTCTAATTTTCTGAGATACTGATTTTGGGGTTTTTCATTAGTTGTCAGTTATAATCATCAAAATTAAAAGGAATGCACCTTGAAATACATCAGTCTGTGTGGAATTAATGTATAAAATATCCAAGTTTCACTTTTTGAATGGAATTACTGAAATAAATCAACTTTTTGATGATATTCTAATTATATGACCAGCACCTGTATGTATATGTATTTATATAGCTTGTGATTTTCCTCATTTGCGAGTCACCTTGGATAAAAGGGTCTACTAAATGACAAAATGTAAATACACAGTGAGTGATCATGTACCTGATTGGAGATGGGGCAAACTTCAATTGGTACATCCATCTTTCTAGATATCTCTTTAACTATAGGGTGACGTGCCAAAGCGAAGCCATGCCCAATGCGTGTGGTGTTGAATAGAAGAGCATCCATCATGTTCTGATCAACATCAGTTCCCTGTGAATCTGTGTGGGAAAGAGAATGGAGTTACTGTATGTCATAGTGGCAACTGTAAAAAGCCTCATATTTAAATAATTTATGCTTTGAAGTACTTGACACTAAAAGATATTTGAGACTCATTTGGGTTCAACTACACCGTGCCACATTAAAGAGGTTAGATGTGTAGAAACCTGTCTCTCCTGCATGGAAAAAGTAGGACAGGTTTACACCCCGCTCTTTTGGTAGACTCAAAGCGTCCCGGAAGTACCACAAAGGCCTTCCAATGTCTTCTTGTCCTACCTGAGGTTATAGAAGCACATGTGTTTTATTTCATTCATGTATCATTTATTTCAACAAAGAGCTTATAAACCAACAAGCGTATACCCACAAAGTCAAAGCCTGCCATGATATCTGGAAAGTTCCTCTGTAATTCCATGGCCTCCTCTACTGCCTTCATAGCCGCAGTTGCATTTATGCCCCTGGAACATCCAAGTGTGACAAGTCATAACTTCTATTAAAGGAATATTCCAGGTTTTTTACAAGTTAAGCTTAAAAAAAAAAACAGCATTTGTGGCATAATGTTGATTAACACAAATATTCATTTCGACGTGTCCCTACTTAGAACAAATCTGGGTTACAGTGATGCAATATAAGTGCTTCAATGAAGTTACGATCTTCACAGTTCTGCATTTAAACCCTACAAAAATTGGCCACATTAATTTCCATTGTAAGCGCATTTCACTGTAACCTCCATTTTAGCTTCTCTTTTATGAAAAAGAGGTACGAGTCGAAATTCATTTTTGTGGTAATCAACATTATGCTACAAATGCGTAATGAGCTCAGCTTGTACCTGGAATATTCCTTTAATTAATTTGTCCTTAAATTGAAATAATCAAAATATTTCAGAGTATCTGACCTGTGCACAGTAAATATCACACGAGCACCTAAGAAGTCTGGATAATGTGTCGTAAATCTTTTCACAACCTCTTGGCAGGCTCGCATATTCCAGTCCTTATCATTTTGTCTGCCATCAAGTTCATATGTCTGCAAATACAAATAAACACAACACATTAACATTTATTCACAGTATTTAAAATGACTTAAAAAGAGGTTTGAATAGTAATTAAAGGCCACATTCATGCATACCGATGGCAGCAGTGCCCTGATTTCCACATACATAATGTTGTCCTCATAAAACTGTCTGAGACCTTCATACAGGTAGTCTTTGAATACAGGCGCATGCGTGACCAGTCCATAGGCCACCAAAAACGCCTGTTCAAATCTCTTCCACACAACATTTTGACTAGGATACGCTCTGTCTGGGTCCTTGGTGAAGAGTGTGAGATTTTGAATGAAACTGTAGAAGCGAATGGATGGATGAATGGATAGACTGATAAGGAACACTCATTTTCAGATAGACATCATAACATCAATATCCAAGAATCACTTTTAATTCACCTGTTGTCCAAATTAGTGCTGTTTTTGATCTTCTCCCTAAGGGATCTGAGCAGGGTCCATGAGGAGCAGTGTGGACGAGACACAGGCTGTCCAGAAGAGAAAGTAAACCGCATCGAATGGTCATCCGTGAAGCACACGTAGCAGTTTTCTCTGTAGGTCACGTTTTTTACCAGCCATTCCACCCCCACCATAGCAAAGTCATGAACATGCAGGACCGCACCTGGTCACATAACAAACCACTTATCACAAAACTGCTCATCAAAGTAAAGCCTAGTTTGAGTTAAACTGTTCATACAGTCTGTTTCTAGGTCTAAATGAGCGACAACATCAAATGATGATTAGTTGGCTGCAAAGCATTTCTAATCTGTGGCATTTAACAAACAAACACAAAAATAAGTTCAGCTCAATCAACAGTATGTGGCATAGTGTTGATTTCTACAAAAAATTATTTCAACTTCGACTCTCATTATGTATAAAATTTTTTAAAAAAAATCACAAATCGTGGTTACAGTGAGTCACTTACAGTGCAAATGAATGGGGTCAGTCTATAATGTTATTTTGTTTAACATTGTTATTTATTCATGTTAACATGATTTTAGAGTGATATAATCACTTACTAACCTTATCTGTGTAAAGTTACACACAATTTTACCCAACTTATATTTTACCCAACATAATGCTGGTAAACCCTAGTGTAAAACCTAAGTTAAACAGAGATTTTATCACAATAAAATCATCTTAACATGTATATTGTTTACATATTGTGGCTATACTTTTGAAACAGTGTGTATTTTAATGTTTATGGACTGGCTCCATTCACTTCTATTGTACATGTCTTTCAGTCTGCGATTTTTGCTTCTTTTTTTTATTTTTATATAAAAACTTTGAAGCTCCAAAAAGCATATAAAAGCAGAATAAAAGTAATCCATAAGCCTCTAGTAGTTAAATCCATGTGTTCTGAAGCAATATAATAGGTGTGGGTGAGAAAACGTTCAATATTTAAAGTCCTTTTTTACTATAAATTCTCCTCCCTGCCCAGTAGGGTTATATGCACGAAAATGCGAATAAACAAAAACAAAAGAAGAAATCTAAGGAGAGAAGAGATCTGTTTCTCACCCACACCTATCATAAAGACATGGATGTAACTACTGGAGACATATGGATTACTTTTATGTTGCCTTTTTGATTTTTAGACCTTCAAAGTTCTGGCCACCATTCACTTGAATTGTATTGCCCTACAGAGCTGAGATATTCTTCTTGAAATCTTTGTTTGTGTTGAGCAAAAGAAAGAAAATCTGGGATAGCATGAGGGTGAGTAAATTATGAGAGAATTTTCAATTTTGATTTAACTATCCTTTTAATATGAATTGAACCAAGAAAATTGCTTTGAAGTCAAATCACAAACTACAAACTTGAGTATAATCAGGCTACTGTACCTTTAGGCATCTTATGAATCAAACTAAAGACAGGGCTTTTCTCAATCAGGGGCTTCGCCTTGAAGAAATGCATGGACGGGGGGAACTGTCCTGATTCCATTTCATGCTGCTTTAGTTTTTGAAGCTTTGCATCGAGGAGTTTCTCTCTCTCGTTGAGTTCTATGGCTCCTCCTGTCCGTCTAGATGCCTCCTGCCTCATTAGAGCCTCACGCATCCTGGGATCTGGTCCACAGTTACATGATGTACACCACAGAAGCAGCAGCCATATCCACATCAGGCCTCTTACTGTCAGCTGGTGCATGGCTTTGATGTTTAACCACTGATCTCTGTGCTAATGGTGAAAATTGATTAAGTAGAGTTTTAAGAGTGAATAGGTGTATTTAGTGTAATATCAGCCAGCAAAACATAAAAAAATGACTTGGTGCACATTTTTTTAATGTTTTATGGCTAACATGACACTGATCCACACCCATAGGTGTCAGTATAAAGTCCAAAGATCAGAGGTCTGCTACCCAACCTGAGCCTGATGGGACCGACAATCCTTGGGGGGTTTGGGGCCAGGATTGGGTCAGTTTTTCAAGACGGATATAGGCATCCCCTTACCTAACCCTTTCCCTAAAGGCCTGGGTATACTTCATTTATGAGCGTTCTGGATCGGATCGAACTCGGCTGAGTATACTTTTCTGACCATGAACAAATAGGAACACCTTCGACGCATGCACACTACAACTGTTTTGTGACACTTTCAGTACAGTCAATGGCCAGCACAAGCGCAGATGATGCACACAGTCACGAGTCAAGAAAATCTAGGCGGCGCACGGTCAAGCCGCGGTTGTGCAAATGACGCAATTTGAGATCACACACATTGTGCGTGGAGGGATCCGCAATGCAGACACCCAAAGTATACTTTGGCCTTAACCGTGAGTGGAAGGAACGCCCCGTTTTGGAGTTGGCTTAAACTCCTTTGGAGTAACCATGCCCATTCTGGAGAAACTCTGCCCACTTTTGGAGATTTCACCCCCATTTGGAGGTCTCTGGCTTGCAGCGATCCTTTTTTTTTTTTTTTAAGTATAACTTTGGGTTCAGGTTTGTAATTAATGGAAAAAACTATGTTGTCAATCAGATTTGGAACAACATGATGGTTGAGCAAATGATGAGAGTATTTTAATTTTTGGGTGAACTGTACCTTTAAAAGTGCCCAAAAAGAAAGAAAAAGAATTACTTGGCAAGTAGTCAGGTTGTCATGTTAATTTTTTCTTTAAATGGAAAACGCGGTTAGCCCACTACTTCTTTTTTTTATTGTCACCAGTTTCAGTCTTTAACCACAGTAAATTTTCCCTTTCACAGGTGGAATATCAGCTGTCATTTACTGAAACTATATTTCTACAAGCAGAGTCTAAACTGTCAAATAAACTTAGCAAAAAAGAAACGTCCTCTCACTTTCAACTGCTTTTATTTTCAGCAAACTTAAGGTCTAAATATTTGTATGAACATAAAAGACAACAACTAAGACATAAACTGAACAAGTTTCACAGACATGTGACTAACAGAAATTGAAACAAAAGTAACAGTCAGTATCTGATGTGGCCACCAGCTGCAATAAGTACTTCAGTGCATCTCCTCCAGAGTACAGGCCTCAGTGTAACGCTCATTCCTTTGACTATAAACGCGAGTCTGACCATCACCCCGATGAGACGAAACTTTGACTCGTCAGTGAAGAGCACTCTTTGCCAGTCCTGTCTGGTCCAGCAAAGGTGGGTTTGTGCCCACAGACCTGCCTTACAACAGGCCTACAAGCCCTCAGTCCAGCATCTCTCAGCCTATTGTGGACAGTCTGAGCACTGATGGAGGGATTGTGCATTCCTGGTGTAAATTGGGCAGTTGTTGTTGCCATCCTGTACCTGTCCTGCAGGTGTGATATATTCGGATGTACCGATCCAGTGCAGGTGTTGTTACACGTGGTCTGCCACTGCAAGGATGATCAGCTGTCCTTTATGTCTCCCTGTAGTGCTGTTTTAAGGTGGGTGCACACTGTACGATTTATAATAGTCCTTTATGATTGTTGCTTGTCAGACTGTACGATATGAACGCATTGATATCACCATGGCACACTGTGTGACATTATGTCAGACTGCATGATATACATCGTAGCTGACTGTGGACCCAATCGTCCCGATCAGTGAACGTGACTCACGTTACGAGAGTGTTGCGGGATAGAAGCGAAACGGCAGAATTTGCCCACCACGGAGGAGCATATTTTTTCTCTCTGAAAGTCAGGACATCAACATTTCCATTGCTGTAAAATCACTCCATCACGAGCATAGGCTCACATTTACAAGAAAGATGGATTTTGTCAAATAGGTCTATAAAAAGACTCATCACAAATACAAAATTTACAGATGTTGAGAATGAACGTGAGTGCGGAATGAAGCCTACAGTAATTATGAGCTACCACAAGCAAATATTCATTGTGGAAATAAAGACTTGTGGCACGAAAAATGACAAACTTCTCTGTTCACATTGGAGAAAACACAAAAGGTGGGTTATAGTACGTCTTTCTCCTCTTTTAGATTAGTAAACTATCGGCCACGCAAAATTTCAAAAAATTCATAAAGGCTGATAATATATCATGCTTGCAAATTCCCAATGGATGATGCACAAACAAGATGTAGATTTCTATAATTGTATCCAACTGTATTTGCTGATTTGGATTAAAACGTCCCATAAATACTTCCCAGTATAAATTGTATTTGTGATGTGAATGTGTGTCTTGTGTAAGTGATGTGAATCTTAACTAAATACATTTACAGATGTTTAAAGTAAATTTATTAAAAGTAAAATAGTAATTATAATAACGTTGTAAAGAAAATGCATGATAAATGTAAAGAAAAAGAGAAAATGCCCTAATTTATTTTAGTTTTGAAAGCTATTTAATTCAGAGTATAATGCTTTCATATTGCTGACATGTTACAACTTTTAATTTATTATTAAACATTTTTCTAAAATTTAAATAAGAAAAAACATTGAAAGTGCTTGAGTAGAATGATTATTGGGCACAAATGTTGCTATGGTGGGGCAAACGCAGAGCAGGTTTCTTTCCATGTAGGGTGCTAGAGAGGAGCGGAATATCTCATCAGGTCATAATAGCAGTCACACTATACGGCTACGATGCTAAATTTCTGACACTGCCAGTACTTCGTCTAAGGCAAAAGATCATCGCAAAGGCTATTAATCGGCCATCTGTGAACATGTCACACTGAACGTTGTAAGATTGCCGATTTTGCGAGAGAAATCCTTTAGTATTCCCGAAATTTGTCTCAGACGGCAGAATCATGGCCAAAATCGTACAGTGTGCACCCGCCTTTAGGCGTCTTACAGTATGGACTGAGGCGATTTATTGCCCTGGCCACATCTGCAGTCCTCATGCCTTCATGCAGCATGCCTAAGGCACGTTCACGCAGATGAGCAGGGACCCCAAGACATCTTTCTTTTTGGTGTTTTTCAGAGTCAGTAGAAAGGTCTCTTTAGTTTTTATAACTATGACCTTAATTGCCTACCGACTGTAAGCTGTTAGTGTCTTAATGACCGTTCCACAGTTCATTAATTGTTTATGGTTCATTGAACAAGCATGGAAAACGTTGTTTAAACCATTTACAATAAAGATCTGCTTTTTACAGAATTATCTTTAAAACACAATGTCCTGAACAAGGGACGTTTCGTATTTTGCTGAGTTTATGATATGAAGGACATCTATATCTAGAGTTTAATCCTCCAACGAACAATGTGAACATCTGTTACAGACCTAATTAAATGAATACAACCCACATGACAATCAGCAGTCTGTCGAGCTGTCCTACCAATCATCAGTAGTAATAATGACGTTGTCTAACCAGTGTCACATGCTTAATCTGTACATAAACCTCATAAATATCCTGCTAATTTAATCGTTTATCAATTTGATAATACAAATAAAACGATTGGGACCAAAAACAGATTTTAAACTGGATGAGTAACGCTTGGCTCGGAAAGTAAATCCTTAAAAAAATCTAAGTAAAAAATGATAATCTGTAAACAGAGCGAAATAACAAGGAAGATCTTACCTGCTGCTCGAGTATACTGTATTTCCTACAACGAAACGCGTGTTATGTATTTTGCGGAGCAACATCGACTTCTCTACAGACACTGTAGCCATATAGCCGACTTTCAAAACAGAGTTACGTCAGACTATTTCTCGACGCTCATTGGCTCTGCTGTATGTCTGTGCGCGTGGCCAAAAGCAATAATATCTGTCTGCAGAGCCACAGTTTTACCCCAGCAGTTTCACACCAGCAGTTTTACCGCAACAGTTTTACCCCGCGCATGCGCAGTTTCACCACAACTGTTTTACCCCGCGCATGCGCAGTTTCACCACAACAGTTGTACCTGCGCATGCGCTGTCATATTGTTCAGTATTAAAACGATCTAATGGTTATTGTTACCAATTATTTTTGCTTATTAGTTATTTTTTGGTTACTCCCAGGCATTCAGGGTCCTTTACTGAAATAAAACAATGCTTGTGTCAGGAACACTTTAATCTTTTACGTTTTTCCTCCAAAACGAACAGCCTGGCCTATATGTACACACTTAATTGTTCAATGCCTGGTATAACACACAAACTTCTGATTAGACATTCAAAGGCGAACTATTAGTCTAAGTCAATGTATGTCTAATTATTCTTAAGTTAATTAAATCTGCCTGATGAAACAAATGACTTGAACACAAATTATTTACAATAATTTCAAATATTTTATTAATTTTGGAGACATTACCAAGAATACAATTTAATAATTCAATTTAATTACCAGACAGACATACTGATACAGACAGACACACCGATTCAGACAGACAGACATATTGATACACAGATAGACATACAGACACACTGATACAGACAGACAGACATACTGAAACAGACAGACAGATACAGAAGACAGATACAGACAGACATACTGATACAGACAGACATACTGAAACAGACAGACATACTGAAACAGACAGACAGACAGACAGATACAGACATACTGAAACAGACAGACACCAAGTCTGTCACCAATAGGGAAAAAAAATTTAAATATCAGGGTTGTAAAATGATGACACTAACATTTTTGTTGTCCCTAACCTCTGACATGAAAAGGAGCATGTCCTCCCTGTTTTTAAATGTAAAATAGAATGGGGCTCTTATTTCATCATCCTCATCCAAAGTTGTGTCACAATGTGTATGCAGTCGAGCAAGGGCTTTCAGTGCATCTTCCTCCTCCATGCAGTCAATGCGTGGTGGCAAGTACTTGCTCTTCATCAGCTGGTGATTTTCCTTCAACCATTCAACACCTTTCCTGATGCTGCTCATCATATTGGCATTCTTTATGAAAAATATTTGAAAATTAACAGCAATCAACAATTTTATAGTTTCAAATAAATAAAACTTGAAGTCTAAATATATACATTGCAGAACTCTACAAAATACCTCAAGATTGTGTGGTGGCGTGACCCCCTCCAGCGCTCCTACGCCATACTCAATTTCTCCTGGTCCATTCATCGGCTGTAGAAGAGCACAATGTGATGTAATGTATTTCAATTGTCCATAAGACTACAAAATTATAATTTAATAAAATTTATAATTTCATGCATACTCAATGCAGAACCAAACAAAGAGTTGATATACTTCTAATTTACACATGAGAGAATTCAGGTATTTGTATCAATCCACTTTACAAAAACAAACAAAAATAACAAAGGTCAATGTCCCTGCCCTAATACAGGGTGTCCACCAGTTAAGACTTTTAAGCCCTTTTAATACTGCATCATAAAACTACAACATTACATTTAGCAAGAACATACATTTAAAGTAGTACATGCCTGTAATGATCAGACTAGCTCTAGACCATTTGGCTTGGGGCACATGTGTTCACAGGGGTCTTTTAGGGTCTTTCAAGGATCAACCCTGGATCAATGGGACTTACTTGGTGTGTGTTTTTAGAACCCAGCTGATCTCTGTGTCCCCTGAAAGTCTAAGTATAGAATATTGTCGACTGAAAATCGGATAAAAAAATAAATAAAAATACTTTGACAACAAAAGCTTACTTCACTGTCAGTGAGGCAAGATCCAACCGCCATGGCCTCCTCAGCCCAGTGTGCAAGCCACCTTCCATGTCTGACAAAATACAAAAAGACAACAATGAGAACAAAGTTGTGCAGAATACATCAGGTGGTTGTCTAGTCATCAATAGTCTGTGCTTCCAAATGGAACACAGTATGGTTGTGAATTCAATCCCTGGGGCTGTCACCATTCTGTCCCTGAGCAAGGCACTTAGCAAAGCACTTGGACAGTCCTGAGCAAGGACTGTCCCTAAAGTTAGTTTACTAAAAGTCACTCTGGATAATAGTGTCTGCTAAATGACAAATAATAATAATTTGGTTAAAAAAAAAAGCATAATCAGAAACCCTACCCTCCAAGAGCAAAATTCTCCATGAGGAGAAGGCACCACCACCGCCTGATGACTGGAATGTCATGCTGAGAAAAAAGCAATACTTCAATGAATACTATGAATAAGATTAACAATAATAATATTAATATAATGTAGAAATAAGACTTAAAGCAGTGAAATCAACGGGTTCATTTAATACAATGTGTAGGGTGCACTGAAACATTAATTTTGCAATATGTAATTTTTTATATAACAGAATGGATACAGACTGATAAAAGTCTGGTAACTTACCATAATCATGAAGACCCCACAGGATGTCATATCAAGTTGATGGGGATATGCTGAAATGGCAAATTGCATTTTGAAAAACAAAGAAATCAAACAGGACGTTAAAGTGTTACTGAAAATACGACAACAAAATACCCTTACCTTGTTTTTCATCATGATCCAACGGCCTGGTGCTATTGTCATAGCAAGTTTGCTGCAACATGAATATATGTTTTAAAAAAATAATTATTTGTCCTACAGCACTGCTGAACTGATTGCAGTGAAGACAATGAATTTAATAACTTATTACTGAGACCAACTGAACACATGCAAAGAACACTGAACAGCAAGTGAAAAGTATGCAGTACTGTGCAAGTTTTGGGCACTTTAGTTGTTCCACAAACATTTTGTTTTAGACAGTTTAATATATTTTTTCATTAGTGCCTAAAACTTTTATGTACTTACCATACTGTAGAAAACACCAACCAATAAGCCAAACAAGCAAAACAAGAACTTTTAAACAGTGGAACGGGAATGTTGAACGGCTGAACTCAAGCCAAATTTATAATGGGTATGTAAAACCTGAACAACGCCACATGTGAGCCATCGCCATAGCCATGGAGATTTTTTGAGCAAATAAAGTGCATCACTCTCTCTTTTGGCTTCAAGACCTGAGAAATACATAGTCTACAGACGTGTAATATTCCATTTCATGTCATTTTCTTAGCCTCCAAAATAAAATGTTTCCCTGATTATTTGTTTAATAATTCCACGGTAAGTTAGTTGTACAGTGCAGTCCACATAGTATTGCAATATTCATGTAATATTACAAATCAAAATAAACCTACACACAACACCCAGTGTCCTGTTTTCCACACGGGAAGGAGAATCATGTCCTTCGATGCTACATCAACCTATTGAGATAATATTGAAGAGAAAATACAGAAAGTAGATAACAGTTTTTATTAATGGGCACAAAATGCAATTGTGTTTAAGCATCAAAATGAAATGGCAAGAAAGTGCTCACTTACTGGGAGAGACAGATTAGGATCTGCTTTTAAAGGGGGCATCCAGCTTGCTATTACATATGCATCAATGGCATGTACATCCTTTCCCTGACAATGAATCAATTCAATAATTGTTAGACCTGACACAGTAGTTAACATGCAAAATGCCTTGAGAGAGAGTAATCATTCATATCGATATACCTGATGTATTCCAATATCGCAATTGGCAATCTGTATAATTGTATCAATTAAGGTTTTTGAGAATGTATGTGAAGCATTTCTTATGTGGCAGTAAACGTACTGTTTTACATACAAACATAGAACTTACTGTTGCCTCAACTTCATGTTGATCTAGACCCAATGATAAGTTGGCTAACGTAAAGTTAGCTTTTAGCTCACCCTCATGTTGAACTGCTCGGTTAAAATGTAATTGAAGATGACGCTTGAGGTGACTTTCTCCTGACGGTTTATAATAATGTATTGAGCAGAACGGACAGTGATATTGGTCACAGCAAGACGAACATTTAGAATAATTAGGTAAATTATTTCCTTCCAGTGCCGTAATATGCATTTTGAGCGGGTAAAACTGATGTAGTGAAACTGCGCATGCGCGGGGTAAAACTGCTGGTGTGAAACTGCTGGGGTGAAACTGTGGCTCTGCGGCTCTGCAGTCAGACCCTTCTCGCCAAAAGCGCGGAGGTGTTAGGTCCTCTAAATCTAGCTTGAATATAACCGAATTTCAGTCTTGTTTTTTAGTGTTTAAAAGTCAGTAAAGCTATAGGTGATTATTCACTTTTAATCTTACACTCACGTCCTCAGTGGCGTTAAACATTGACTGAAATGTTTGAGTGTTTGCTAACGCCAGTTTTGTATCAAAACTAAAGATCCCCGATCACAAATGAACCGCTCATCTGAGTCGGTTCTTTAAAATGAATTGGTCACACGTAATAGGAAAGCAGTCTGAATCGGTTCGCGATTCAATCTGGATGTCTCAGAAAGCTGCGCGCTGTTTGTGCGCACTCTCACTTGTAAATAAGCTCACGGAGTATTTATAACACGGAAGATGGCACAGGTCGAAGTGAATGTACAATCAGTGGAAACGAAACATGCGAATGTGTCCAATCGTTTGCCACTGATAAAGGTCTTTATAAAGTTCAAAACGTTTGCAGCTGGTAAACCACTTCTGCAGGTAAATACATTTTCCAACCAAAAGAGTATCAAAACACATACGCCTACACAAAAACACTTGGAAAAAGTACCATGGTATTACCAAGTTTTTTTTGGACATGTGCCATTACCTGGACGCACTATGTTAATACAATGGTAGGATATATGTATATGGTAATCATATAGCGAATTACCATGGTATTTCTTTTTAATTACCTTAAAGCACCATGTAAATGCAATAGAATTTAATTTGGTAATCATATATGGAAGTAACATGTATTCTTTGAAGCTCCATGCAAATACAGAATGGCACATAAATAGGGAAATTATATATCAAAGTATCATGGTAATATCATCCGGTACATCATTGTTACTGCCCAGATGTGCTCCCACTCTCACACAAAATTTGGCATCTGATTTATCCTGTAATTTTGTCTAGCTGCATATTTCTGTATTGTATAGATGAATGGTATACTGTATGTACGCAGTATTTTTATACAGGGATGTGCAAATGAAATGGTTTAAATAGGTTTGTAGAGGTAGTAGTCTATATCTGAAAATTAACTGTAAAAACAGTGATTTTAAATGTTGAAGACATGGGTTTGTATAAGTAGCATGTCTAAATATTAATTTACATTTAGTTTTTGTGTTGATCTCCTTGCGCATATCGGTACGTATTGCACCATACTGCATACTCGTATACTGTACCAAGGCTTTGATAAACATGATGTGAATTAGTCTTTTAGATGCTTTTGTCTATGACGGTATGCTCAATGCATCTGTGGTTGAAATAAATATGAAGTAGCTTAAATGTAGCAAGCTACTTTTGGCGTGTAGCTTGTAGTGTAACTTGCTACTTTCTCTGAAGTGTAGCTTTTAGCTTTGCTTAACAAATTTTTCTGTTGAGTTGTTTGTAGCTTAGCTTGCTAAAAAAAATTGAGTAGCTTGCCCAACACTGCTTACGGAGTAGATAATTAAATCTACTATAGGGTAGTTACAATGTAATCTGGCTTTGTACAAAGTAATTTGTCCAGGGTGTTGTCTAAATAATACAAAAAAGAGAGCAAGATCTAAAGAAACGTAATTTATTCTAAGAAATGTACAGCATAGAAAATACTTCAGCCTATTTCCAAAATAATTTGTCTTTCAGGTAAGAATTTACAAGAAACTTCACATAAAAATGAAAGTTACAAGTGTCTTTTTCAATGCCATCCTTGCTACAGAGGTAAAGAGAACAGTTTGAACAAAGAGAGAGAACACATTTATATGAAAAAGACAAAATGTACAAAACATATGAGCAAATAAATATGATTTGCATTTAACCAACTAGTTATTTAACTAGTGCAGACAGAATAGATGAGAGCAGAGTTTTTTGAAGAGTGGATTTAAAAAGACAGATTCTTAACCCACCAATAAGTAAATAAAAAGAGAGAAAATAAGAATAGAAAATAAAAACACATTTGTACACAGCAAAACCCACACAATCTTGCAGTCCGTTACAACTAAATGACCCCTTTACATTTGAACAGCTAAATAGGACAATCCTGACAAGACTTTCTTTTATTGCTAAAAATGATATACATTTATTGGTGAGCAAAGACAGGTTTACACAAAACAAGTGGACAGCATTCATGTCAAACATGTGTAACAACGTGTACATGAAAAACTATTTACTGTTAAAATATCGCCAGACACTATCACAGGTTTCTGGGACAATGCATCACAAATAATCAGACAAATCCTTTATATAAGGTGTACAATCTATTTTCCACTGACATCAGTGTGGATCCTATGTAACTCCAAAATGAGGACAACAAAGTGAACATTAATGGTCACATATTTCAAACTAGGACACTGCCTTCATTTCAATTAAGGTGGTGACACACACAAACATTCAAAATGTGGAATGCAGATGTTTTATGTTCAAACTTGGCACTGATAAACTAATAATGACCGTTTGGTTTTACAAGGACATATTAAGGCTTATAAAGTGTTATAGTAAAAAGTAAAGAATACAAACACATTAGCAAGTGACAAAATGATCTTGATGTGTATAAAAGGGGACTGGAGAATGTGCCGAATTTTGGCATTATGAGGTAGATATTCTTGCTGCCATATTATTAATTTTGTTGTGATGACCCAAGTAAGAGTGAAACCAGACTGACTAAGATGACACAAAAAAAATTTAAAAAAAGAAGTACATATTCAAATAAAGAATTTTTAGTGCAGGACAACAGTAGAAGGAGCTATGAAAATGAACTAAATGCACCAATTGTTTGAGTCAGCCCTCCCCATAAAAAAATGCATTTAAAACAAATAATCAGATGAATGTAAAGAACAGTGTGACAAATTCTATTAAACACAATAACAGCTTGCCTTTTTCCTGTTACTTGACTTTGTACTGAAAAACCACATTAACTGTCTTAAGAATTGCGGTTAATTAATCACAGATCCAGTGACATTTCATTCATATTTTTCTCTTGACAATACCCGTATTAAAACCACTACACCCTGAGAACATATTCAGTACACTGAATTAAAAAAGGAAGCATTCATGTAAAATATGAGCACATCGACATTTTCTTATTTGATTAAAAGAGTTACAGTGTTACTTTTCCAAGATAACTTATTAGGGTAATTTGTACTCCCATTCGATGCACTATTACCGTAGTATTGCAACTCCAGTTGGTTGTTGTTGGTGACAATCAAAATTTCCATTCCAGTGTGTGAAAACAAAACATTTTAAGATGGCGAATGATAGGCATCAGATGACAAGAAATCAGCCTTCAAGGAAACCATGGTAAGGAATCCAAAAAACAAAAAAAACAAAAACTGACCAGTAGCCTGTATAGAGGTTAAAAAAACCTTAGTATCAAAAACCTGATTCATTTTCATTCTGTGCATATATAAACTAGTAGGACACAACAATAAGAGACAATCAGACACATACATTAAAGATAGAGACAACTTAAGTAAAATTTGTAGAATTTAGTCTCATACAAAGAAGCACAAGTTTAATTTTAATCCAAGGCCACTAATTCCAGTATGAAAGACTATTCCTAGTGCATAACAAATACAGAAGCCAGGTTCTCTGCCAGTCTATGTAAGTAAAAGACAATCTTCAGGTTGAAGCGGCATTAAAAGGATGTATAACAACTGAACTTAAGTGGATGTTGTGTTTTAGTTGAAGTGAACACCTCATAAAAACACTCCAGGTGTGGTGTTTCCCAGTGGAGTAGAAAATCCATCTTTCATTCATTGTGTTGCTTTATTACTATATCTAAAATCATTCACAGAACATTCAACAAGTAAATAAAGGCAACTGAGCCTAGTTTGTTAATGGAGCTTGGAAACGGCTCAAAAAGTCTCAGCACCTTTTTTTTATTTCTTTTTTTTTACTTCACCTGAGGTTAACTTTGAGAAGAAACACAAACTGGTAAATTACACCTCACTTTTCTTATTGGCAACATCCAGTTTCTTTACTCTTATTTTAACTGCTCATGTGAAGGAGCTTCAGATATGTTATTCCTACAGGAAATTAGGTCAAAAAGACATTACCTAAAGACAAGCTGCAGACCAGTAGTTATGAGTATAAACCATATTTAAGCACAAGAGAGGACTGAAGACTAACAGCTTTTTCTTGGTCAATTGATCACAACATCTAGCACTGTGAGATGTTCCTTTACCTCCTTATTGAAAATTAGTTCCTAATCCAAGATGGTTCATCAATGTTCCAAAAGTTTATTTTATTTTGAAGTTGGGGGCTTTGAGTACACTATATCAGGAGATTGTCTGAGGAATGGGGACTCCTATTGATGTTACAATTTGCCATTTTCAGTCAATTATTTCTTCACCAATCTTCCTCAGCTCTGTTTTTGTGTTCTCCATTACCTTGCATATTTCAGGATGTAACAGTGTTGTAGAAGGTACTCATTTTCACAAGCTGCCACTGCAGTTTTACCTTTCATACTCCTTGTTTATTGCCTGGGCCATTGGGAGACACTGTACCCAATATCTGCTGCCTATCAGACAAGAACAAATGTTACTACAGGTAAGAAATATTGATGTGAAGTCATATGTTAATAAATCTAAATGGACCAAGTTAACCTATTAAATTATCAATAATTTTTGTATATTTATATTTGACTTACATTTTGATTAGATATCATTCAACTCTATCGCTCAGCTCTAACTAATCATAAGGAATGAGAGGTAAATTATATTTCTTACCCAGTGCGAAGTAAGTGTTCTGCAACCACTGTTCTTTGTGGAATGACCATTCCCTGGAAGTGCCCGGCAACATCTGGATGCCTGTACATAGCCATGCGACTTTGGCCTGGGGAGAAAGGCAGGTGCTGGGTCCTCTGTAAGGCTTCCATCAAATGTGGATGTGGATGCTGTTGGGCAAATTGTCCACTGGGAAATTGGTGGCTGGAATATGAACCACCTGCCATCATTTGGGGTTGGGGCGCACCACCTTGCTGCATGCTGGAATGCATGGAATGCATGGAACGAGGGCCATATGGGAAATTGGGGCGTGGCTGAGATGAAGTACGATGTCGGGCTGCAGCATTGTGGCTGTCCAGGTCCAAGATCTCTTTTGGGCTGCCGGAGCGTTCAGAAGGCTCATCAGTTCTTGCCTGCTTGGCAGGGCTGCAACCCTCTCTGCTTTCCAAAGTGCTGCCATGAGACCCATCAGGTAAAGGACTCGGTGACATTAAGCCCCCACCAGATCCATCCGAGCCCTGTGGAGACATGGTGGTGTCCTTCTGCTGGCCATTAAAAGTACCAACTAATGGTGATGAGTAAGAATGGGGCATCATTGGGGGTTGAGGTTGGTATGGAGGTCTAGGCCACTCCTCAGCTTGAAATCCATGTCTGCGGGGCTGATAGAACTGCTGGTAATGAGGATACATGCTCGGGTGGCCCTGAGGATGTTGTGTGGCCATGCGATACTGGTATGTAACTCCTTGCTGGTGATAAGCAGGATAGTGTGCAGGATTATGACTGGGGCTATTTGTCTGTGATTGAGGTCCATGATTTGGGTAAGGCTGGTGGTTTGAGGGGTGTAATGGTCTACCTACCTGTGGGCCGAAGTGTTGATGTGTTGGCTGATTTACATTGTATTGAGCCATGGTATTGCTCTCTGGACCCTGATAGATTGTTGGACCAGCCTGATTGTGTAGCGGTGCTGGTCCCTGCCTTCCCAGCAGGTTTTGTGTCTCCTGACTGAAGGGCTGTTGTTTGTAAAGTCCATTGGCACAATCAGTCCTTAGTTTAGCATTGCTGTTATCTTGGGAATCCGTGCTCCCACCTGACACTATCCTGCTGGTAGGCTCACAAGGCCTTTGGTCTCCCTGATCAGCTGGAGAGGGCTGAGCAAGTGGATGGGACACAGGGTGGCTGGGAGGTAGAGAGCTGAAGGTTGCAGGCTGATGAACACCATGCTGCCCTCCCTGAAGTGGAATCTGTGGCATTCCATGGAGAGATCCTGGCTGTGGGCCTCTGACAGATCCATTGTGTGGTACTTGCTGTAAGCCATTTTGGGGGTATTGATGAAATACATTTTGTGCCATTTCTTGAGAAATATTTTGAAGCATTTGTGGAGAAACATTCTGAGATTGCTGTTGAGAGCCATTTGCAGTAAACTGTTGTGAAACATTTTGATGGATTTGTTGAGATGGATGATGGGGGATTTGCTGAGGACCAATTGGGGAGATTTTTGAAGAATCCTTGACAGATCTTTTCGTCTGGGGTACTAGTTGGGCAGCATTTTGAGAATTGGTTTGGTCACTGTTGTGTGGAGTTTCTAGATTTGGTCGTTCATGTTTGTCTTCATTCAGATCAGAACATTCTGTGCTTAGAGTAGACACTGATGCTGGAGATTTACCTAGTGAAGTTTGGCTCTGTGGTGATCTATGCCAGTCAGGCACAGGGAGGTTCTGCAGACAGTTATAAGGCTGCTCAGATTTTTCTGTTTGATTGGGACAAGTGTCGCTGTCTGCATTAGTCAGATTAGAGGTCTCTCCAGGCAACTGTTTATCACCAGATTTTGGACTTGAACCTGTCAGGATATAAAATGTTAAAAATAAAGTGTTAAAATACGCTTATACACTCATGCAGGAGACATCCATCAAACCTTCATTTTCTCAGAGACTGCAATTAGTGAAATGGCAAAAATATGGCAAGGAGTACCACTCCTACCTTTGGGCGATATGGGTGTGTGCTGGTTGTCTGCTATACCATCTCTAGAGAGACTGAAGAGCTGGTTTTCAGGAGAAGGTTGTTCAGTTGTACTTTTACTTTGTAGAGTGGGCTGGAAGATGCTAACATGTTGGGACGATGAGGCAGAAAGCTGCTGGAGGGCAATCATTTCTGGACTATCAAGCATAGATGCCAAAAGTGGGCTTGAGTCCTGAGGGGCCCCTGGTGGTCTTTGACCAATGGAACTTTGGGAGTTGACAGCGGGCATTCTGTATTGACCATTTGCCATTACATAACCACCACTGTGTGGAGGACGGATCATGCTGTGATTGTATGGATGCTGGCTAGTCATACTCTGTTCTTGTATTATTGGTCCACCAGGAGTCTGCTGTCCTTGATAGTTCATGGGTGGCCACATCCTGGGCACGTTCATGCCATGAAGGCCATAAGGAGAGTAGGAACTATGCATTGGAACACCTGGCCTGGGGTACCTGTTCCCCACAGGCTGCATGGGCTGTCCTTCCAAATGTTGGTTTGAAGGGTACATGTTGCCCTCAGGTGGAGGGGCACAGAGGCCTCCCGGCTGATGGGCCACTGGCCTTGGGCCCAAGGAAGGGCCATGAGTGGGTCCAGGATAGGAACGTTTCTGATGTGGATGTTCAAGTGGTCGGACATCAGGTCCTGCTGGGTATCTGGGGCCAAGATGTGAACCATTCTCATGGAAATTCTGATAAAACAAAAAAAAAAATATATATATATATATATATATATATATATATATATATATATATATATATATATATATATATATATATATATATATATATATATATATATATATATATATATATATATATATAAACATTATAAATAACCTTCAAGGTGAATTAATTGAGAGCATTTTTTTTTTAAACTAATACTGCTGGATGAAAAAAAAAACATACCTGCATGTTGTAGTGAGGTATATGCCCTGGTGGCCTGGACATGAGGGGTCCCTGCCCAGGATATGGATACTGGGGGTCAATCATCATACGTTGGGCATATATTCCTGGTCCTGGAGGCCGTTGAAACTATGGGCAAAAAGAGCAGATCTCTTTTAGAGAACTGGCAATAGTAAGTGCACAGGGAGAAGACTACCCATGATAGTTATCAAAACTATTTGTTTCTGCTGTAAACAAAAAACAATGAGAGTGTAGTCTAACCTGTTGAGCAGGATGTAAAATACCAGGCTGTTGCTGTCCTGGGTGGATGTTATGGAAATGTGAGGGACCATTGCTGTAGTTGGGGGGAGGGTGTTGTGAAGCGAATTTGGGTTTGTCCTGTTGCTGATTGTTTCCTTTGCCACTGTTGGTAGATTTGCGTTTTTGAACCTGCTCTGTGGCTCTGATCAAGCTCTCAGGCCCGGACTGTCTGTGACTTTTGTTCTTTTTCTTCTCCTTTCGTTCACGATCCTCACTGCTTACATGAAACTCTTCATCTGTGTCACCATCCTCAGAGGGGAAGTGCTTCAGTAAGGCTCGGCTAAAGCAGCGTTCTAAGGACTCAGCCATTATTGTGTATTCTGAGGAGACCAACAGGTATGTCACATAAATAAACAAACACACACACACACCACTCCATGCAGAGCAACCACACCGACCAGGTCAGAGAACCACAGCTGACCTCTGACCCCGCCACCCCCAGGGGAGTGCATTCTGATGGATAGATGGATGGCTCCAGAGAGGGGAGCTGCGGGCTGGAATGTCTCTGTGGCCCTGCAGGACCTGGCGCACTGGAGGACAGCTCAATCACTCTATTAATCAATGTCAGAGCCTCTCCATACTTCCATTACTAACATGTCTTGCTTTGCTCATCACACACAAACTTTTCAACACAACTAAACGTTCCTTCATTTTTGTGAATAGATTATTATTTAAAAGATTTGAATCCAACATAAGCCAAAAATAAATAATAAATAGATTGACATCATATTTACCACTCTCTTCTCCATTATATTCCACACAGTTCTCAAACATTAGCTTTACATCAGCCACAAACTCCTCCTTGGCAATATACTCTCCTTCATTCAGTTTTCTCTCAATGGTGGACAGGTCCATTGGAGTCTAACGAAAAATTTTACACATATTGTTAAAATTACTTTAATAAGGCCAACATATTTCTTTAAAAAAGCTTTTATGCCAACCTGTATGATTTCATTATAGTTGGGGGCATAAGACTCATCAACTGGCTCCATGAATGGCCAGGCATCTTTGTGGGCTTTGAGGGCCTCCAACACTGAAGACAAAATAATTTTACAGTTTAATTCAGTGAAACTGCTACAGCTGTTTAATGAGGAAACTGTGGTTTGGACAATGTCGCTTGTGTTGTGGTCAAACTTACCTTTGTAGAGAGCAGTGTAATCATCATCTATGTCATATCTACAATAGCGAAAGAGAAATGAGTACATAAAGAAATAAAAGCAAACAGTATATTCATAGTTAAGAGTAATTGACAAGTAAAATTACTCGTTTAAATGTTAGTCCTTTATTTCCTATTAATTATTAACAATTAAAGGTGATGTCATTTTTTAAGCAAGACAGAAAGTGTATCTTATACTGAGACTGAAGAATAGAGCAAGTCCTTACAACTCCTTAATACGGCGTGCTCTTCGAATGGGTGAATGGGTTTCCAGATTCAGCAGCTCAGGTGGAAGCTCTTTCCCTTGGGAGAGCAACCAGGCCTTCTCCTCTCGCTGCTTCCTCCTACGTGCACGTTCTGAACACAAACACAACGTTCAAAACAAAACACATTGTACACTTTGCACTTCTTGTTACCTGCCCATTTCTGCCTATGTGAAAAGTTGGCAAACAAAAATTAGTAATGCGAACAATTCATCACTCAGCTTTAGATGGCAAATTTGATCAAAGGGTACAGGCAAGATAAAGAGGAGAAGGGTTTTATGTGCTGACATTAAAGGTCCTGACTGGCACACCCTGCTGGGAGGATTAAAGTGAATGGAAGAAACCACTGGAGAGAACTGCATGTCTGTTCTTCATCCATAATACATTAATGTGGATAGGCGCATCAGCAGCAGCACAATCAAGAGTTAATTAACCCTTTGACAGAGGATATCAGAGTTGGGTAATTCTCACGAGGAATGAGGCTGATCATTTCCCCAAGCTCAGCTTGCATGATTAAAGCAGCCTAAGGTTAAAAGCATGCTGACTTCAAAACTGCCATGTTGAGACAAGACCACAGAATGTGCTCTAGTTTCAGTGTATTTTATCTCACTTGTGGGAAACTTTGAGCTTACAAGCCTGAGACACTACTAAGGTAGCTGGTGCCTTGTGGAAAAACTGAGTGATTGAAGGGTGACTTACCCTCTACAGCTTTGACTTTTTCTTGTTCTTCTCTCTCCCGTTCTTCCTGAAGTAGTCTATCATCTTCTCTCCGTTGTTCAGCAAGCAAGGCTTGCCTTTCCAGGTCCTCCTCTCTCTGTTTCTGCTCCACTTCCGTTGTAGCCCAAGTCTGCTGACATATATAGAGGTTGAATTAACACAAAAATGAAATTACGCACAACCTCTTGTATTTAACAATGGCATTGTTAAATTACATATCCAAAGTTCAAAACAAAAAACTAAGAACTTGGCACATTTAAAAAACCTCACCCCATCATCTTTGCTGCGTTTTTCTTCAGTATGGTTGTGGTCGTTGTGTTCCGTAGGTGGATTCAGTAGCTTTTGCATCAACTCTTTCTCCTGGGTAAAAATAACCATGTCATTTGTGGTTACACATACATATGTGGGTGTCAGGTAGGTCACTTGGGGGGCATCTGCCTCTCCCCAGTATTCTCTTTGTTTAGCAGGAGGCTAAAGGACGTCATCGCAGAACCAAAGAGCCAAAGTGAGCCCTGTGGTGCCCATGGCGACTGAGGCTCATAAAAATCAGCACATTTGAATGAACAGCAGCCCCTTTCCCCCATTTCTCAGTATGTCCAGGACTTAACCCTCGGTGCATTAGCCCACAACACTTGATAGAAAATGGACTGCCGCTGGTATCACCACATAAGGGGTCAAAAAACCTGCAGCACTGCAGACAGTCAATCACCATGCTCTAGCTTGCCTCAAGGCGAGAGTCTGCCATATGTCGACGACTAGATGGATTGGCTCTGACAGGGCTGTGAGAGTGTGCATGTGTCAGTGAGTGAGCGGGGGTCTGATATGAGGCAATTGTCAGGTTGTGAAAGACATAGTATTTGGGTGCAATGGATCACTTCTATCCACAGGTCAGGGGAAAATATGTAAAGTTGCATAAAGTTGGAAGCACTGAGTATGTAATGGTGATTGCTGGTAGCAGGGTAGCTATGGCAACAAGACATTCTAACAGGTCTTGATTAACCACGGAAATGACGTGTCAACACTGCATCAAACTGCGTGCATCAGCATGCATCTGCTAGATAAAGCAGGTTTTTTTTTTTTTTTACAGGGACAAAGTTTAGGTATTGAATTCCTCAATTAATTTGTTTTTTAAATAACCATAATCACTTAAAACCTCATCTTTATGCATTATTAATGCAGTGCAAAAAATTTGGGAGCAGCTGCCAGTGCCCCCAAGAACACTGGACCCTGCAGAGCTTTCGGAAAACCAAACTTCAGAAACTCAAATAAGTACTGATCAGTCATGAATTGTGCTCATGTAGTGATATTGCATTACAAAAAAGTAAGAACAAAGGGAATGTTCAGATCTTTACAAAACTTGGTTACCAAGTAGATCAGTAGAACACAAATGAACAGAAACATGGCAATGTTGCCTTACATTTTGCCGGAGATGAGATCATAATCTCCAATTTCGCTTTGACTGATAAAATGATTTATTATAGGGTTCATACAGATGCTTCAAAGTGAAATTCAAGGGATTTTCAAGCACATTTTGCTATGCTTGAGATGTCATTATAACATTATTTTTGTTAATTTTAAATAAAAATATTTTAACCATTCAGTTAATTAATTTTTAGAAAACACCACTTATTACAAGTACAACAATGAGCATCTTTAACTACATATTCTAACAGTAACAATTCTTGGTTCATTCATGATGAAATTGATGTGCAACTGTAGTGTGCTCCCTTAAAACACACTTTGCTTTCCAACAAAAGTGAATAACTTGGTCCGTAAACAGTGTGAGGATGGACAGTCATATTCATGTGCTATACAACAGATGTGAGGAACTGACCGAAACTGAAAATGGGTCACTCTCAAATTTTGACTTTCCAACTTACAAAATATTGAAATTTTCCATTTAGTTCAGGTTTTGCCTATAAACGCTGAGCGTAAACATTTTGTAACATGTTGACATACATTTTTATTCATAAAGGAGAACTTAGCTGTTGTTCTTTTATTATGTAATTTTGTTTCACAAACGAAGCAAGTTAACAACAAGTTAACACTAACGACAGTTAAATAGGTTACACCACCACATTTTGAGGGTTCAATGAGGTACAACGCCAAATATTTTTGTGAAAATATTAGTTAAAATGTGAATAACTTAACATGCTGGGAAAAAATCACTATCTGCATATTTAAGCAGCCTCTGAACTTAAAACAAACCTTTTGTATTTAAAAAAAATTAACATTGATAAAACAATTCAACGAGTCAAGCCATTTCATATCATTAAAGGTTAGGTTTAATTTTATTTATTTTGTTTCGCTATTTGAAAGCTTTTTCCATTACTAAAAAAGTCAAGGGATGTGTTTGTCAATGTATTTTGATATTGACCCAAATGTTGTCAGAAATAACCTATTTTGTGACGTACAAAGCTTTCTTTACAGAAGGGGACACTAGACGGCTCACAAAACTGAGTCCTCCATTGATCTGAATTCAAATCATTCAAAACGTTTTACATCTCATAATTTTTTCACTCTGGAGAGTAAATTGTAATTAAAACTGATAGTTGTAAGGATTCATACTTGTTAAATCCACAACAGCAATATCTATAAAATATATATTTCGATTGGCCCATTCTGAACAGCGCTGCCAAAAGTAACAGGTGCCACGTGACAGTACCTTCTATGCGCTGCCTGCTTCAGCAGTGGTCTGTTGTCGTTTTTTTTCAGAAAATAAATACATTTAATTTCTTAAATGATTTAAAGCAATGTATTTTAAGATTTTCTATAATTCGAGAACTTTTAAAGTACCTCTTGGTAGAAATTGCCATTTTCAAGGGTTGTCCAGGACTTCAATTTGAAAAAGCCAAATTCAAGTACTTCAAGCACCTTGTGCGAACCCTATTATTATTACATCATGTGCAGGTTCAGAAGAGACAGAGTGAAGAGTCTGACCTTGTGTTCGATCATTTTACTGATCTCAGGAAGGAAGTTTTGAGTGATGATGCGATGCAGGTGCCGGTCCTGAGGGGAGATTTTGTCCTTAATACTCTCAGCCAAACTTGCCCATTGCTCCTTGGTGTCACACACCAGAGACCAGGCCCCACGTTTCCGCTCTGACAACATAATACATAAACTGTTTAAAAACGGCTCAATTGCACTTCATTAACCGATTCAGAAATACTGTACATCATTCATTACTGTTCCTAAGAATTTTTGTTCTGAGATCTGCTAAAAATTTGTATAGGACGGAAAAGTGCCATAGAAATTAATATGGAATTGTTATAATGAAATTAATATCCAGTAGCTCCAGCTTACATTCGCAGGCATGTTCACTAGCATTTAAAAACTCTGCATTTCATGCTTATGCTGAAATGTGCATTACAGCCACCTCAGGCACTGTAAGCCACTTGTAAGCCAGAATAAAATGAGGGAAAAATCTGTTTAAAAAAAAAAAAAAAAAAAAAAAGTTCTGTGGCAGCTTAACATCTTTACACCTAAAACAAATCACAGCGTTGCCTCAGCTCCAGCAAAGCTCACCTTGTGACTCTCCCATTTCAGGTATAGATTCTTCAATACTCTCCTCCTCTGCCTTCATGCACTCCTCCTCCATCTCCTCCTCCCTAAAACAAACATGATCAGTAAAGGAAACAAATGAAATCCTTGCCTTTTTAAAGAGATAGAACTACATAGTGCAAAACTATCACCATTACATATGTGTATCTTGTTATCTAGTTCCAGATTTACACAACAATATCACGTAAAATGCAATTAATGGATATTTAAAGAGCGCTTACATTGGCAGTTGATCTTCAAGCTTCTTCTTTGGTGGCCTCCCTCTTCTTTTCTTCTCAGGTACTTTGTCATGAATCTCACTGTGAAAATGGTACGCATAAATTGACATACTGTACATCAGTTACTCACAATTTCTGGCATGCAATTAGGTTTTTCTAATAAAGAAATGTGGCATTGCAGCCTCTTGTGACAGTCCATACCTGTGTCGAGTAGACATTGGTTTGACTGGCTCCTCTTTGTACAGCCGCGTGCCATAAAAGTACCAGTAGATGGCCCCAAGCCCATCTTGGCCCAGAGGCTCAACACGCAAACTGTCTGCATCCAGGCCCTGCAAACCCATGAGCTCTTTAGACCAAAACCCTTTGGACCACGTCTGACGTGGTGAGCCTAAAACAATGCTTGCAAAATCTGTTTCTTAAATGTGCTGATAAACAAGTTTGCTACCTTGAGTCGGTCAAAGACATCAGCAGCATCAAGACGATAGTCACAGAGTCTGTGTAAGAGCTCCACCTGTGTGCAGGGTGGTAGCTCCTCAAATGGGTGCTCCTTTAGTGGGTTGGGCTTGCCTTCCTCCAATACCCAGCGGTAATTGATAATGTCGTTCAGATAACTGCTAAAGGACTGAATCCTGAAAGGAATAAAAAACAACTGAACTTTGCGTGTGCCATTGCATGTTATCATATATACTGAAGAAGTTCTGTGAAGTTCTTGTGCATGTACATACAAGCACTTGCTTTAGTTATTTCCTAAGAAAAAAAACTCCACCTAATTGGAAAAAATAAAACTTGTTTTAGCACAGAGGTTGATTGATAGGTGAGTAGGCAGTGCTTTGCTGTCATTCTGAAGAATGAGCGTTTGCCAATGTGTCACAGGGCCCATGGCATAAACCAAATCTGAATGGAATATTGCTTTGGGTAAGAAACGGACCAAAAATTTAAGTCAACACGCTAAGAAAGCTGCAGATGACCACTTGAGTCGTATTGATTACTTTTATGCTTTGTCTTCTTTTTAGTTTAAAACTTTTGAACTTAATTGACTTGCGTTGTCTGGACAAAAACACACCATACATCCTTTAAAATATCTTACACCGTGTCCTAACTACACGCGACGCGATAAAATTCCAGCGACAGCAAGTGTGTCTGTCCACACTAGACGCGACGTGCCTGTGAGACGCCACACGTCAATCAAAAATCACAGCCATTCAGAACAGCGTGTGGGCGGAGTCTCTCTGTGAAAGCGCACTGCTGGCCCGCACTCGCATTGGAAATGGGTAAGAACATAATCAAATCAAGAAATAACATTATTAAAAATCAAAACATTAACAAAATATACTCATTGACTAATTTTGTTATGAAGTACAGTTGTATGTTTGCATAGAATTCAGTTTGAAAGCTATATTATATGCTTTCAAATCCATTATCGCTATGGCACAGTGACCTATTTTTAACTAAAATGTGTACCACCAGTAATAAAAATAACCAGTGTAATTTCTTCATATGACAATCAGTTTATTCGATCTTGTTCATAGGGAAATTCATATCCATCCCGTCGCTTTATTATGGATGGAAGGAAAATTATATTCAAACTCAAATGAAACAATTTTAATACTATACTGTCATTGCGACTCCCCACCCTGCCTGTATTTCAGTAGATTGTCTGGAATGACACCCCTGGATACAGGGACACAAATCGTCATGCCTATTCACTCTACTTTACATTGAAAATAAAGCAGAATTTGTTTTACACAGGTTGATGCGTCTTTAGTAGCCTACTATAGCTAAATGCTACATTCATTCATTCATTCGCTGTAGATGAAAGTCTAAACTTAACTTACCATGTGTATTCAATGCTTCAGCTATACTTCTCCAGACGGAATCCTTTTTCCTGATGTCTTTGTGGAATTTATCGTAGAGAATTGAATGCCTTTGAACTTCGACAGTCAGTTCCTCGTCGTCCAGGTTTGATGATTAAATATTAATGAGACACAGAACTTCCATCCAATGAGATCTCTGTGTGGGCGGATCTGTCAGCCGCGACGTCGCAGAAATAGGAACCGTTTCTAAATTAGAAACTTCGCGTGTCGCCGTCGCGTCTGGTTAGGACAAAAACTGTGATTAACATGGAAAAGATACCTTTTATCGCGTGTCGCGGCGTCGCGTCGATTTAGGACACGGTGTTAGTGTCCAGCAGAAGAAAGTCAAATAAATTTAAGAAGGCATATGGGTGAGTAAATTATTTAATTATTTTTTGTTAAACTATTCTTTTATTACCAGGTGTAAACAAGGCTGTGGTCAACTGACCTGTGCCAGCAGAAAAAGTGATTCCACAAAATCTTACACTAGTCAAATATGAGGGGTCAAGTACCTTTAAGTATCCAGCAATCTGTATTAAATAAATCCATTTATTTGTCAAAGCAAAGCAGTCAAAGTCTACTTTGTAGTAGTTACTGCCTTCAAGGAACACCCTCACCCTTGTAAATTATTATAATTCACTAATAAATTATTCATATGATTTAAGTTCTGCTAAGGTGGCAAGCGCTGTGACTTTTTCTGGTGATACTGGCTTAGTAAATATTAGTTACGGATGGGGTCAATTTGATCAACACAAAACTCAGTTCCTGCGTCAAGGCACAGGGCAAGGGTGAGCCTTGGGACAACAACAGTGGAGATAGAGAGTAGAAAAGAGAGAAAGAATTGTCTTATCTTGAGAAAACAGAATGATCTCGCTCACAGCTGCAAACCCCCTGCTATTCCGTCCTTCTCTCTCTCATCCGTAACACACCCTCCCCCATTCTGCTGGGGTGTTTAGCACATGTAGAATGAAAAGGGCACTTCTGTGAAAAGCCAGTGCCCCGCGGCCTCCCCCTGGATGGCAGTTGCTGTCGAATCCAATAAAACCCAGTGTCCTGTTAACTGCCTGCCTGAGTATGCGAATGGAATAATTCCTGCCTACACAGTAATCGACCTAGCTAGCTCCTTTTTGCAGCTGATGAGGCACTGCTATGGAAGGGAGCTCCCTTTAGGGCCCAGTCATTCATCCCAGCACACTGACTCATATAATAACTCACACGCTTTACTGGAAAGGGGGCCCATGGTCACTTGACCTAGTACTGCTGCAGGTAACCTAGCTCCATGACTATAGCGCTACTATTGGCAAATGGTCACATGGAGTTGAATTAGCTGAATGTGAGTCAGACACAGGATGTGGGTTGGGCAAGAACATTTACATGTTCTAACACAATGGTTCTTAATAACCAATCAAAGATTTATGTGCAAATTCATTCACCACTTGGCAGAAGCAAAACTATGCAAAGCAAAAGACAGTTTGTTTGACATCCCCTCAAAAACCTAAAAGAAAATATAAACCCAGACTACACTGAAGTTGTACTAATTTTTCAGATTTAAAAATTCTCTTTTGTATCCCAACTTAATATGCAGTCAACTATAATCAAGCCATTTGTAGGTTGATTTCACCAAAAAGTGACACACGGACACATACGACAAAAGTATGACAAAGTGGCTCAGGTGTTAGAGCGGGTCGGCCACTAATCGCAAGGTTGGCGGATCTATTCCCGACTCCACATACCTCCCCATGCCGAAGTGTCCTTGGGCAAGACACTGAACCCTAAGTTGCTCCCAATGGCTAGCGCCTGCCGTCATTGGTGTATGAGTGTGAATGTGGGTGTGATTGGGTGAATGGGACACAGTGTAAAGCACTTTGTTAACCACTAAGGTTAAAAGTGCAGACCATTTATGACAATTAATCATCATAATCATGAGCCCTAAAAAAAAAAAAAAGAAGTTAATCACAATAATTTGTTTGACAATTAATCATCAGCCAAATTTCATAATTGTGACAGCCCCATTCAAGGTTCTTCAAGAGCACAAATGAGGGCTGCAAAAACACAGAGATTATCCAAAAAAATGGTGCAATTGGAACAGCTTAAAAAAAAAACTAAACACTGAATGATGATTATGAGAAGTAGGGCTGTCAAATGAAAATTCAAATATTCATTGAATTTAAGAAAATAATATGCATTCAAATTCTAAAATTGTGCATTCAAATTTTGGATGTGTGCCAAACATAGATGATGACTTTAGATAGATTGCATTCTTGCACTAAAAAAGGTTAGACAAATATGGTTTAATAGAAAGCAGGTGTCTCAAGATGCTTTTTAAAGTTTTTTTTTTTTAAATTAGAAAGCATCTAAAAAAACAGCACTCCTGCACGAAATGCTGAATAAACAAAAAGCAAAACAAAGACATTTGTCTAGCGTGCGTTTACATAGAAAAAAAAAACATTATGGTTGCAAAAGTGCTTCATGTGAACAGCCCCTTACAGAAGGTGGTGGTCTTTGGTCATTGCGTCTTGCTCTCTTATAAGTGTTTGTCAGATTAAGCAATGGGCTTTTAAATGCTTTGTCACGGAGTTCAGCCAAATACCACTGCTATCTATGAATATTGCTTAATTACATACCACATTATTTTTTATTCATTACAGTTGTATTTCATTGTTATTATGGAGCTTGTGTCTGTAATAGTATACTTTCGTATCAGTGCAAGTGTAACACCATATGAACTGTCAATTGAAGCATTTTCCCCCCTCATTTTACTTTTGAATTAACATTTGAGAATATAGACCAACTATACCTTATTTATTTTATGCACATTAGTTAAAAATGGAATGCTCTTTTTTTAACAGCCCGGTTCTTTGCAATATTACACAGTGCTGTGTGGTTTATGTATTCTTTGCACCCTCTTGTGTTGACTAAGGAAACAACGTCAAATAAAAAATCAGCTGACTTTAAAATGTGAATTTATTTAAATTTAAGGTAAAAAGGTGTCTGCCCAATTGACAGCCCTAATGAGAAGGGTAACTTACGTGATGTCGCTGCGTTGGTAACATCCTTGCAGCAGGGAGCAGAGGAGGTCTGACAGGAAGTCTTGGTCTTGTTTCATTAGTGCTTGCTCAAGTTCCTAAAAAAACAGTGAACAGCAGAAAGGTTAGCCATTACAGCAGCATTGAGTTTAACTAGCGGCTGCTTTTATGAAGTTAGTCCTAGTCTGACATTTTACACTGTTCTTTAACCAATGATAAAACCTTCTAGCTAACCAACACTACATAACATTGGGCTCTTGTGATAGTAACATAGATTTATGAACTTCATATGTTAGTTTGACATTTCAGTGAAACAATGTAACCTTCGGTTTCAAAACTCTTTAGGCTACTACAACTAAATGTATTGGAGAGGGTGCAATAACAAACTGTGTTTGATTAAGGTCCAAGGATGTCATTAGGCATTACGACAGAAAACAGAGAACAACTAATTACTGTCACAAGGAACTTCCTCTAGAGCAGTGGTACTTAAACTTAGCCAGTTCAGGAGCCAAAATGACAAACTTGCTCTGAAGGAGCACCAAATGCTTGGTACTTGACTTCATGGGGTTGCTGTAAATGTGATCATTTAAACTGTGAGATTACACAGCCACAAAAGCACACATATGCACAAACACACCATTTGACATAGATATCCTCAAATCTCAGTTTCTTTTTCTCACCTGCATGTTAATGCTTATGACAATTAACCTAAGGCCAATTCTGATTTGTTGGTTGGACAGCAGCACCAGAAGGAAAGTCACAGTGACTTTTAACAATACCAAGAGCCACACAAGACAAAGAACCAGAGCTGTTGTTTCACAATCTGAATGGCTTTGCAAATTTGGTCACTCCCAAAACAAATGGATTAAAAAGATGTTACAAAATGAATAAACCTCAAAACAGAATCAATTCACTTTCCTAAACAGGGAGTTCATATAGAGATTATTTAGCAGAGACAAGCCACTTCTATTAAAATGAATGAGAACTTTACAGGTAAAAGAGCCGATCGCCTTTTAGATACAAACATCGCCTGTCAATCAACTCGAGAACACGCTTGCTTATTAGCTATACAAGCCAGGAGATTTATTTTTTTTTTAATCTGAAGCGAAGCACAATTTATGATATCAGTGTGTGGCAGGGCGGAGGGCGGGGCCGGGTCGTGATCCTACAGACCCAGTCCCGTATTAGGCTAATCAAGCCTCCCGAGAGGGATAAAGGTTGACTGCAGAGGATCGTGCGGGAGAGAGAGATAGTTTTCGTACGTGTACGTCATGTGTGTTTGTGTCGTTGTTTTAAGTTTCTCATTAAAATATTATTTATATTGTCTCACCTCCTCCTTTCCATTGATCCCCTTTACACTCCTAATACAGGACCGGGTGTGTAGGATCACGACTCGGCCCGCCCTCCGCCCTGCCACACAGTGTTGTCAAATTTTACAGCTGATTTGAAATATAATTGAATCATAATCTTGACCAACCATTTTGGAGATTTCAGTCTTTTCCCATTCAAGTAGATAGGAGCTGCATTTTCATGACTGGAAACAGCTTCCAGAGAGCATTCCAAAGATGGCCACCAGTGGACTGACTTGCTAGAAAGACTTTGGTTCATATTAAAGCTGTACACTACAATATGAATTTTGCGATCAATTCCGCATCACATGATAAATGACACAAATAAACTATATATTGTGCAGATGTATTGTGTTATAACATCTGATAATGTAGCGCAGATTTTCCCAAAATTTGTTCTGCCATGGCACACTTTTTACAACTAAAAAATTCTACAGCACACCACTATCCCACATAGGCTAACCACCGTCAATATTTTTCCTTTTCAAGAAGTGGTCCATGTTTTCTGTCCGTTTTAGAAGTACGGTAATGTTTGAAATTCGGCTACGCAAAAAAAAACAAAAAACAAGTCACATACAGTTCTTGTGTCTGTCATAATCTAGTATTACCCATCATTTAAATGTTCATATTTTAATGACATTTAATAGCTTTTATTTTCGTTCACATTTTCATTTTTAATCATGAACCTACAGGACGAGCATATAGCGGATTATGCATTTATTTTTTTAAATTTATGAACTTTTTTGAAGCATTAACAGAAAGCATTAACAGAAACAAAATACAAAGTTAGAGCTTTTCCCCCCATTATAACCCGTTCCGCCACAATAATTTAAAGAAAAAAAAAAAAAAAGAAAATAAATAAATAAATAAAAGATATATACATAAATAGCCAGTAATAAAATTATTGGTCCGTGGTCCATACATACTTATAAAACAAAACCCCAATTGGTGATCATATTTAACATTGATCAATAAGTGGGAGAGTCTTCATCTTCTCAAAATATGAAATCATGGGTTGCCATGTCTTATAAAAATTCTCAACAGATCCTTTCATTATATATTTAATTTTCTCTAATTTTAAGTATGATACTAGATCACATAACCACATTGAGGCTTTAGGCGGGTTTGTTGACTTCCACTCCAATAATATTCTCCTTCTCGCTAATAAGGTGGCAAAAGCAATAACATTTTTTACTTTATTTGTCAATGATACTCCATGATCTGGTACTCCAAAAATAGCAACTTAAACACTGGGTTTTATATCCAAGCTAAAGGCATCATTTAATGTTTTAAATATGAATGTCCAATAGTCACTCAGCTTTTGACAAGCCCAAAACATATGAAAAAAGTCTACCTTATCACCTTTGCATCGATCACACAAGTCATCAACATTTGGATACATTTTTGAAAGTCTACATTTTGTGTAATAGGCACGGTGGAGGACCTTAAGTTGTATAAGGCTGAGGCGTGCACAAGAGGTTGATCCATTTACTCTTAAGAGCCTCATCCCAAACTTCGTCAGGTATTTCACTTCCTATGTCCTTTACCCACTCACCTCTTATTCTGTCAATTAAAACGTCATTTGAGGACATAACCATCTTATATATTGCTGCAATTTGACTCTTAAGAAAAGTAGGAGACAATAGAATTTTATCCAATAGTGAAGTAGGTGGCAGGTCAGGAAAAGTTGAGCTCTGAGATTGAACAAAATGTCGGAATGCATTTATTTATTTATGAAGAGAACAGATGAACAACAGAGACAGCACACAAAGCAGATTCATGTTTTTTTTTTTTTGCCTGCAGTGACAGCGGAGGCCACTAAATCACGACATATGAACAAAATGCAATATTACAAAAAACAAATACGAATAAAATATGAACAAAACATTTAAAAAAAATGGAACAGAACTCAATCAACAAATCAAAACTTCTGCCGAATCAATTTAAACTGGGAGCTCGCCTGTGGTTAATCAAACGCATCAAGGGAGACTGATGCGGAGGCAATTGTCATTAGATTTTGCGTCTTTGCCTTGGACAGCTGATTTCTCATGGCAGTTTATTTTGGTTCTGGTGGCTGAAACCAGCGCCAAGTGCCGCATTGCCCTCCACATGACAAGCCTTGCAGAAAGCGTCACAACGGGTTTTTACGAGTTTGCCACATAAAAAAGCGGAAGGTGCGCACAATAAACATTCAACATGTATTTGGAAGAGAGAAAAAAAAGCTTGCAGTTGCTTTGATAGCAGAAAGTAATAAAAGGTGAAAAACACCTGGTGTAATGTGGCGTCACTTCATAGATTCAATGTATGCGCTGACACGAATCATGACACGAAAGACCCTTAATGCATATAAATATAAATTACTTTTGCACATTAAATCATTGCTCTTCACAATCACAAAAGTGACTGATTATGCTTTCAAAACAGCAAATATCTCCAAAAGGTGTGTTTAATAATAAAAAAAAATTTAAATTAAAAAAATGATGCATTTAATTATTTTGTGGAATTTGATAATTTTCCACGGCACAACTGACAATATTTCGTGGCACACGGGAAACACTAGTGTAGTGAAGTCATGAAAGATCTGTGCTGTGTTGTAGGCTCACTACCTGCATGGGCCGATCAATGAGTTGACATCACTGTGTCCTTGGCCAAGACACTTAAAACCCAGGTTGCACCAAGGGGATTTTCCCCTGTAATATATGTACTGTAAGTTGCTTTGGATACAAGAGTTAAAAAACATACTGACAAATTTAGTAAATTATTCAATTAGACAGCTAAATGGACGTTGAAAACATAAGGTAAAACCCTGACCAATGCAGGAAGCAATAAGTCACTGTTAAGATAGATTAACACTGGTGTACTAAAAGAGTACAAAACCATGATTTTTTAGTAAAAAAACATAATTGCCTCATTTGGTGTCAGCGAAATACTTGGTTGAAGTCAGATGTTCACATACACCTTAGCCAAATACATTTAAATTCTTTTAAATTAATAAGTTTTTCACAATTCCTGACATTTAATCGTAGAAAACATTCCTTGTCTTAGGTCAGTTAGGATCACTACTTTATTTTAAGAACGTGAAATGTCAGAATAATAGTAGAAAGAATGATTTATTTCAGCTTTTATTCCTTTCATCACATTCCCAGTGGGTCAGAAGTTTACATTTTCACTTTGTTAGTATTTGGTAGCATTGCCTTTAAATAGTTTAACTTGGGTCAAACGTTTTGGGTAGCCTCTCTCAAGCTTCTCACAAAAAGATGCTGGAATTTTGGCCCATTCCTCCAGACAAAACTGGTGTAACAGTGTCAGGTTTGTAGGCCTCCTTGCTTGCACACACTTTTTCAGTTCTGCCCACACTCAATACCATGGCTTTGTTGTACTTAAGCCATTTTGCCACAACTTGGAGGCATGATTGGGGTCATTGTCCATTTGGAAGACCCATTCGTGACAGAGCTTTACTTCATGGCTGATGTCTTCGAGATTTTGCTTCAATATTTCCACATCATTTTCCTTCCTCATGATGCCATCTATTTTGTGAAGTGCACCAATCCCTCCTGCAGCAAAGCACCCCCACAACATGATGCTGCCACCCAAATACTTCACGGTTGGGAGGTGTTTTTCGGTTTGCAATCTTCACCCATTTTCCTCCAAACATAACGATGGTCATTATGGCCAAACAGTTACATTCGTTTCATCAGACCAGATGAAATGGCTCCAAATGGAGCAGTGGCTTCTTCCTTGCTGAGCAGCATTTCAGGTTATGTCAATATAGGACTCATTTTACTGTGAATATAGATACTTGTCTACCAGTTTCCTCAAGTATCTTCACAAGGTCTTTTGCTGTTGTTCTGGGATTGATTTGCACTTTTTGCACCAAACTATGTTCATCTCTATGAGACAGAATGCGTTTCCTTCCTGAGCGGTATGATGCCTGCATGGTCATATGGCATTTATACTTGCGTACTATTGTTTGTATAGATGAACGTGGTACATTCAGGAATTTGGAAATTGCTCCCAAGGATGAACCAGACTTGTGGAGGTCCACAATTGAGGTCTTGGCTGATTTCTTTTTTATTAGCCTATCAGAAGCTAATTGCCTAAAGGCTTGACATCATTTTCAGAAATTTTCCAAGCTGCTTAATGGCACAGTTAACTTGGTGTATGTACACTTCTGTCCCACTGGAATTGTGATAGACAATTAAAAAGGAAAAAATCTGTCTGTAAAGAATTGTTGGAAATATTACTTGTGACATGCACAAAGTAGTGTCTTAAACGACTTGCCAAGTTTGCTAATATTAAAACTGTGGAGTGGTTAAAAATGAGTTTTAATGACTTCAACCCAAAGTGTATGTAAACTTCTGACTTCAAATGTATTAGCTAGACTCAAAGAGTACACAAAGACTTTCTCCATATTCGCAGAGAACCTTCTATCACCAAGATGAAGCTGAGGTTCAAGTTTAACCTTGACCCCCTTCTTCGCCAATTGTAAAGCAGCTATTGAGGGTTTATGAAGCGGCATTAAGTCTGACTGCAAAATCCAGTGTACTGAAAGGGCAGAACAGAAGCTAAGCGACAGCAAAACGCAAAGCCATGGCAAGCAAAATCCTCCTTCCTTTACTGACCCAGCACAACCCGACCCAGCATGCACTACTCTCTCCTCAGAATGTCCAATGTCACTTGAAGGAAGAGGGGAGGGGAGACCGAGAGAGAAGATATGTAAATGACCAGTGCTCCATCACCCATCCATTTTCCCTGATGCCTCTTCACAAGGAGCATAGTGACCCGGTTGCTTTCGTTTGCAAGGCCTCAGTTAGCTACTCAGTCCCTCAGGCAACAGGGAACACTTTTAAGCTAGAGTACAAAACATCCTCCCCCTTTCCCCCTCCAGAGCATAGTGACACTACAAAATTAACTCAAGGGCAAGACAGGCAGCCAATCCATTCATTTTGAGATTTACTCAAGCTACAGATTGCTTCTTCTCTATAGAGAAATGGAGGAGAGAACAAGGTCACAAAGGGTCAGCTCACACACCTCCTGGTTGTGGATAGGCACGGAAATCAGGAGCCCAGTTTCAGTAGGAAAAGAGCTTGAAAAACTGGATGGGGCACATTTGCGCTTAAGGTGAAAAAAATACATGCTATCCTTTTTATTTCTGAAAAGAATTTGGTGGTAATGCTCATACATTATTTCTTTGGGTTGAAGCAAGCAATTTAAAAGCTATTGATTATCCCTTCCAGGTGCTCAATAGGAATCTAAGGAATCGGTGAAACCCCCTATTGAAGTTGGTATTGGCCACGAAGTTCAGAGATGACTGGTCAGGTTGTAAAGGTTGTGGATACACCGTAACAAAAAGGGTTATGATCTGGACAAATATGGTGCTTCTCAATGTTACATTATTTTGTATCTATCTTTTCACAATTCACTCACTGGATTTTGGGACCAGGATCAGCTTTGTGTGATGGGCTATTCCACACGATTCTTACGATCCTCTGTTTTACGTTACGTTGGTATCTTCTCAGTTAGTGGTCCAGAGTGGGCCCATCTATCAGTGCAGCCTCAACTTTGATCACACTTAACACAAGTCTCTCTGCTTTTGAAGTGCCATTCAGCAGTTTAGATGGCAGAGAGGGGGAATTAATGTCCTTTCCTTCACAGAGACAAAGTCTACTTAAACAGATCCTAAAGATCTCAGATCTCAATCTTCTTAACCTACTAGCAAAACAGGTATGGTAAGTGCACAGTAGCTATAAAAAGATGACAGACAGATGGGAAAATGATAACCAACAGAACAGCATGTCAGGGCTCCAGACTAACATTTGAGAGTAAGTTCTACAGATGGTAGCACCAGCGCCTGAGTTAGTTGCTTGGGGGGGCAATACCACAGTATTCATACACTAAAATTATTATAAATGACAATAAAAGCAGATGTTACAACAGTCAGATCATAGTCTGTTTTTTTTAACCGAAGTTGCGTATGGACGTACACGTTCTACAACAAATCTCATTGGATTGTACACTATCACACACATGCATAGGACAGGCATTTTTATGTTCACGCATTCATGCAGTACTCTATTGTTATTTCATCCATCTCCATGTGACAGGGAAGTGGAGAGAAGGTCAAAATGAGCCACCAGTGTGTGTGTGTGTGTGTCTATAGAGCTCCGGTTGAAAAGAATGAGACCTCAAACACAACATTCCGTAGGTCTGTGACATCCTCTGTGAAAATAAAATAGTTTTGAACCAGTTAGTGCCATCCCAGCTTTAATATACTGTTACGAGAAGGATTGTGTTGCAGTGTCGCATCTGGTTATTTTCTTTTTATCAGGATGTGGTATTTGTAATAAGATAGTAACCAAAAGGTAAAAGTAAAACCATTATAACATGGACAGTAACCATAAAACAAATTATGCAATTTTTCATAAGAAAAACGCATCCCGAAATGTAATTGTATTCCCTCAATACCCCGATTTATTGATATATTAATATAAGTTCATTGTAGATATTTTTTTAATATCAGTGATCTGCGGATTGTCTGTTCATGGTACAGATTTCTCCTTTATTCCTTTTCAATACCGTTTAGAATTTTGGGGCCATTTAAAAAGATTTTAAACATCGACACATTATGGTTTCATGGAGGTTTTAAACAAATAATCAGTGCCAAATCCGTGACCCAGCCCAGCGTTGTTTATGATGATCTTCGCGGCTGAACACTCGGTCCCGTGTTAATTTGCGTCTTTGCACTGATCGGTCCATAGAGCCTTGAGCCACGCTGACTGATCCAAGTAGAGCAGTTTCCTTTCGCTTGTACACTTTTGCCATTTGAAATTTCTCATATGCAGAAAAAAAAAAAAAAAACGCACAATCAGAAAGTCGGCCAAATTCGTAGTCGTACCAGTGCAACCTCTAGCAAAGTTTAATAGCACTGTTAGGAAACATTATAGCTCATAACTTAAAGTTCAGCAAGTGTCTCAGTGTTTTGGTTTAGCAAACATTTATGAGTTTTTTTACACATTTGTGATATGTGTGATTAGAATTAAATATTACTATCTTTTTTTTTTTTTATTGTACAGAAAAGGGTATTTAAAAGACACTTTATTGGATCACATTTTTGGACCCAGAAAATCACATCTAACTCATCTAAACAAACATTTACTATCAACACAGTGAAAGGACCTCTGTGCTGAACTTTACAATTGGAAAATTAATCATATTAAAAAGATATAAATAAACGTGTCGACAATGATAAAGCAAGAAATAAAGCAGTTAAATGTATTAGAAACCAATCGAATAAAGTAAACTTCTTTCACCATATTAACTGTATGGCTCTGCAGCTCAACATCTTGCACCCTTGCTTATATATTTGTCAGATGGAAAAATATAAACATGAATTAAGATGTTTCTTTCTTTTGCTTTTTTCTTAAGTGTAAAAAACTAATAATAGTATTATTGTTAAAATAGCCAATGTTTCTGAAATTTCTCCTCATTTTTCTCATAGGAAAGAATGAGTAACTTTGGTAACAGGAGACTGCAAGAGTGGGCAGGGCCTTCTTGCCAACTGTCTCTATTGAATTTTACCATCTTTGCTAACATGAGGGGTACTACCTAAGGTTAGTGAATTGATCACGAGGTCAGGTCATGCAATGGAAGTCAATCCACCAGGTAGGCCAAAAACATGTATTATAAAAATGGAAATTACTGAAAACAAATCATATATTTGAATCATTAAATTGCACATTTGATCATTCTCAGTCTGCATATCTTTATAGCTGACCAAGGCTGAAAAAAGGTTGTGTTGTCTTCGGTATCTGCCATGACAGAGCTTTGGCACAATTGTGCCACCCCCCAGTATCAGTCCCTGATGGACACCAGAAACTCTACAGATGACAGGAAAAGCAATTAACAGCTCATGTTGGTTAAGGGAGCAAAAGGAAGACAAAAAGGGTGGGTGAGAATATTGTTGCTGTGAATGTCAATCTATCTGTATAACATCTTCTCACTCCCTCAACTGTATCTCATGATGCCACACACTCGACTAACAAAACAGCATGGTAACATTAAGAATAGAAACTCTGGGGCCTGGGTAACTCAGCGAGTAAAGACGCTGACTGCCACCCCTGGAATCGTGAATTCGAATCCAGGGCGTGCTGAGTGACCCCAGCCAGGTCTCCTAATCAACCAAATTGGCCCGGTCGCAAGGGAGGGTAGAGTCACATGGGGTAGCCTTCTCGTGGTTGCTATAATGTGGTTCTCAATCTCGGTGGGGCGTGTGATGTGTTGTGCTTGGATGCCGTGTAGGATAGCGTGAAGCCTCTACACGCGCCATGTCTCCACGGTAACAAGCTCAACAAGCCACGTGATAAGATGCATGGATTGATGGTCTCAGACACGGAGGCAACTCAGGTTGTTTGTGGAGAGACACTAGACGATCACAAGGACTTAGAGCAAATTGGGAAGAAAAATTAAAAGAAAATATATATATATATAGAAACTCGAACAACAGCCAAACTGTGGATCATTTACTCTCCATCATTACTGTTTGACAGAATTTAAGGATTGCAGCCTCCGTTTCCATTCAATTCCATTGTAATTTTGACCATACAAAAAAAAAAAACAGAGAAAGGTGACGGAGGCTGTCATTCTTTAGTAAGGCTGGCCTAACTTCTGTGTTTTACAGATGAAAGAAACTAATATGGGTTTGGAACACAATGGTAAGAAAATGACAGAATTTTCATTTTTCGTCCTGCTTGCTCAGGGTTGGATGGCGAAGCGCTTAATAGGGGCCCATCGCCCTCAATCTGCTCCAACACAACGGTCTCTAGTGTGTTTGTGCGCATGCATTTGGAGTGCCTTTTCAAAGTCAAGGCCAGGTGCAAGGGGTGGTCAGACACATCCTGAGTTTGGGATCACCGCACAGGCCATTGAGTGGGGATCATTAACTTCAGGAAACCTCACAACAGCCCCCACAACAACCAGTGCCTTGCATAGCTTACAGCTTGGTGGTCTTGTTCCCAACATCTTGAACAACATGCATATTCATGGTCCATTAACACAGGATTGGTTTTCCAGGTAAAATCAAGCAAAACTGAAGACTGAGGCGTGGTACAAGAAAGTGTTCAAACATTATAAAATATATACAAAAGTTTTATTATAAAACAGAGCAAAAAAATAAATAAATCAAAACCTTAATTTTTTTTGAAGGGTAACAGATGCTTGCACAACTCCCATGTTTGAAGCTTTCACCATCAGCTACAAATCTTACAGCACTACAATACTGCTCAGTAGGGCTGAATCAATTAGTCAACGAATTTGTAGACCAATTTTTGTCAAATAGTCGTTTCATCTCATTTAGCGTAACATGAGATAATTTGAAACTCTAATGATGAAGAGGTGCACTGCATTTCGAGTGCCTTTTTCACCTTATGAGTCTGAGAAACTAGCGTACAGCCATCTTAAATAAAGGTTTCTGGGAACTTCCGGTCTAGCGGTTACTTTATGGATATCTATGGTGTTGATCTCAAAGTGTAATTAGCTAGCTTTGAGTTGTCAAAGACCTTTGTCATGAGTATTTTAAAGTGTTCAGGGGATCAGAACAGATCAGAACAACTGGAAGCAGAGCAGCAAGATTTTAAAACGAGTGTTTCATTCATAAATCCACAAGATCTTATTGACTGATATTCTTCACTGTTTGTCCAAGAAACAACACAAAGTCATTAAAAATATCTCTAAAACACCTGACTCATGTCACACATCATGTTACAGTTAAGGGTAGTAGATTTGTGGTAGTAGAGTGTTAAACTGGGATGGGGGAAGGGATGCCACTATATTTACACACACAAACATGTGAAAGTGCATGTTTTAGTTTATATTCCACTTACAACTATTTAAAATCACATTTAAGCCTCTTAACAATGTAGGACAAATTAATAAAAATAAATAAATAAATGTACAATGGTAATTTTCTTTAATGTTATACTTGTTAACTTGCACATGTAATAATACGAGCAGGGGCAAGTGGGGCTATGCCCTGCCAGAGGTGGTGCTGTTGTAGGGCTGCAAAATTAATCATCTTAATCATGATTTCTGCCTCTCAAGGTTAATTAAGCATAATCATCTGCAATATTAGTGAGCTAGCATAGTAAATGGATGGTGTCAGCCAGGTAAAGTTGCAAATTGCATTATAGCTGGTCTACAGATGATAGACCAAATCACAAGCTCTTTCCAGGTCTGTTTTCAACACATCTGACCAATCACGCTCTCTTTAGAAGTTCGCTACTGACCAATCACGGTTTCTCTTTCGAGCACAGATGTTGACGAGTCTCATGTGTGGCGCATGAGGATAAATATACTGCGTTCTGTGCTCGATGCACATTAAATTAATTCCATTACATGCTTTGATATGTATGTTTTATACAGAACAGCTGTGCTCTGAGTCTGGTTCATGCATGTCGCTAACATGCACTGACCAGGTTAAAGTGCAATGTATTTACCTCAGTTGCACCTTATTCCAAATATTTTAATATATATACAAATATTTGGCCATAACAAGTGTGTAACAAATCTAAAGTAACCCCATGGCACTGGGGTTGTGTGGAGCGAGGAAGAGATGAGAGCATTTATCCATGTTGCGCCTCAACTGGTAACACACAGAAACAACACTGTCTTCATTCAAAATAAAAGACTTGATAAAATAATTAGGCTTCCTTAAAATAGACACTTGAGACTGTGTAGCAATTCTGCACGCTCAATTATTACAGAAATATATTACTATTAGCCTATATATTACTGTAGGGTATGGGGATATAATAATATTCCTTTTTTATATATATATCTTAGAGGATGCATATGTAAACACAGAGTAACTGTTTCTATTAAAAGTAAAAATTGGGCAAAACATGCCTTAATTTTGTCAAAAGGAATTATTTACTAGTTCGCATTTCTAACAACTTGTTTAAAATGGGAGCAACTGTTTAATGCAATTTTATGTTTTTTTTTGTTCTTTTAGAAACAAGATCTAAGCAGTGGCAACAGTATTTATTCATTTGTTCAATTTGTGCAGCCCTGTAATAAAAAAAACAAAAAAACATTTTCAAATAACAGAATGATTGTGATTAATAATAGTGATTAAAATTTAGCAAAATAATCGTGATGATAATTTTCACCATTATCGTGCAGCCCTACACTGTTGTACAAATTGTAAGGCATCATATATGTATTTTAAGAAATAATATATTTTCCGCAACTTAAACGTATTTTATGTCCATTATACAATAACACAAATATTTTTGAGAAATTGTATTAAGGAATTTTGCATAAAAACTATTTAATCTATCTCATTTGGCATGAGTGGGGCTAGCCCTTTATCCTTAGTTAATCAATGGAGATCTAGAGAATGTCATGTGCATGTGCAACTAGCGTTCAACGATGGCCTGAGGGGCTAGTTTGCCTTTGCCTCTGAGCCAATCAAAAGCTTTGATAATATTTATGTCAAGCTGTTGACATGAGCAGCGGAAGTTACCGTGTACAGAGTAGGCCTGCATAGTGAACTTAACTGGTATGTTTTAAAAGCCCACTGTTCATCATTTCAATTAATTGTATGCCATTGCGTTAAAGCGTTGTGTTGTTGGTGAATTGGTGTGAATTAGATTACAATGACTGCTAAATATTGGGAGTCTGTCGTTTTGATTATGCTGTTCATTCGTGAGATAATATGCACACCCTTTGACAATTTGCCTATTTGTTGTTTCATTTCATGGTCACTTGAGCTTTTTGATGTGGATGTGCATGATTATATTATTAGGGATGTTTGTGTGGCATCATGTTCAGAGTTGCGCTACAAAAAAGTATTTATTAGTCACGCTCTTCTCTACTGTTTTCATTTTATAAGTACTAGGGCATTGAGGAATGCAGCATCCATTATAATGGCACATACATGAAAGTAGATAGGCTTTTATGATAGATTTGTTTAACTCCCCTTGTTTGAGTCTGGTGAAACCAATGAGTTCTAGTGTGAAACTTCTAGCTGTCAATCAACCGCTGCGCTAAAACAAACTTTTTAAACTTTGGCAGTTAAAGTGCATACACACGAACAAGTTCACAGAACTTCATAGTCCCTAATGTGAACACAATGTAACATAAGAATCACATCTGTGAAGCTCAGTTAACACAGTTACTCCACTAAATTAAAGGACAATTGTGCTCTAAACGTGATGTTGGTGCTTATATTAAATGTATGCATAATTTGCTGAAATTATGCAATGTTTTTTGTGTTTTCTTTTTGTTATTGTGCAGTTTGCGCTTTATTATCATGCATTAACACACTGAAGTAATGATTAAGCAGTCATAAAATCATATACCCACTACTCAAAATCCAAACCTAAGAGAGACAAACAATACCAGATGTAAATGATGATGGTGAGAGTTAATACGCATATTAATATCAGGGAATAAACAGGGCACATGGACAGTGGGAACGTGAGGGACAAAGAGTGAAGTCAAATGATGCTCTAGGTTCAAATGTTTTTGTTTCTTTTTTATCTGAATTTGGAATTATTTGTCAATGTTTCAAAAATCGGTTAAATAATTGATTGTTAAGTGATTGTGCCCCACGCTAAATAACGCCACTGAATACAAGCAACCACTGTTGGAAATTTCATGTCAAATACACATTTTAACACAAATTATTTACAAGTTGAAACCTAAAAATTAAGCAAAATTACACTTATTACAATTAAATGCTTGTATCATTAAAAAGTGCAGTATGTTATACTCATAGCTGTCCGAATGTGATCTGTCAGATCACTTGGGGAAAAATAAGTTGTGCTCCCACACGTAATCAATTTTGATAGACTCTTCTCAGTAGCTCCACAGGAACAAACAGGAAGTAAGATGACATATTCCTTTCACTTTTTAATAATCTAATGTATGTACTGCACAGGATAGCCACAAATAAAGTTCAGGGAGAGTAGATTGGAAAAAGAGGTCAGAGTAAACTGACATTCACTATTTTTAACATCAGAACCTTTGGCAAACAGTATGTGATGCAAGCACATGAGAATCAGGAAACATTACCATTAGCATAACAGACAAGACAACCATGGCTTCTCTCCAAACAACTGTTCCCAAGAGTAGATTAGTGGGTCTAGCTGGGCCATTGTTACAAACTGCTCTGCTACCCTCTCAAAGCAGATCAGCGCACCCCCCCAAATACACACACCAACACATACACACTCTCTCGCCGCCGCCTCCGCTGTAGGCACATGTCTCTAGCGCAGACTGCATACAACCTCCCCCCACTCTTCTGCAAGGCCGTGGGGAGAAAATCCCAATGAAGCCCCCATCAATGCCACCCCCACCTACTAAGCTGTCTGTTGGGAGAGAGTTGCAATCCCCAATGACACACTAAACATCAGATTTCCCATCATGCTCTTACAAGCTCCCAGCAGGTTCTTACATCATGCTGCCAGGAGGAAAAAAACATCACCTCCCTCCAAGGAACACCTGACAGTCACACTCTTAACGGGTTAACACAAACCCCACAAACTAGGATCACAATGGGGCCTGAGTGTATTCCAGACAACACACAAATAAGCAACTCCCTTAAGAGAGCAGTGTGTGGAGAGGCAGCCCCAAACTGGAGACAGACACTGGGAGCCATGGGGTGCTGCAACAATGGAGCCGGCTGAAACAAACACCATAGAGTACAAGTCCCACAAACCCCCCCCTGTTCTCCATGTGGAACCATCTGATGCATTTACTTCTGCCCTCACCTGTCAATCAGAGTTGGGGGTGGGATGTTAGTTATCACAATTTGGATGGATATGGTTGTTAAACACTTGGGGAGTATCAAAAATATTAAGCCTTGTATATACTTATTGCGTCCGCTTGTTCGTGAGGGTTTGTGCGGCGAGCGCAGTGCTTAAATTTCAATGGACAAATTTGAGGAAAGGGGCAGGACAGTTGTGCCTGCACTTTTGAGCCACTGTAAAACTGCTGCTAATAAAATCTGAATCAGCTTTATTGCCAAGTATGCTTACATATACAAGGAATTTGTCTTGGTGACAGGAGGGGCACAACAATACAAAAAAAGCAGCAAGACATAGATAATAATAATAAAAAAAATTATACATATACGTACTGTACATACAGACGCACACATACACAAACGAAGTGCAAATCAAATACAAATCTGTTAAAGTACAAAAATACAGTATGTTATGTACAGTGCAATGTATGTAATGTCAGAAGAGGATATGTTGGATAATATAAATAGACTAAACTGTGTATTGCACATAATTATTGCTCAATGAGGCGGCTTTAAATGTTTATGAGATGGATAGCCTGAGAGGAAAAAACTGTTCCTGTGCCTGACGGTTCTGGTGCTCAGATCTCTGAAGCGTCAGCCAGAAGGAAACAGGTAAAAAAGGTAGTGGGCTGGGTGAATGGGATCCAGAGTGATTGTGTTGAAAGCAGAGCTGAAGTCCACAAAAAGGGTCCTTGCGCATGTCCCCGGTCTGTCCAGATGTTGCAGGATATGATGCAATCCCATGTTGACTGCATCATCCACAGACCTGCTTATACGATAAGCAAATTGAAGGGGATCTAGAAAGGGTCAAGTGATGTCCTTCAGGTGGGCCAACACCAGTCTCTCAAATGACTTCATGACCACAGACGTCAGGTCGACAAGTCTGTAGTCATTAAGTCCTGTGATTTTTGGTTTCTTAGGGACAGGGATAATAATTGAGCAATTGAAGCAGCATGGGACTTCACACTGCTCCAGTGATCTATTGAAGATCTGTGTGAAGATGGGGGCCAGTTGGTTAGCACAGGGTCGTTAGCTGAAAACTTGTTTTCCAGCTTCTCAGAGCAACTTATTTTAGCCACTCTGATTTTCTTATTCAGTGTGTTCCTGGCCTGATTGTACAATACTTTATATCCCCACCCCTGTAAGCATCCTCTTTGGCATGACAAAGCTGTCTGAGTTTTCCTGTGAACCATGGTTTATTATTGTTGAATGATAAAAATGTCCTAGTAGGGATGCACATGTCCTCACAGAAACTGATGTATGATGTAACAGTATCTGTGAGCTCATCATGGTCTGTAGCTGCAGCTTCAAAACACTCCAATCAGTGCAATCGAAGCAGGCTTGTAGATCTCGCTCTGCTTCATTGGTCCATATCTTAACAGTCCTTCCTACTGGATTTGTTGATTTTAATTTCTGCCTGTAGGTCGGAAGATGATGAACAGACAGTGATCAGAGAGTCCCAAAGCTGCATGTGTGACAGAGCGATATGCATCCTTTATTGTTTTGTAGCAGTGATCAAGTATATTCCTGTCTCTGGTGGGGCATGTAATGTGCTGTTTGATTTGGGCAGTTCACGTGTGAGATTTGCTTTGTTAAAATCCCCAAGAATAATAATAACGGAGTCCAGGTATTGTTCTGTGTCTGTGATTTGATCAGCCAGCTGTTGCAGCGCTATGTTCCCACACGCGTTTGGAGGAATGTAAAAACACACCAGAATAAACAAAGAAAACTCCTGTGGCGAGTAGAACGGCTTACAGTTAATAAAGAGCACTTCCAAATTTAACATTGTTACATCTGTAAACCAACTTTCATTGATGCAAAAGCATGTTCCACTGCCTCTCGTTTTCCCTGTTAACTCTGCGATGCGATCCGCTCTGAACAGCTGAAAGCCCGGCAGATGTAATGCACTGTCCGGAATGGCTTCACTCAGCCAGGTTTCTGTGCAGCACAGTTTGAAAAGTCCTTATTTGTATGTGTGAGGAGATGTAGTTCATCTGTTTTGTTAGGAAGAGAGCCGAGATTCACTAGATGAATGCTCGGCAGTGCTGTTCGAATGCCGTGCAGACAGTTGCGTCTCGTAGCGCAATTAAACAACACAGCTGCACCACTGACTGAAATGTCCAGCAAAAAGTCTGAATATTCAAAAACCTGGAAAAGATTATCTGGTATGTGCTGCCGAATGTTCAGCAGTTCGTCCCTGGTAAAACTGACTGGAAAAAGATTACTAAACGTAGGACAAAAACAAAAATAGCAAAAGAATTGGAGAGCTCCACACTGAGGCGGCCATCTGCGGTGCCATAATTGTTTGTAAAGCTAATGTTACAAGGACAATGTTTTCCTTGTGAAAAAACCTGTTGCAGCTCCTCAGTTGTTTTTGTTTAGAAAGACAGGTAAGCATATTTTTGTACACTGAATAAAAGGTCTAGGGTCTGGAAGTGTTTTCGCATTTATTTTTTTCAAGTATTTATGCTGCCTCATCATCAATGCTTGTGCTTGCAAATATCTGTTCAGGCTAAATTAGTAAAATGCACTTTAAATATGCCCATATTAGAAAATCAGCATATTATAATGATTTCTGAAGGATCATGTGACACTGAAGACTGCAGTAATGATGCTGAAAATTCAGCTTGGATCACAAATTGCATTTTACAATATCCATCCATTCATCCATCGTCAACCGCTTATCCTGTGTACAGGGTCGCGGGGGGCTGGAGCCTATCCCAGCTAACATTGGGCGAAAGGCGGGGGACACCCTGGACAGGTCGCCAGTCCATCGCAGGGCCACACATAGACAGACATACACTCACACTCACCTCCACATCCACACCTAGGGCAATTTTTTTTTGGAGACACCAATTAACCTAGCCTGCATGTCTTTTGGATGGTGGGAGGAAGCCGGAGTACCCGGAGAGAACCCACACAGACACGGGAGGAACATGCAAACTCCACACAGAAAGGCCGGGGCAACCAGGCGACAGTGCTAACCGCTGCACCACCGTGCCGGCATTTTACAATATATTCAACTGAAATTGTAAAAATAGTTCAAAATATCACTGTTTTTGCAGCATTTTGGATCAAATAAATGCAGTCTTGGTGAGCAGAAGAGACCTCTTTTAAATGGTAGTGTAGGTCTCAAATTAAGTAAAATCTTTATGTAAAGAAAATGTATAGACCGATTACTTCTTTTAACTTACAACTTGATTTTGATCATTAAGTTTCCTTACATTCATTCTCTTTCTGTCCTCATTGATAGGCCCAGGGGAAGGGTCCTGTCTCCTCTCAGGTGTGAATTACAATCCATATTCATGATAGGTCACGCCTCCTCGCGTATGACATTTCTGGTTTTCACATCATTTTGTAGCAAAACATCTAGGCTACAAGATCCAGTTCTCAAAAGTCTTGTGGACAAATGTTTAGTATGTGTTATATGACTAATAGACTGTTAAATTTGAGTTTTTTCAAAAACCACGCATAAACTTTATTTTCTCAAAAATAATAAAACCTGTACACACATGTTGCTCACATATTATTGTAGCCCAGTTTGTGCTGAATACAGTGTTATCAGACTTTAGCCATTAATATGTTAAGCGACTGAAAAAAGCACAAATGTCAAGGCATGTCAAAACTTCTCCAGGGCCTAAAACACACTCAGATGGAGAAAATTATCTGGATTTTTATTTTCAGAACCTGAATGTTGCCATTTATAGTTATCAATGTAATCAATGAAAAATGGATATTGTTGTGAGTGTGTGAAGGTCTTTTCACTTCTGGTTGGCTAGAGTTGATCAGGCATGGGTTAAAGAGTAAATATCTTTGAGATGAAGGTGGGCGAGAATGATCTTTTCAAGGCACAGCATCTGGGGTCTGAAACCAGGCCTGCTGATCCTTCAGTCATTGATGGAGCAAATCCAACAGCCAAAGCTTACTTCCTCCTCCACAAAACCACAGGATGTCTACCAAGGGTTATCCCCTTTCACATCAAAGCCCCTAATTCAACACATGCTTCACAGATATGCACATACACACCCCAAGCTATCATTCGCAATTGACACCCAGTGTCAGAGCAAAACGAGAGAGCACTACAGATCCAACTGAAACAAATCCATTTTCCTCATCTTAATCCATCTGCTTTTCACAACAAGAGCCTGTCCTCGGCTCCCGTTCCAACAGGCTCCATTGTGATTAAATCTCCTTTTACAATCACGTGGCGTAAGGCCCTGAAGAAAAGGAGCCCTAGACAAACTGTAACACCCAGTTACGAACATCTCTGGGGGGAGATGCAAAGAAAGAGGCACCATCTGTGATTTAGTCATGCTCATGCCAGGGCCAATGATTGAGAAGTGGTGTACGAGGATGAACATGACTGAGGTTCTATTCAACATTGGCAGAACTCTTGGTTGGGTGGAGGTGATGGTGTAGGACTGAGTGAAAAGGGCACTTGTACCTGGACGAATGGTGAGATGAGGAAAATGAAAGGGAGGAATCAACCATGAGACACTGGGAGGAGGAGATTGAGGACATTTGCTGCCATGTAAACTATCATGGATAAGGAAAACAGCTGTCAAGGAAACATGTGGATGTACTACACCAGACCTTCACAGTCTGACAAAGGCTTAATGAGCTCTTTCACAATGGCCTTTGTGATCTCTGATAGAGACAAGTGCTAATTGGGGTGCATCAGTAGTCCAAAGTATAATGTTGTTGAAGCACAGATTGGCATTAGAAAAGAAATGAAGCAACCAGCAAACTCAAGAAAAATTATTTAGGTTGTGAGAGGATCAAATGAAGAGTGTGAAGTACAAAGATAGACAGACAAGATAGATGGACCAGACAGACCAAAACGGCTACTAAATAGACATACAAGACAAGACAGGCCAGGCCAGAAAAGAGAGGCATTTCAATCCAACTCGATGAAAAACTGTTCAGAAAGCACATCTCTCTATTCTTCTTAGAGGTTTCTGTAATTATCTCATGAAGCATGCACCATTTTTTGTCATGGCGGGCTGAACAGTCTATTTGCAAACCGCAGTTGGCTTGACCAAAGACACCTTAACCATCTCTTTTTAATACACAGTGTTAAGCTGAAAACAGTTTTGTAGACCATGTGTTCTGTTCCATTCAGCTAACCACGCCTGGTGCGTGCGTGCACATCTCCAAAGTGATGAGCGTTGTCTCTGCCCCGGACAGAAAGTCATGGTGCGCTGTGTTGCAGCTTGTTGCTATGATGATTCATGCAGTGTTCCATTCAAGTCGGAGAGTCAGAATTTTCAACTTCCTACTGGGAAAAGTGCAATGGAAAGCCACATTTGTCGGACTTCCAACTTGGCAACTCAGGCTGAAATCTTCAACTCAACTGAGATGCAGGTGTGTTACCTCATGCAAACTTGTCAGCACCCAGGGAGATGATACACATTCAATTTTATTAAAAAATATGTATTAATGAGTCAAAGTTCTTACATTAAATGATAAAACTTTAGCAAACATTAGCAGAGACAGGTGTTCAAAACACGGTAAATTATACTCAGTTTGATACAGTTTGATTATCTTAAACCTGTAGAACAAACGCTAGCATTGCAGAATCATTTATCAGTTTGGTTGCTACAAAACGTCTCCGTTGTTAATCAAGGTATCGCTAAACATCACAACGTAATCAATCTCCAAATTAAAAATAAGGTCCCCCTCTCAAACATTTGGGTATAGTTGTCACTGAATTATTTTGTTATATAAGAAAAAGAAAAGGTATAACTAATTTTGCTCATGACTGTTACACTCCGAGCACAAGCAGTGATCATGGACACAGTGCAAATGCAATTATCCTGAATAAAGTTTAAGGTGTTACCCAGCTCCGATCAGAAGACATCTGAATTTTTCAGTTCATGTGAAGTTTCACTGAATTTCAAATTATCATCGATGATCATTTTCATGCTCGATAATTGCGGTCACTTCAGAGAACTCGTGGCCATCCCTTGTCCAAAGAGTGCTTGTGATTAGGGCTGCAACTAACGATTATTTTGATACTCGAATAATCTAACGATTAATTGACTATTCGTCGAATATTGGAACGATTAATCATTAGCCCTTAACTGATTATTCTGCTTGTGTCCTGACTTAAAAGGTTGTATTAAACATGCTTACTAACAATAAAGGGGGTGGGGGAGGATCATCTTTTAAAAATACCTCTAAATGACATTCACTGAATTAAAGGGGGGGAAAATACTTTTAATAAGTTTAATTCAGTAAAGAAATTCACTGCAAAAAATCTTATTGTGATGAAGTGTCTTGTTTTCCATTTAAAAATGTGTAAAATCCTTAACAAGATACATTTAATTGAGAAGCAACTTATAAGATATTTAGACTTGCTTTAAGAGAATGTATCTTAAATATACCAGTAATTGTATTTTGTATACAAGTGTATTTTTTACTTTGTTATACTTCTGCGAGTGCAATAAAGACAAATATACATTTATATTCAAGATCTATTCTCTAAAAGCAAGTATAAATATCTTCTATGCGGCTTCTCAGGTGAATGCATCTTTTTTTAAAGGGTTTTTATACATTTTAAAATATTTGTATTTTTAATATTATATTCAACATTCTCAGATAACAATTTTTTCTTCTGCAGTATAGTTGCTAAGAAACAATTACACTGTTTTAAAAGAGTTTTACATATTAATATTGGAAAACAAGCCAAAACAAAAACATGTTTTGTTGCCGTTATAATGGGGCAAAGACTACACTCGCTCACCTTTCTTTTCACTTCAATCCATCCGTAACTCACAAAAAACAAACTTGTTTTTTTACAAACTTGTATTAATAAAGCTGCGTATTGCCAATTTTCTTCATGATAAGAAATGCACAGTGACATATATTATGATTCAATAAGTCCCGAGCCAATACATTATAATCTAGCAGCATTAAGCAGGAGCGGCGAGTCCCCGTGACAGAGTGTGCATCAGCAGGATGTAGTTTCAATCTTTCCCCATCAGATCGGGAAATTCGTGCAACACATAGAAGAGGCGCTGACCGCACAGAAAAATGCCAGTTTCGGAGTTTGTAGTTATTTACATGATCTGCTTCCTTATAGGTTTATTAAAGTTCAAATAATATCTAATTAAAACTGCATTTAAAGATGCTCGACACGCAAGTTTTGCTTCAGGGGAGCGGCAGCTCCAGCTCCACTTATTCCACAACGAGAGTGCTTCTGTATTTACTTTGTATCTTTGCATTATTATTCCCTCATACTTTGCGATCTATATAACCTGAAGCTGTTTGGAAAGTTTAGAGTACATCTGGACTGTGTGTTGTATAAATATTCCTCTACTAAGTCAAGTGCGAGCTGCAGTGCTACTCTCATCATTAGTTTAAAGTAGAGATGCACCGATCGACCGGCCAGAGACCGGAATTAGCCGATTTTCCGCATGCTCGGCCCGGACCGGTAACCGGCCGGTTAGCTTCACGTCTTACCGATTCCAAGCCGGTCCGTTTTGTTGCCAGCGGCGCAGGCAATAACGTCACAGCCGCATGTAAACATGTCATTGCCGTGGAAGATCATCACTGTGTGAGTGAAGAATACATACATTTCGAAATGTGTAATAATTAAACCGTGGGGGAACCACCACAATAACTTTCGGAACAACAAACCTAATTAGACATTTAAAACACCATCACCCAGCTGAAAATGCCCATTTTAAAAAAGAAGCTAAAAGTGAGCTCCGAGCCAGTCACAAGTTAGCAGCCTCTCCTATCATTCCTTGGTATGAGCAGCGAAAAGACCAAAGCAATTACAAAGAAAATTATGGAATTCATGGCCCTGGATGACCAGCTGTTCTCCATAGTTGAGGACAGAGGGATCAGAAATCTGATTAAATTTCCTCGATACAGAGTAGGAGGTACTTTCCAACGTCGCGTTGCCAGAGTTGTTTAATCTCGTGTCATGTCACACACGCAGCCTGTTATCTGTCAACATTTGGGTACACAAATCCGGGTGAGGGGAAGGGGGCTGCTGAATGGCAGAGGCAGGCTAAATACTATAGAAATTGTGCCGTTGTGATTTAACGTAATTTTTCCCACCGTGTCCGATATTAAAATCAGTGTGACACACATTGCAAAAGGCGTGGGCATTGTCGATATGGCTTCGGGATATGAAATTAAATTCTTCCATCCAGATGTTGTTAAATGTACATGTATATATTGTTTTTATCACCGGAGCACCAGCTGAGTCTTCCTCTCCCATCTACCAGTGATGCTTGATTTAACATCCCGCGTCTACTGCCTGCGCAGATATCAACAGTGCAAATGGGTTGTAGGTTGCCAGATTGTGGTCATACATGATTTGTAATGTGTATGATGTGTCGATTGTGTGAGTAGAATGCGTTTCATTCAAGATCTGGCAACTGGACCACCTTGGAATAATATATTGATGTGATTATTCATATAACGTGGTTTGGGCCATACAAATTACGGGAGTTTTTTGGGGAGAAATAACAAAACGGGAGACTCCCATGAAAAATAGGGATGTAACGATATCAAAATCTCACGGTACGATACAATTTCGATATTGACCTCACGGTACGATATTTATTGCGATATTGTGGAAAAGCTCACGGTATTGTTAAATAGCTCACGATAGTGTTTGTGATGATAATAGCGAAAAAATACTGACATTTATTGCCAGTCAACGGGCAATTTATTGTTGTATTTATGGATCATGACAACATAAAACGCTGATTACATAGTGCTTTTAAAGTGCAAGTTGTAGTCAGGAACATCAATATTCTGTATAGTAATATTTGGTTGCATAACTGATTCTTCTGTGCAATGTTCAAGTTAAGAAGCAACTAGAACAATTGTAAACAATAGGGAATTCCCTTTAAGTGCAAACAAAGATCAATTTAAGTCAGGTTTATGCGCAAGGCAAATAAAAGCAGCCTTTTAAAACTGGTATTTAGGAACATAACTTAAACTTAAATAAAATAGTCAGTCAAAAAGCCTTTTAAAAAAAACACTGACCTATCATTTAGCTTATGTTCACGTTTTTCATCAGAAAGATCAAAATAGTCCATTGTCTGTCCACCACCTTCTCTCCTTTTGCGTTTTTTGACACGGCGAAACCAAAATGTTTCCAGACATCTGATTTAAAAGCTGCAGGGGCTGGCACAATCTCAACTTCGGGGTTGTTGTTTTCATCCTTACAAGTATCGCTGTCGGCCCTGCTGGCTTGCTGTGAGCTTGTGTGGACAGCGTGTAGCGTGCAATCCTATTGGCTTAACAACGGTTGTTGTGACAACGCAGCGCAAAGGATCATGGTCTGTGTAGTTAACAATGATTTGTTCCGCGGAACTGTGTTTAATCCTCTTGCTTTTTGACGGACACCTGTCCTTTTAATATTGTAACCCAACCACGGCGATATCGAGACACGTTTACCACCGCGATAGCGCGATATCGTCAATATCGTTACATCCCTAGTGAAAAACGGGAGTGTTGACAGATATGCAAGCCGTTCCCGAAGCAGTGCTCAGTTTTACAACTAATATTTGGACATCTAACGTAAGTTGAGCGTATTGGACACTTCCGTTTTTCAGATCTTTGGAATTGTTTTGTTAGATGAGTAATAAAGAGAAAAAGGTCCATTTATAAAAATAGTGGAAAATGACATTTGTTAGCAACTTATTTGCAGTTAATTATTATTTCTACCTCTTTCCAGACACAGAGCACTTTATTTTGAGAGTTGTTTAAGTGAGAGAAGATCCTGTAACTTAGTGCAGTTTGGGGGAAATTGTAGTTTAATAATTTATTTTATTATGAAAATAAAATGTTGCATTGAAGGTAGATTTTGTTTGTATATGTGGTCAATAATAGTTCTTAGAAAGAAAATCGAAATCGGACAAAATCGATATCAGCAGGTCACACTTGCAATCGGTGCATGTCTAGTTTAAAGTGATATCACCTTACATTAAATTAGATCAAACGACTATTCGACAAAGAAAATTTGTGTTGACAATTTTTTTTATTGTCGACGTTGTCGATAACGTCGACTAATCATTTCAGCCCTACTTGTGATAGCTGTTTTTTTTTTTAAAAGACATGAAGAATAATCAGTATTGAGGCTGTCTTTCTGCTAACATTGCACACTTTGCCTACGAAACCTAATCAATTCAGACTTGTAAGTCCCAATCTCATTTTCTTTTGAGGCAAAGGCTTGTAAACCAAATGCCCACAGATCAATTCTCCACCCACTCTCTAGACACCATCAAACAGATAATGAAGACATATGAAAATAGACAAGCAACAAAACACCAACTCTCAACCACTGTGTGGAGGCTTAGCCCTTTGGCGGTGTTTGTGTATGAGAGATGGAGAGAGGGACATCCTGAAGGACTCTTTCGTCTCCAGGAGGTGGTGGGATTTCAGGGCTCGTTTCACAGCCACACTGCCAGGAAATCAAGCGTGCTTCACACAGACAAAGAGCAGGGAGAGAGCCCAAGCAAGTTAGGCCTCTTCCTGCCGAGCCCTTCTATCATCTAGGGCAGAGATACAGAGCACGACTGTGAAGTGTAACCAAGGAACAATGTGCAAGAAGCCGTTTTGTCAGCTTGCCAAGAAGCATCTCCATTGTCAGTCCCCGGAACGGATCCTCGGAAGAAAAGGAGCTGGGCAACACCTTAAACTTCATACTGGATCATTGCGTTTGTAATATCCACTGTGTTTCATGAACAAAGCTTGGGCTCCAAGGGTGACAATCATGAGCAAATTCACTATACTTTTTCTTTCTTTTCAGTCCAGAACATGACTTGTATAACAAAAACAACAAGATTCTTACATTCTTTACTTTTTTCAGAGCTAGTTATAAAAAGAATATATATATATATATATATATATATATATATATATATATATATATATATATATATATACACACACACACACATATCTTAATTCAGGGTACAAGCACAGTTCATAGAAAATGTACCTCTGACTTCTGAACACTATCTAATGATGTCCTCAACAGGTGAAACTGAATGAGGTCTTCCTACCAAAAATCTGGTGTACAAGAATGTCAAAGCTGTAGAAGCAAGTTAAGCTACTGATTTAGAGCAATGACCATGCGGTCACCTTACAGGATAGACTTTGCTCCTCCGGGGTGGGCAAATCTCACTGTTTCGCTTCTATTCCGCAACGCTCCAGTGAGTCACGTTCACTGATTGGGACGATTGGGACCACAGTCGGCTAAGATTTGTATTGTACAGTCCGACAATGTCGCACAGTGTGCCATGGCGATATACATGTGTTCATATCGTACAGTCTGACAAGTAACAATCTCTTGTTTTCGTGCAGTGGTTGTTTGAAAGGTGAGGGGTGGCACTTCACTGCTGCCGGGACGCATCCAGGATGGATTATCGTTAACACCTCAAATGTGATGTGGTTACATGCCTTTTTGACCATATACCATCTGGCGAATAATATAGAAGTCAGATGGCTGACTGAGGAACATGGCCAACTTGAGTTTGTTTGTTTGTTTCATTTCAGGTGTTGAATTGACTGGAAAAGGCAAAATACAAATGAACGCAATGGAAAAGGAAACTGAAGTGCAAGTTCATAAATGGATCATGTGTTTTTTTTTTTTTATCCAATTACAAAACATTTTAGACCCCTGTGATAAGGAGGGCATGGCCGGGCCATAGGATGGATGCCTGGTGCTGAATTACTCCAATCAGCCGGGAGAGGGATAAAGAGGATCCGGAAACAACCAATGAAAGTGTGCATTCTGTGTTGGACAGGGAAGGCCAACAGTGTGAGCGACACAGAGCTGTGTGTGTGTGTGTGTGTGTGTGTGTGGCTGGCGAGTGAGTGCTGAAAAGGAGTTCTATGTTGTGTTAAACTGTGTCTAATTAAAGTCTTCCATGTACTGCTCACCCGGCTCCCGCTTAAGGAAGTCAAGAGATCTTCTATAACCCCATTTAGACCTGTATTTAGCGCTGACCACATGTGATCGGATCACTCAGAACGTGAAAATAGGGTCATCGTCTACACCAAAAGTAGCAAATATTTGCATAACAAGTAAAAACCTCTTAGCATGTTTATTTAGCAATATTTTACATAATGACCATCTTTGAGTTCACACAATGAATTAGGCCAATTTATATTTCACATAAAATTGCTAAGTTCAAAAAGGGATGAAAATTCAGTCATTGTTTAGGCCACATCCAGACTACTCCATTTTCATTTGAAACCTCAATTTTCAGTTTATTAAAGTACCTGTTTTCCAAAGTAAATTGTTATGGAATGTTTTCAGTGGAGGAAAACGCAGTTCCATTGTGGATAAGAGGAATATGTAGCAATATAAAACGCATTATCAAACAAAAATATTTAGTGCGGATGTGGCCTTACCCTCAGGTTGTTCCAAACCCATATGACTGACTTCAGGGAACACAAAAGGAGATGCTTTTATTCTACAATATAAATTACACACGGTCATACCTCAAACATGAATTACATACTGTTTTTTAACACATGGCAGCTTAAAAATTCACGTTTGAGGTATGACGGTGTATAATTCATGTTGTAGAACAAAACGTCCACATATCGTCAAGTTATGTTTACCACAGACCTTATTTTATTAAGTTGTAAAACCCATTATAAAAACACATAGGAAAGTACCGAGGGAACCCATGGTGAATTAGACTTCAGGGTTTGCCAACAAATTGATTGGCTGAACTGATCTATAAATTACAAATAAATAATATTATATTCAAAATGTAAAAATATACCATCTACTCACTTTCTTACAATGATAAAAACACACAGCTTTGAAATATGTACTCTTTGTATTGAGCCAAGAGGTCAGTGTGTGACTTTTCATCATTCACCAAACTTGGAACTTTCCTCTGCAGCAGACATTCATCATATGTGTTTGGAACGACACAAGGGTGAATAAATGATGACAGAATTTTCATTTTTGAGTGACTTAACCTAACATTTTTTTGAAATATAACAATTTATTAAAAGGTATATTTCACCCAAAAATGAAAATTCTCTCATCATTTACTCACACTTGTGCAATGTGATATGACGTACTTTTTCTGCTTAACACAAATGAAGATTTTTAGTAGAATACGTCAGCTCTGTAGATCCATACAATGCAAGTGAATTGTGACCAGATATTTGAAGATCCAAAAAGCACATAAAAGCAATCCATAAGACTCTAGAGGTTAAATCAATATCTTAATAAGCAATATGATAAGTGTGGGTGAGAAACATATTATATTTTTTTTATATAATTCTCCACTTTTGACCAGCCCCAACCAGTAGGTGGCGATATGCATGAAGACTGCAACTGCGTGCAAGTGAAAGTGGATATTTTATATATATATATATATATATTATACACATATACACAGAAGGACTTAAATCTTGATCTGTTTCTCACCCACACCTATCATATCGCTTCTGAAGACATGGATTTAACCACTGGAGACATATGGATTATTTTTATGCTGCCTTGATATGATTTTTGGACCTTCAAAGGTCATTTACTTGCATTGTGAGGACCTATAGAGCTGAAATATTCTCCAAAATATCTTAATTTGTGTTCTACAGAAGAAAGTCAGTCAGTAGGGTGAGTAAATAATGAGTATTAAAATTTTTGGGTGAACTAGTAATATATATATATATAAGACATGAGATTTAATCTTTTATATGTTTAAGATATATTCACGCATTAAAACACTAATAAGCCTTAGGACAATTCAGCACTCAGCAGGGGTTTTAATAACAGCTTGATGTAATGCGAGTGATGATGACTTGAAAAACATCTCAATCATAAGCTTAAAGCAACCGATTGGATTATTCACAGTGGTGGTTTATGCTCCATTCATGCGTGGCTGCAAAGTTACCAGGGTACTAAAGTGGTGCTGAGAGCTTTTGTGTTAAATGACCTTGGACATCAAACACTGAATACAATTAGAATGCAAGGGTGTATCATGAAACGGTCAATGACTTTTGCCTGACACGGACTCCCATTCTCTGAATGTAAATCCTTTGACACTGCATTGACACATGCTGCCTGTAATCTGAGATTGCTGCATTAAGTAAGATTACCGTACCATACGTAACATCTAAAGGATGCTTGGTTTGAAAGAGCATTGCGGCTCATAGCATTGCATAATAAAGAAATACAATTAGAAAGAAAAACTATCCTTATTGCAAATGCGCATCCCTAGGGTCATCTAATTCACCAAACATCCTTGTTGATCACACAAGGTAGAACTTTCCTGGGAACCAGCAAGCTGTGACTATCACTGCAAACCCCTCCTGCAATAACAAAGCCAGCACATTTCACACATGTGGGGGTCGAGATGGACCAAGGCTACTGATGCTGCCTTGTGTTTCTCTCTTATTGGATTTGTTGCCAAAAATCCAAACACATTTATCCAACATGTGTTTTTCCTAACGCAAATTGTGTAATCTAAATATATTTGAATAGAAACCTGGCAATTAAAGAGGACACTCGATTAGTAATCAATTATTTGTTCAAAAAGTATCTGGTTTAAACGTATACCAGTGGATCTGGGCAAGGACTATGTCAAAGTGATATATATATACACATTCATACACACCTACATGGGCGTAGATAATCAAAACAAGCAAGTATACATATATATATTTGATTATTCAAAGCCAGCCTCCAACAAAAACAAGACAGACAGCAGGGAACAATGACAAACTCGGAGCCAGTCTGTGATCCAACAATAAACCTGAAACTCCTGAATTATGAACTTCGACGCCACTCGCCTTGAGAACGAATAAAAATAAAAGCAAGCAAAACAGGTCTTACAAGAACGATTAAGCGATTCTGAACTCATTAGTCAAAAGTAAAGTTCAGTCAAGTTCAATTCACAATCAAAAACGCCGATATTGGCTTTAATTCAGATGTTACGATGTTTATTTTATTGTAACAATGTGCTGAACTTATCCCTCAGAGGCTTAATCATTGACATTGATTATATATTTGCCTTTTTTCTTCTTGAAAAGGGGTTCTACTTATAAAAATGTTGTTTTTTTAAGCATATTTTGTTTTGGGGGTGAATTTCGAGTGACTTTAGCAAACAATGGCAGTAAATGGGAAAATCGATTTTGTGTGACTTTTGCGAGCTGTGTCATTCAATATACTGTTTCCCCCACCTAAATTGCTATTGTGATACAGTTCAGCTCGTCCGCTACTGTTATTTGTAGTTTATTAACCGTTTTAATAAAACAAATGGTACATTTCTACTACGCTGCGTCTCTGAGGCGAAACAAAAGTTGCCAGGTGCAACAATTTTGTTGCGACTCGTACATCACCCAACTCACCGCTCAGGCAGTTTTTAAACTAATATAACACAAAAAAAGACTGAACAAACACAAGTTCTCAAATAAAAGCAGTTTCTGAAGACACGGCCGCCCATACGCTCAGTGTTTTGGTTAGCTATTTGACTGCGCGATTACTCGCGAGCCGTTTAGTTCTGTTATTACATAAAACAAAACTAAATAACCGACCTTTCCCCCATTTATATCACTATCAGAGATGCAATGACGTCCCATTAACTCAATAAAAGAGCGAATGGCTGAAGAGAGCGACTATCTGGCGAACATGGAAGTCAGATGGCTGACTGGGGAACATGGCCAACTTGAGTTGGTTTATTTCGTTTCAGGCGTTGAATTGACTTGGAAAGGCAAAATACGAATGAAGGCAACGGAAAAGGAAACTGAAGTGTAAGTTCATTCATGGATCATATATTACCTCTATTTCAAAGTCTGGTAAATTGAACGCCGTCCTGAAGAGAGAGCAGAAGTGCGCTATGGCGGGGACTTCCCACCAAGACTGGATCTCCTCCACAGAAGTTATCCATCTCTGGGACATTTTTATGTCGTCCAATGAGCGTATCAAATAAGAAAGTGTGGTTTAGACGAAGCCAGTATTTTCCTCACATGTGACTTGTTTAACTGAACTGCAAAACTTGTCCTCTCGACACAGCAGCCATTGCGACTCATGGAGTCCTACAATCTGTTTCAATCCGCATTTCACAGGAGGAGAACAGATGGGCTGGGCGCTACCATATCGAACGGCGAGAGGGATTTACGCGTACCAAAACAAACTAAAATAACAAACTTAACTAGTGTAAACTCGACTCAATCGATCCTTTTTCCAATATCTGATTGAATTAATAACTTGTAGATCTGTACTGCTCACTGTGAGTAATGAAATTCGCAGTTAATCCGTCTTTGTTGTCACGTGCCTTACCCCCGCTGGTAGTGGTATCTTCATTTAAAGGGAACGCTCACACATTTGAATTTTCGTTGAAAGGGAAGTTTGTTGTGTTGTATTACCGGAGAATCCCTTGATCATGTAATGTGTACAACATATATAATTTACTGGGTACTGGTACATGCGCATTACTATACTTTGGTTCGAATAAAGTGTTACGTATTGAGTATTTTTTTTTCTTAAATTAATTTTTATTATTTTGAAGCAGCAGTAAGTCTATCTTTGCGTGCCACACACACACACACACACAATATAGCTATTAAGTTGTTGTTTATTAGTTCTTTGTCAGTTACCAGTTGTCTACACCCTATAAAAGTTCGATGAGACTGTATTGTTAATTAACTAATGTGTATTTGATTTTTAAAAGTGTTGTTGGTAGTCAGACTTATCAAAACAAAGTGATTTAAACCAACAGAATGAAAGTTTATATATTATATTGAAAGTCAAATAGAATGGGTACGAGGTTTTAAGAATTTTTTACCTTTTGTGATCTGGATAACAAAATTAGGCTCTAATTTAAGTATCTAGCACCCCCTATTGACAGGTAGGGATAAAGGAAACTGTAGGTGTTGCATCATGAGGCATGTGGCTCCTCTATAATCACTATTGAAATTGAGGAGGAAACATCCCTTAAATTGTTTAAATTAATATATGGGTTTTACGGTACTTTAAATATGTGGTTACTAGTTACATCCTTAATTCAATCAGATCCAATCTTATTTTATTCAAGATCACATGCTTTCTCATTAAGAACTACAGTATTACATTACATTTATAAATATTGGCATATACACAGATTCACATTTGTTTTGGTAAATTAAAACTGTTTTCCTTTATTGTAAAGTAACAGATGTTACCTTTTGGTTCGAATAAAGTGTAACATATTGAGTGTTTTTATTTATTGTTTACTTTATTTACTCAATGGTGACGAGTCTGTATACAAACATGAGGTTGAATAGCTGGCTGTCTGGTGCGGTCACCACAACCTTGAGCTGTACATGCTCAAAACAGTGGAGATGATAATGTCAGCAGTGGAGTCATTCAGGTTCCTGGGCTCTACCATCTCTCAGGACCTGAAGTGGGAGACCCACATAGACAGAGTAAATTGTGTTTTTTTTTGGTTAGTTACAGTAAGACTATAACTTCAGTTATCAATATTGTTGGTTTACCACAATAATGATTAAACTAATTGCCTTAATGGCTGTGTAGTTTGCTGTTTTAAAGATGTGTTATTGGATGTATCACAAGAAGATGTGAAATAAGTTCATATGCATCAAATTTGTCTTGCCTTCTTATTGTTGTCATTAAAGCTGTTATATAACAACATTAATACCATTATTTAAAATGTTGTGATTTGGGAATTGTATAATGCTATGTGCATGCTTGTGCTGTGTGCATGCTTGTGCTGTGTGTGCATGTGTGTGTCGAGTTTCATTAGTAGAAAGTTGTGCATTCCCCATTTATGTCACTGGGAGTCGCCACAAAGGGGAGGGACTTAGGCACCAAGGGACAATGCTTGTGTTTGTGCAACGGCCCCTGAGTGGCGACTGGCTCTATTGGATCTCTTGACTACGGCTGCTGCACACATTGTCAGCATGCAGAGGGGGATGTGGACGGCTTGATCTGACCAGTCAGTACACTGACAGAGGTAAGAACATCATAATTATTTTCCCAAATAGAGTCACAAACTTGTGTAATGGTCAAATGTGCAGGGTCGCGTGACAGTGTATCTGTTTGGGTTGGTTTTGGAAAGTCTTAGTTAGGAAGGATCTTGTCTGTATTTTGGCAGTGGAGGGGTATGAAAAGAGCAGGACTCAAAGAAAGCAGGCATGCTCAGAATGCCACTGGGCTCCAGAAAATACAGAGCGAGTGCAAGAGAACGCGACAGAGAAAAGAGAGGATGTTGAAGGAATAGAGGTAAAGTAAATGGGAGAATGGTACCTCAAATGAGATAAAGGTTTATGGAAACAAATAGCAGAAAGGAAAAAGTGAAAAGGAAAAAACAGAGGTTTGCAAAAAGAGAAGGAGAAGAAAAAGTATGGACAAGGATTGACACAATGAAAAATACTCGAAAGTCTTAAAAATCTGCTTTAATAGGTAAGTGACATGAAACTTAAAGCTGTTCAAGCAGTGTGACATACTATAATAAATCTAAAACTATATAAAAAAAAAAATCCTCATCTTCTGTAATGATTAGATATGCTGTTTTAGGATATCATGTTAATTGAGAGAAAATATAAAAGAAATGTGGACCATTTACAGAACCCTGAATATACACTTTCCCGTATGCGTATAAATTCTAACCTCAGATTATGAATAAAAGACTTGAAAAAAGTTAATGAACATGATAGATTGCAACCAACCATAGAAAGTTTACTCTGCTGTACTAGTCTAATCTACTGTAAAAAAAAGAAACTAAAAGTACAACACTGAAGTATACAGAAAAAAAGAAAGAGAATGTGACTGATTGGGTCAATACTGTAGATAGTCCAAGTTGAAATCTTTTTAACAAGTGATGTTGATACTGTGTTGAAGCACAGGAAGTCATGCTGATAAGCCTCGCCTTTTACCTACTTTTCTAGGTTAATTCATGAGGTCAGAACCTCATTAGCTGCGAGATTAGAGAGACTTTTTAGGGAGGATGTTTATGCACTCTAGAAAAGAAAATGTGCTCCACCAGTTTTAATTGTGGAGAATGTGACATTTAAAAGACATACATCTGGAAAGTATTCCCAGCACTTCACTTTTTCCTCATTTTGTTATTTTACGGCCTTATTTCAAAATGGATTAAATTCATTATTTTCCTCAAAATTTGACAAACAATACTCCATAATGACAACGTGAAAGAATTTTGTTTGAAATCTTTGCAAATGTATTCAAAATAAGAAACAAAATTACATGTACGTAAGTATACACAGCCTTTGCTGTGACACTCAAAATTGAGCTCCGGTGCATCCTGTTTCACTGATCATCCTTGAGATGTTTCTACAACTTGATTGGAGTCCCCTGTGGTAAATTCAGTTGTTTGGACATGATTTGGAAAGGCACATACCTGTCTTTATAAAGTCCCACAGTTAACAGTGCATGTCAGAGCACAAACCAAGCCATGAAGTCCAAGGAATTATCTGTAGACCTCCGAGACCGGATTGTATCGAGGCACAGACCTGGGGAAGGGTTTAGAAAAAATTCTGCAGGATTGAAGGTCCCAATGAGCACAGTGGCCTCCATCATCTGTAAATGGAAGAAGATTGGAACCACCAGAACTCTTCCAAGAGCTGGCCGCCTGGCCAAACTGAGCGATCAGGGGAGAAGGGCCTTAGTCAGGGAGGTGACCAAGAACCCGATGCTCACTCTGACAGAGCTCCAGCATTTCTCTGTGGAGAGAGGAGAACCTTCCAGAAGAACAACCATCTCTGCAGCACTCCCCCAATAAGGCCTGTATGGTAGAGTTGCCAGACGGAAGCCACTCCTCGGTAAAAGGCACATGACAGCCAGCCTGGAGTTTGCCAAACAGCACCTGAAGGACTCCTAGACCATGAGAAACAAAATTCTCTGGTCTGATGAAACAAAGATTGAACGTTTTGGGCTGAATAGCAAGCGTCATGTCTGGAGGAAACCAGGCACCGCTCATCACCTGGCCAATACCATCCTTACAGTTAAGCATGGTGGTGGCAGCATCATGCTGTGGGGATGTTTTTCAGCAGCAGGAACTGGGAAACTAGTGAGGATTGATGAATACCTTCTCCAGAGCGCTCTGGACCTCAGACTGGGGTGAAAGTTCACCTTCCAACAGGACAGTGACCCTAAGCACATAGCCAATATAACAAAGGAGTGGCTACGGGACAACTCCGTGAATGTCTTTGAGTGGCCCAGCCAGAGCCCAGACTTGAACCCGATTGAACATCTCTGGAGAGATCTGAAAATGGCTGTGCACTGTCGTTCCCCATCCAACCTGATGAAGCTTGAGAGGTCCTGCAAAGAAGATTGGGAGAAACTACCCAAAAATAGGTGTGCCAAGCTTGTAGCATCATACACAAAAAGACTTGAGGCTGTAATTGGTGCCAAAGGTGCTTCAACAAAGTATTGAGCAAAGGCTGTGAATACTTATGTACATGTGTTTTTCCATTTATTTATTTTTTTAATATATTTGCAAAGATTTCAAACAAACTTTCATGTTGTCATTGAAAATAATGAATTTAATTCCTTTTGGACTAAGGCTGTAACATAACAAAATGTGGAAAAAGTGAAGCGCAGAGATTACTTTCCGGATGCACTGTAATTGTCATTACTTCATTTTGTCTTAATTTTTTCTTGCTTAATAGCAAGTTCAAGGTTGATTTAATTTTTATCAAAGAGTGTCTGTTCTCACAGAAAAGAAGTGTGTGAAGGTTGCCATACTGTGCCAGGAGGCTGGCCAGGTTGGCCATCGAAGGTTTGTGTTGAAACCTTTGCCACAGATTGAGAAGAATTGAAGAAAATCAGTTAAAGTGTGGCCAAGATGGCTGAGAAGAAAGTCAGGTAAATGTTCATCTTCTTCTGATTCCCTAATTTCTATTTAATTTGGTAGATTACAATTCAATCTTAGTTTAACAAGCAGATATGGCATCCATCTAAGCTATTTGACATGGGCATGCATGCGTTTTTGTGTGTGTGTGTGTGTGTGTGGTGTGTGTGTGGTGTGTGTGTGTGGTGTGTGTGGTGTGTGTGTGGTGTGTGTGGTGTGTGTATGGGTTTGCTTGTGCTTGCGTGTTTGTTTCCTGGTGTTTACAGCCTACCTGCTAAGCTGATTAATGGGGGCGTGGCTGGATTAGTGGGTGTGACCTGCGTCTTTCCCATTGATCTCGCCAAGACCCGCCTCCAGAATCAGCAGGGTGCTCGTGTCTATAGTGGAATGTGAGTACCATGTCTTTATGAGTTCCCATTCATTATAATGACACATGTCTCCCATATGCTTAACTTAGTTGTGGCATCAAATTCTGGTGTTAGGTATCAGAGAGTTTAAATTTGTGGTTTTAAGTGTGGCGTTGTAGGAGGCCTATATGAATATTGTCATTTGATAGTTGTTAGAGTCACAGCTGTTACTCAAAAGTACTGCTTTGTAAAAATGTACAATGTATTGGTTTAAAATTGTATGTGCGAGATGCAAAATCGCAAGTGTGGACCTCTTTTATTTTATTTAATCTGTGTACTTAGTTTTGTGTCTCTGATTGTACAGTAAGTTTGGAGAGCCAACAGAACATTGTAACTCATATAGAAATGTAATATATGGCACGTGCGTATGAACATATACGTGTATATATATACAATTATAGTTCATATATTTAGGCGTGTATGTACATATTCAAATACCACTGTTATTTGGGAAAAATATGTTGCATGTACTGTATGAAAATTGCAATTTTTGCAGTATTTTTAAATACATTTGCATGTATTTATGAGTATGTTACATTTTATATGAGTAAGAACCAAATGTGAACATACATACTGTATTATATATGTGCTTTATATATATTACCATATATTAGGTTTCTGTATGGAAAAAAAATTACAATGTGTTTATCATTAAAAGAATATTTCAGTATCTTAAAAAACAACCGCATATAAAGTTTCACTAGAAGCAAGGGATTCGTAAGGAAGACGTGTTATTGTTTTACACTGGGTGGAGGACTTTGTCTAATTTAAAATGATTGCCTTGGATTTTCCTGTATGACTCAGATGATGCAAAACAACTCGTCACATGCCACTTCATGTTTGATCTAAAAAAACTGATTGTTTACACTCCCAAATGATTATTTTTTTTTTTGTAATTTGTGATAACATAAAGATAAGGAGAAGTATACTTTTTTGTAATGTGTGTGCAACTGACATATTCTTTGTAAACTTATGTAAGTGGCACAGCAAATACCAAAGTGGTTTGTGGGCAAGAGTTCTACTGCCATGTTTAAAGCTATTTTTTTGCAACATTACTCACTTATTTGTGAATGTCTGCTTCGGGGTTTGGGAAACAGACATTGGAGAACAGAGGGCAGTAAAACAAGGTTTCTATCTGTTTTAAAGAGATGTTCTACTGCTTATTTTGGTTGGTTTATTCTAGTTGCAAAGAATAATTTTAAAGGGATAGTTCATGCAAAAATAAAGTCGGTCATCATTTACTCACCCTCATATCATTCCAAACCCTAACAAATTTTGTTCTTCAATGGAACACAAGAGGAGATATTTTTGAAGAATGTTGATGAATGTTTTTTCCGTATAATGAAAGTGATTTGAGACTAAAGCCTCGTGCACCCTGTATGATTTTTACAATCCTTTATGGTTGTTGCTTGTCATACTGTAAAATATTATCCCATTGAGATCTTGGGTAAAAGTCATGGCACACTGTGCGACATTACGATTCTACGGAAGCCTTTTTTGTCCTTGGTCTTGTTTTCTCGTGATCAAGAGTTAATTTTCTTGTGACCTCAACATAACACATTTCTATTTCTCATGATTACGGCTTAATTTGCCCTTGTGTTCTCGTGATTTCGATTTGCAGTTCTCACAAGAAAACACCTTTCATGCCTGCAGCACCACATAATGTCGCAGACACAGCATCTTTATGTTCAGTTTATCACAATTGTTGGCTTCTATAGGTCAAGGAGATGGATTTTATCTAGTGAAACGCAAGCCTGCTTACCTGAATCTCTCTGTCATCATCTGCTATCCATTGAGTAGTGATTAGAAAACAAAGCTGTCTGAAGCAATGGGGCTTTCATTACAAATGTATTGAAATTGGGTTTGTTACTCGAAACATCTGTAAACTGTTTGAAATGAATTGACATCTGGTGTTCCAAACAATTAAACACGACAAGTAAGCCGCTATGGCTGACAAAGTTTTAAGCAATAAAATATATTATTAATGCTTTTTTTTTGTGTGTGTGTTAACGTAAGTGTAAAATAAGTGTTTATTTAAAAAGTAATATCCAAGTGAAGGCTCAATGGCTTCAAATATGAGTTAAGAAGTCACTATGTTCTGTTAAGAAAAGAAAGAACTAACGTTGATGATCAGGGCTTTATTCTAGAATAGATCTCTCATTTCATCTGTTGTGGATCACGCCCTGAGATGTTGCCACAAATGGAGAAAAAGAAATCATACAGCTGGTGCTTTATTGTATCCCTTTTGCAAAATCCTTATTTCAAACAAATGCTAAAGACTGAAATCGGTGTCTATATGGAGACCAACTGGTCCTCAGTATCCTATGTGGGCATGGCTTGGGAGGCTCTTAAGGCGATTATTAGGGGTCGGATCATACAATATGCCTCATTCACCAAAAAAATCCAAAGCACGAGAACTCGTGGAGTTGGAAGGGAATATTAAAAGTGCCTAGGTGGAGCTGAAGCGCTGAATGTCATCTAATGGCCTCAGAGAATTGACCCGATTGAAATACAGATGTAATGCTATATTGTTGCGGAAACTGTAGTTTTGGTTATTTAGGGCAAGACAGACATACTTTGAGTCGGGGACAAAGGAGGGAAGCTTTTGGATAGATATATAAAGCAGAGAGAGTCTTTTTCTACCATTCCCTCTGTGAAATCTGCTGGTGGTGAAATGTTTACCTTGGCCATTGTTATTAATAATGCCTTTAAATAATTATATCTTGATCTTTACAGTTCCACATCTTCATCTACTGATGAAGCTATTTAAAAATTTTGTAGAACCATTCGAAATCCCTAAATTGACAACTGAGCAAAAAACTAGTAATTAAGGCCTTACCTACAGGCAAGGCTCCGGGGTCAGATGGTTTTGCCGCTGAATTTTTTAGATCTTATGTTCCACTTTTGTTAGAAGTTTATTCTGAATCATTAAAGAATGGAAAGCTTCCTCCAACCATGACACAAGCCTGGTTCAGTCTGATTCTTAAAGGCAAAGATCCAAGTGTGTGTAAAAGTTACTGTCCAATCTACCTGATCCAGCTAGATGCAAAAACTTTAGCTAACTGATTAAGTACAGTTAAAACATCTCCTCATATATATATATATATATATATATATATATATATATATATATATATATATATATATATATTAGATCACGTGGGGTTTATTTGGGCTGTAGCTCTTCTGATAACATTAGGCGTTTCATCAATATAATTTGGTCAGTGGCAAATGATCAGTCTCCGGTCGCTGCCATAAAGGTGTTTGATATGGTAGAATTTGATTATCTTTTTACGATTTTGGAAATGGATGGGTTCGGTAGTACGTTTATTGATTGGACACCCTGTAGCTGCGGTACAAACAAATTTATTAATTTCAGATTATTTTACTCTGGATAGGGGCACTCGGCAGGGTTGCCCTCTTTCCACATAATTGTTCTGTCTTGCTCTGGAACCATTAACGGCCTCGATAAGAAAGGAGGATGATTTTCCAGGGGTGGTGTCGGGAGGCGTGGTGCATAAGCTTTTGCTTTATGCAGATGATATTTTATTATTAGTCTCTGATCCTACTAAATCTATGCCTTGCCTCCACTGAATTATTTATTCCTTTTCCAAATTCTCAGGATACAAAGTCAACCGGTCTAAATCTGAAGCCTTGTACAATTCAAGATTTTTCATCGGTTCTGTTGGACCCCCTCTAAATTGTTTAGGCTTGGTCTTTTGGGGGGTGTTGAAATACAACAGTTTTGGTTAAAGGAGCAGAGTCTGGTGTGCCATGTGTTAGGCATTCAGGTATCATTTTGCCCCAGACTCCACTGTCTTGGGTGATGGGGCGGTCATTGACATTGAAAATAGACACATAAAGACTTGGGTCTTAACCAGTGTCATGATCGCCAGGCAGATCATTTTGAGGGGCTGGAGGTTGGCTGTAGTACCCTCTTTTCAGGACTTTGGACCCAGTCGTTCCAATTGACGCTAACTCTTCAACTCTCATCTGGCTGTCAGAGGAGCAGTCAAACTGCACAACTGCGAAGCAGAATTTCTGAAACTGACACAACTTTGCCACAGACTAAGACTCATTGCATTTCAAACTAAGCTATCAAAGACAGCAGGTTTTGCCCCATGACAAGAGAAATCTTTTACAATCCCCGAAATCTGTCTCGGATAGCAAAATCATGACCAAATTCATATATTGTGAACCCGGCAGTCAGTCTTTAACACACTACCTAAATTATCCTTTTGTATTCCATGGGAGGAAAAAAAAAAGTATTTTTAGGTTTGGAACAGCATGAGCATGAGTAAATGATGTCACCAATTAGGGTTACGGTTACGGTTAGGGTTAGGGTCTTGAAGGAACTTAAAGAACTTCAAAACTACTTGGCTTGGAGTATTTCTGTGTGTTTTTCATTGAGATGAGAACATTCCATTGACAGTAGCATTCAACAGACAATCATATTGTTGTGTTCCATTCATTATATATTAAAACATGTCTGTTTTGTTTTGAAGGCTTGATTGTTTGGCAAAGACGATCAAAATGGAGGGCTACTTTGGCATGTATCGAGGTATGATGCTTCTTTTTCCCTTTAGCTACGAGTAACAATTGTGTGTAACCGATTTGCCATTAATTAAGTCAGAGTAAATGCAAATTCCTCAGGATATCTTGATACAGGATAATACTACCATAACAGCATGCTTAACGATTACCATGTGTAACAATTAACTAGCATATCTATTTAGAATATATAACTGCATAGTTCCAAGAGTTCAAAGTTAGACTTCATTTTCGATTATTTTGCTGTGTTTTATGTTTGTAAGACTGGTTGTTAGCATGTTCATAATTTCATGATTGATAATTTTTTGTTCATGTACTGTTTATAACATTTGACAGGAGCTGCCGTGAATCTTACTCTAGTCACTCCAGAGAAAGCCATCAAACTGGCTGCTAATGATGTCTTCAGACAAAAACTCTCCAAAGATGGGTAGCCACCCCTTTTAATCATGTATACAAGCAACTCTATACCGTTTAAAGGCATAGTTCACCCAAAAATTAAACCTCTGTCATAATTTACTCCCCCTTATGTTGTTCCAAACCTCTATGGAACACAAAAGTAAAATAATGTTTTAGTTATTATAATAAGAACTTATTTCCTTGGTTAATCATTGCAGTAATCTCCTTTAATAGAACAATAACAGGTGTTTTTTTTATTTTATTTTACATGATCTTATCTTCCCCAACTGCCCATAGAAAATTACCTCTGTGGGGAGAAATCCTTGCTGGCTGTGGGGCTGGAACCTGTCAGGTGGTAGTTACCACCCCCATGGAAATGCTAAAAATACAACTTCAGGATGCTGGCAGGTTGGGTAAGTGCATTTAATTTGCTGCCTTGAGTGTCATCCAGGGTATGTAGGTCTCTATCTTGGGCTGGCTCACCATGTACAAAGGTTAGCCAGAAATAAAAGAGACTGTTTTATTATAAGGAACAAACGATGGTGTCACAAATGCCTCGTTCTATGTTAGTGTTTATCAGTGCATAACAGTTAACACCTGGTCCATGTTAAAGGTATAGTTCAACCAAAAATGAAACTGTCATTATTTACTCAACCTCATGTTGTTCCAAACTCTGTGGTTTGGCAGAATGTTAGCCATAGTCACCATTCACTTCCTTTGTATAGAAAAAGATGCTATGGAAGTGAATGGTGACTGAGGATAATATTGTGCCTATTAACAAATCCTTTTCTGTTCTACCGAAGAAAGAATGTCATAAGGGTTTGGAATAACAAGAGGGTGAGTAAATTATGAAAGAAATAACATCCAGGTTAACTGAATGGGGCATTTTCTCTATAACCATAACAGGAATCTTAACAGACCGTTTACATTACATTCCATATGCATGCTTACAAAATTCTCTATTTTACTACAGGATGAATTTAAATGGATAGTTCGCCCAAAAATGAACAAACTCTCATAATTTACAAACCCTCTTGCCAGATGTGTATAACTTTCTTCTGATGAACACAAATGAAGATTTTTGACTAGTGGTCAGACCTTTGAACCTCCAAAATCACATGAAGGCAGCATAAAAGTAATCCATAAGACTCCAGTGGTTAAATCCATATCTTCAGAAGCGACATGATAGGTGTGGGTAAGAAACCGATCAACATTTATGTCCTTTTTAGTATAAATCTCCAATTTCACATTCTGAAGTGGAGATTTTAGTAAGAAATTATTTAAATATTGATCTGTTTCTCCCCCACACCTATTACATCGCTTCTAAAGATGTATATTAATCCACTGGAGTCGTATGGATTACTTTTATGCTGCCTTTATGTGATTTTTAGAGCTTCAAAAGTCTGACCACCATTCAAAAATCTTCATTTGTGTTCATCAGAAGAAAGTCATACACATCTGGGGTGGCATGAGGGTGATCAAATGATGAGAGAATTTTCATTTTTGGCTGAACTATCCCTTTAAAGCTGTACGAAAGCCTGTCCTAGGAATCAAAGTCGTTTTGCTACACGGATGGATTATAGTGGTACACACAGGAAGACGGTCTTGGAGAATGTTTATCTCTGCACACTTACTCATGTTTGTTTAATGCGTTTATGACTTGATACCATTAATACAGACATAATTGCCAAAGAATAACTGGTTCAGATGGCATCCAGAAAGACTGTTCAATAAATACATCTTTGTGAAGAATCTATCCTCCGACCTCTGATTCTCTGACCGGAATCCAGTCCATATTTGGCCGCCTCAATCAGCGTATTATAAAGTTGTAGCACACCTTTGCTATATAAGTGGTCCTTCGAGCCGGATTGAGAGCAAACCGAACCAATATGGACAAAGCAGAAAGTGACCTATCTGAGGCAACGTCCAGACCTCGACGCAAGATTCATCTGCCTACACATCTGGATGATTACGATGTTGGCTACCACCCTGCTGGGGACCTTCCTCCAAAGGCTTCCTCTCACTGTCCTAGTCAGCCCCGAAGCAGCTCGAGAAAAACGTCTCGCAGTGGTGTCAGCGCTCAATCCAGGACCAGTCGGCGTTCCATTACGTCCGCTGGCGTTTACGTCCCACCAGAGCTCTCTAGCGTCCAAACTGCTATGTTGGAGGAAAAGATCAAACAGAGACAGTATGACAGTCTAAAGCAGCAAGTAGTAGAGGACTCGCTGATTGATCTGGAATACCAAAGACTGCAGGTACAAGCTAAAGAAGCCCAGCGCATGCAAGAGGAAGCGCTAGCCGCAAAGGAGGCCCTGTTGAAACAATTAGAACGACAGCGCAAGCTTCAAGAAGCAGAGACTGAACTCGAAGTAGCTAAGCTTGTATCCTCTATGCTCTCTGTAGACTCTAGATCGACCACTCCAGTCCCTACAGACTCTGGTTCTCCAAATGTTCAACAGCTTGCATCAGAGCGCAGCCAGGCTTGTTCACCGCAGCTTATGTCTTACGAACCTCAGCAGCTCCCCTTCCAGTCACCCGCTGTGACGTCAACGCTGCTGCCCTGTCTTACAGCACTGCCTGATCCTGATGTCTCTGCAGCGAAACCTAGACCGCCACATTGGGCCTCACCTGCTCCGCACTCATCGGATGCACCCATGCCCACTGCACGTGACCCAGGGCCACAAGCATTCTCATCGCTAGTCCCTGACGTTGCACCATTGCCTTCTACTGCCGTGCCAGTACACTGTGTGTCATTACCGTCGAATGTGGCCCCTCAATCTTCAGGAGTGTTCACCGTTCCGACGTCCACTGCGTACCCCATGAGCAGCGGCATGCAGCGTGTGACACAGCAGCCTGTTACTGCCACATTACCTACCCATCGCTACAGGCTACAACAGACAGCGACAACGCCGGTGACAACACTTCCAGGTCCATCGCAGCTCCCTGTCTTCAGCCACCAAGCATCGGCGACGACACTTCATACTCCTGGTTATGTTAAAGCATCTGTGCCTCTTCCCCCAACTGCCTACTCACCTCAACCGAAGTCCAGAGCTTTTGCTCGCATCAGCCTATGGCATTCCACGACCCACGTTACCTGTTTTCGAGAGTGGCACTGAGAGTGACTTTGCTTTGTTTAAGTTAGCATTGGACAATTTGTTGAGTAATCACCATCATATCAGTGAACAGTATAAATACCATGTTCTCTTAAGTCATTTGGAACTTCCTAGTGCCCATCAGCTAGCTAAATCCTTCATGTATCATCCCCAGCCTTACACTGCTGCTCTGCAGGCACTTCAAGACAAGTATGGACAACCAAGACAGCTTGTTCAGTCTGAGTTGGGTGCCATCATGAACACCCCACCTCTTAAGTTGGGTGATGCTAATGCATTCGACTCATTTGCATTGTCAGTACAGTCTTTAGTGGGTATGCTGAGAACTCTTGAAGGCCCGAATGGTTACTGAGCTTTTGTGTGGCTCGCATGTAGACCGTCTCTTGAGTAAACTGCCACCAGCCTATCGTGACAGTTTTGTTGAATACTGCCTAAGTCGAGGTATTCTCCAGACCGGCACCGACAAGACCTACACATTACCTGATTTCGCCGACTGGCTTCAGATTAAGTCCCAAGCGAAACGCATCTCTAGCAGAGCAGTGGCTATGTTCCAGAGTGAAACTCCGAAGCCTCTCGGTAGAGCTCGAGGAGTACTTTATCCAAGAGGGCAGCCGAAGCCAGTTCTCCTGACACGTGAGAGTGTAGCTAAAACTCCTGAGTCGACAGCCTCTAAGTTCAGCTCCAAGCCCAAGCCATACTGTCCCCATTGTGACAACAGTGATCACTATCTCAACTCTTGTGAGGCATTCAAGAAGTTGACTACTTCCCAGATTGCATCTTGGATTAAAGATTGTAAACGATGTTGGAGATGTGGACGGTCCCATGCTGTAGAGTCTTGCAACCTCAAGCGTCCATGTAGAATCTGTAAAGAGCTACATCTCACAGTTCTTCACGATTCCATCAAAGACACTACCAGTGCTGTCCTCACCGTCAGCCTCCCATCAACCCGGGTTTACTTGGACAGACCGAACCGTACACCTAGAGTCATGCTGAAGGTCATCAAGGTCCTCCTTCACAATGAACATCACACTATGGAGACACATGCTGTCCTTGATGATGGGTCAGAGAGAACACTTGTGCTTCCCCCTGTAGTGCAGCAGCTCAAGCTTACCTGTACCCCAGAGTTACTTCATTTACAGACTGTTCAGCAATCTTCCACAGAACTCGCAGGTTCGTCCGTTTCTTTCGAGGTCTCAGCAGTCACCAAACCCAGGCAGCGGTTCACTATCTCCAATGCTTTCACTGCGACTGGTTTGAGTCTCGCGGAACATAACTATCCAGTGGCTGCGCTTCAACGAGCTTATCGTCATCTGAGAGATCTTCCTCTTTCCCCTGTTGACAGAGTCAAACCACTACTCCTCATTGGTTCTGACATGCCGCACCTCTTAATGCCGATACAGCCTGCATGCAGAGGACCAGACGGAGGTCCAATAGCCATCAGAACACAGCTGGGATGGTCTCTTCAGGGTCCCATGAGCCCCAAGCAGCCCTCACGGTGTTATCAGCAGTGCCTTCATATCACCACCACTCCGCTTCAGGATGATCTGATTCGGCACGTCGAACGTCTCTGGCAAGTCGACACCTTCCCATACAATGAGAAGATGGTCACCAGGTCCAAACAGGACAAAGATGCTCTCGCTATGCTCCAGAACGCCACAACCAGTGTGAACGTAGATGGCGTTCAACGTTATGCTACACCATTGCTCCGACGCATGCCCATGACCATATTCCATACAGACAAGAGCTGTTCTTCCTAGTCTTCGAAGTACTGAGCGCAGACTGGCACGAGATCCTGAATTAGCAAAAGCCTACTGCACTGAAATCCGCAAGTTGGAATCTGCTGGATATGTAGCCAAGATAACTGCAGAAGAAGCACACAATACCTCGGAGTCTTGGTTCATTCCACACCATATCGTACAACACAATGGAAAGAACAGGATCGTCTTTAACTGTTCATTCCAACATCAGGGTCAGTCCTTGAACAGTCAGCTGCTTCCTGGTCCGATGCTGGGATCCTCTTTGTTAGGTGTGCTTCTGAGGTTCCGACAACACACAGTAGCCGTGAGTGGGGACATAAAAGCTATGTTCCATCAGGTACGCTTGTTGCCCAAGGACAAGCCAGTGTTGCGGTTTCTTTGGAGGGACATGTGCAGAGACCAGGAGCCTGAGATATATGAATGGCAGGTGCTTCCGTTCGAACTACATGCAGCCCGTGTTGCGCCATTTACGCCCTCCAGCGCAGTGCCCAAGACCACCAGAACGACCAGGTCAGTCTGGTTAACATAGTTGAGAATTCCTTCTATGTTGATAACTGCTTGCACAGCACTTCAAACTCTGGTGAAGCTAAGGAGGTAGTTGATGGACTTCGTCAATTACTGTCTGAGGGAGGCTTCGACCTCAGACAGTGGGCCTGCAATGTACCCTCTGTAATCGGACATCTTCCTGCAGAAGCCCGGTCTGCTAACAGTGAACTGTGGTTGACAAAAGCCAGTACAGACCTACAAGAACCCACTCTGGGCCTACGGTGGGACTGTCTCAGTGACACCCTAGGCTATAAGTTGCGATCAACCGAGCATCTAGAGCCTACCATGAGAAACGTGTACAAGACCTTGGCCAGTCAGTATGACCCGCTGGGGTATATCCTCCCGTTTATCACCCGGGCCAAGGTTCTCATCCAAGACCTCTGGAAACAGAATTTGGGCTGGGACGATCCAATAACACCTTTACAGCTGAGAGAGAAGTGGCTAACTTGGCTGCGAGAGATTCCTAATCTCCTTCAGCTGCAATTTCCTCGACCTTATGCCCCAGCCTGTGCTGATTACCCTAGTGCCATCCGGGAACTCCACATATTCTGCGACGCATCAGAAAGAGCATACGGCTCCGTGGCCTATTTGCGTACTACTGATGATCAAGGCCACATCCATGTCGCCTTTGTTCTGGCCAGATCCAGAGTGGCTCCCAGAAAATGCCTCTCCATGCCTCGTTTGGAACTGAGTGCAGCCCTGACTGGCGCCCAGTTAGCGACGGTGATCCAGACGGAGTTGCCTCATAATTTCCAGACAGTCACCCTCTGGTCTGACTCGACGACTGTGCTGAACTGGCTCACCTCTGAGTCCTGTCGCTACAAGGTATTTGTAGGGACACGCATAGCAGAAATTCAGACCCTCACAGACACGGCTGAATGGCGGTACATTGATTCAGCTCACAACCCCGCTGACTACATCACAAGAGGCCTGACACTGACCCAGATAGCAGGACCTCACCCGTGGAGTTCAGGACCAGACTTCCTCCTTCAACCTTATGACCAGTGGCCATCTATACCCGTTACTAAGGTAGAATCGGAGATCAGTGAGTTGAGGAAAACTGCGTTCATCGGCACTGTTAAAGTCACCAATCATTTACTTGTGGACTCTGATCAATCTCACACATGGCTAGAGCTTATTGAGGCTACTGTCAGGTCCCTACACGGGGCGGCTGCTGCAAACAGTGACTCTTCACTGCAAGCAGATGACTATGTTGAAGCAGAGAAGCTTATTCTGGCCCAAGCTCAACAGGACTCATTCCCACTAGAAGTCCAAGCTTTGAAGACTGGACAGCCGATTCCAGCTACCAGCCGTTTGGTATCCCTTGCACCAGAGTATGATAAGGACACAGGTCTTATCAGAGTAGGGGGACGGTTACGTAGAGTTATTGACCTTGACCTTGATGCTATTCACCCTATACTGCTAGACCCTGGTCATTCTACAACGAAGCTGATAATTAAAGAAATGGACAGCCGACTTCTGCATCCTGGTTCTGAAAGGGTGCTAGCGGAATTGCGTCGCCAGTATTGGATACTTCGGGGCCGAGAAGCCGTCCGTAAGCACCAACGAAAATGCCAAGATTGTCAGTTCTGGCGAGCCAAGCCTGAAGTTCCCCAAATGGCCGATCTTCCATCTTGCAGGCTGCAACTTCACCAACCGCCATTCTATTGTACTGGGGTGGATTGTTTCGGCCCCTTTTCAGTCAAGGTTGGTCGTCGCCATGAGAAAAGATGGGGTATCCTTTATAAGTGTATGACAACCCGATGTGTGCACCTAGATCTGTTGGAGCACCTTGACACTGATGCATTCTTGCTCTCTCTGCGTCGCTTCATAGCAAGACGAGGTAAGCCCATGGAATTGCTCTGCGACAACGGCACCAACTTTGTAGGAGGAGACAGAGAACTACGGGACACTTTTGATGTCATGGCACCCAAGCTTCAAGAGCTGCTTGCTCCACAGAAGATCAGATTCCGCCACATTCCACCTAATGCTCCTCATTTCGGAGGAACCTGGGAGCGTGAAGTTAAATCTGTAAAGACTGCACTACGTGTCATTCTGCGAGAGCAAACGGTGCCAGAGCCAGTGCTGCAGACATTATTAGCGGAGGTTGAGGGTATTCTAAATGCCAAGCCTCTCGGCTATGTATCTTCCGATATAGCAGATGTTGACCCAGTGACTCCAAACCTACTCCTAATGGGCCGTCGTGATGCCTCCCTACCTCAAGTCTTTTTCGACTCTACCAACCTGCTCGGAAGACGCAGATGGAGACATAGCCAGGTGTTGGCGGATCATTTCTGGACTGCCTTTATCAGAGATTACCTCCCAAGTTTACAGGAGCGGCAAAAGTGGAGAAAGGATGGCAAAGAGTTAATTGTGGGCCAAGTGGTTCTCATTGTTGATCCCCAACTTCCTCGTGCCCTGTGGCCTGTGGGCACAGTGTCTGAGACATTGGCTGGACCTGATGGGAAAATCCGCACTGCTCGCGTCAGTGTTAATGGGAAATCCTACACTCGTCCAGTTGTTAGGTTGATTCCACTTCCTCCCTTTGAGGAAGAGCCTTAGATTTTCAGACTTTCTTGGTGTTTACAATTATCCTGTCAGATAATTGGGGGCGGCTGTGTACGAAAGCCTGTCCTAGGAATCAAAGTCGTTTGCTACACGGATGGATTATAGTGGTACACACAGGAAGACGGTCTTGGAGAATGTTTATCTCTGCACACTTACTCATGTTTGTTTAATGCGTTTATGACTTGATACCATTAATACAGACATAATTGCCAAAGAATAACTGGTTCAGATGGCATCCAGAAAGACTGTTCAATAAATACATCTTTGTGAAGAATCTATCCTCCGACCTCTGATTCTCTGACCGGAATCCAGTCCATATTTGGCCGCCTCAATCAGCGTATTATAAAGTTGTAGCACGCCTTTGCTATAAAAGCTTATAAGTATTTAATATTTCCCAAATGATTTAAAAGTGGTCTGTGTTTGTCTTTACAAGCTGCTCAGCGGACTGTCACTGCTTCTGCTCCTGCAACTGGTCCGATCCCCTCATTGGTTCCCTCCCGGGTAGCCCAACCAGACAACAATGTCCCCCCTCGACCGTCAGCGACCCGCATCACTCTGGAGCTTCTTAAAACCCGAGGCCTCAGAGGTCTTTATAAGGGGGCGGGAGCTACACTGATGAGGTACAGCACAATTGCCCTTTAAACTCATGCAGATCTGGAGTAACATTTTATATTTCTGCTATAGAAATTTCCATGACTTTTGAGATTTTATTAATTTCTGTGACTCTTCAGTCCTGGAAAACACATTGTTTTTAAAATACACTGATATTTCCAGGTTTTTCATGCCCTGGAAAAAGATTATTTCTCTAAAAATTCCCTTTCTCTAAATAATATGTAATCTGTTACATAAATACAAAATAATATTTAACATAAATTTTTGAAATATTTACTCGGCATATACAAACATAAAAATATCTTAAAATATTGGACTCTTACAATAGTCAAACAGGTTCAGAAAAACATAGTGGTGAGAAAATTATGCCAGGACTTTTGTTTCTGGGTGAAATGTCCTTTTTAAGTCTGGTAATTTAAAGCAAAGTTTGACAATTAATATTGTGATCTTTTCCCATCCTTTACAATCTTTAAAAAACTTTAGGTGATGAGTTGGCTCTCCCAGCAAATCCACACACTGTTTCAGTACAAAAGGATGGATATAAAGTCAGAATGACCTCTCACCCTTGCCTTTAAAGACCGCCCACACAAATAAACCCTCTCACCTATCCTTACAGCCCCTGCCCTGCAAGCTGCCTCCAATCTGTGATGTAATCCCAGATGAACTAATGTAACCTACCCAGCTGACTGTTCTGATCTGTTATTTATAGCTTCTAATGAACCATAGGCGGAATTCTCTTCATAATGGAATTCTAATGAGAGCAGCCTAAGCTCAGTCTATCTCTAGTCTCTTGTCTCTGATTAATGGCTCTACAGTCTAAACTACTGAAATATATAATATTTCTACATTCACAGTAGGGTTGGGAAAAATGTGAAATTTAAGATTTGGCTCCCTTTCAGATTATAGGATGTTGAACTGGAATGACAGGAAGGAATCTACTGAATTGCTGAACAGAAGACTTTCTTAGATGTCCTGTTAAAGTGCTTCATGTTGTTTGACTCTTTATTTGGGAGTAAATAAGAACAATCTAGGAAATTAATTACTTCAACCATGAAAATTAAAGGTAGTTTTTTTAAATATATTGAAATAAATATGACTTTTTCTGAATCCGTGGAGCTTAAAAGATGTTAGGCAGTATGTTTGTCTCAGTCACCATTCACTGACATTGCATTTTTCCATTCAATGAAAGTGAATGGTGACTGAGGCTAAGGCTGTCATTCTGCCTAGCGTCTCCTTTTGTGTTCATGGGAAAAGAAAGCTACATAGGTTTGGAACTACGAGTGTGTAAGGGATGACAGAATTGTAATTTTTGGGTGAAGTACTGAAAAATATATATTATTAAAAACTATGCTTGAAGCTTATATATTTCATAATATTTCAATAAAAAATCAATTTTCTTTTTGCAACCTCAATTCACATTCAATTCAGGAATTTATTTGGAATTTAAGCATTCTCAATTAAATTCTCAGTTTACATTGTTTCTCATTCATTTACATTTTATCCAAAACGACTTAGTGCATTGATTCAAGGTATACATTTTATCAGTTTGTGTGTTCCCTGGGAATCAAACCCATGATCTTGGCATTGATAGCACCATGCTCTACCAGTTGAGCTACAGGAACCCCATTTAGAGATAAAAAGTAATCAGACACCGCAATCAATCATGATTCATCAATAATGCCCTGCAGCTATGTCTATTCTACTGCATGACTGTGGCTCCATGTTTTTTTTCCACATTTTCCAGGGATGTCCCCTTCTCCATGATCTACTTCCCACTGTTTGCCAACCTCAACATGGTGGGCCGGACAGAGGATCGCTATAGCAACCCCCAGGAACGGGCCCCCTTTCTGCAGTCTTTCGTGGCTGGCTGCATGGCTGGCTCAGTGGCCGCAGTAGCTGTCACTCCCCTGGATGGTGAGATGCAGGCAAGAGAGGAGTAGAGGACAACACAATATGCTCTCTTCTTTTGAAAAGCACACAAATAAATGTTCCATTCAGTTAGCAGAACAAGCCATCCAAGCTAATTCCTAAGCCTTCTTCAACACTAGTGTGCTACTGAAAAAATCTTGGGTGAGGCTAGTGAGTTAAAGGGGTAGGTTACCCAAAAATGAAAATTCTGTAATCATTTCAAACCTGTAGGATTTTTCTTTCTTTTCGTAGAACACAAAATAAATTTTAGGCAAAATGTTAAGGATTGACAGCCTCAGTCACCATTCACTTGTATTGCTTTTTTCCCCCATAAAATGACAGTGAATGGTGACTAAGGCTGTCAGTCCCTAACATTCGGTTTAACATCTCCTTTTTGTTTCACAGAAAGAAAGGTATACAGATTTGTAAAGGGTGAGTAAATAATAACTATTGGGGTGGCTTTGGCTCAGGTGGTAGAGCAGGTTGTCCACTAATCACAGGGTTGGTGGTTTGATTCCCGGCCCACACGACACCACGTGCTGAAGTGTCCTTGGGCAAGACACTGAACCCCAAGTTGCTCCCAATGGCAGGCTAGCACCTTGCATGGCAGCTCTGCTCTCATTGGTGTGTGAATGTGTGTGTGATTGGGTGAATGAGACACAGTGTAAAGCGCTTTGAATACCGCTAAGGTAAAAAGGCACTATATAAGTGCAGACCATTTACCATTTATTTACCATAATAACAGAATTTTCTTTTTTGGGAAACCTTTACCAATAAATCAATCTTTTTCACCTAGCATGAACAAATTTGTTCAACAACAACAACAACAACAAAAAACTCTTAGAGTATTACATGATAGGAGGGACCAAAATATCACATAGGGGCTTGGGGTAAGCTCTTTTGATTAGGGCAATAAGCAACCATCTATCAACCTCCCAGAACACCATAGCATAGTGTTTTTAGCATAGCAACATGCTAAAAACACTCTTTGCAGCCGCATAACAAAGCCTTTAGAAATCTCGTTTACTAATATATGGTTTCTCTCGTGAATTAGTGGAGACATTTTTTGAACAATTTACAAAGTAGGTTACTCCCAAAATTTCGTAAAGGAACAGCATGACTCTTTTGTATTTCGGATTAATTAGTGTACCCCATGCATTGTGTGAGAATCCTACTGTGATGTGTGGACCACAACATTTCATTTGTAGAAAAGAAAGTGCAAAGTCTGCAAATTAGCGTTCAAAAACCCTTTTTGTTTAGAGCTCTTTTAATAAGTCTATTGTTTCTAGGGAGAGATCATTCTTTGTTTCCTAAAACAGCAGTAAAGGGGACAGAAGGATTATTTGGACCGTGGAAAAGTTGGCAGCCACTGCAGTGTCTTTATTTCAAGATTTGGCAGTTCTCTCTGGAACATTACTTAACAAACATAACATTGTTTAGAGAGTCAGTTGCAGATTTAGGTATGGGCAATATGTGCAGCCACCAGGGGCGGCATCTTGCCGGGGATGGCAGCCCCCCCTTCAGAACCACACACCACCCTCGCTAACAAATTGTTGGCAGTGGTGGGGGGGACCATACAAGCTACAACCAACAACCACCACTGCAGAGAGTCAAAAACTTGACAATCACCCATTTATTTTATTGATCCATCACCGATGTTTACCTTTGAAATGTGGTAGAACATAAAGTACCTATTTCCTAGATACATGTTTAGGTCTTGGTCTACAAAGGTTAAACTGAAAATCTCATTGATCAGGACAACAATAACCAGGCCCAGACAGAATCTGTAACTTTTTTTATTTTTATTTTGCATGTTCTGCACTGATTGTTAGGAAAAATCTGCAGAAGGGCTTTAACCATATTAAAATTTGTTAAATAGAGCTGTGAGTACTATACTCTTATTGATAGCTGAAAGCATCATGAAACTAGCCAAAATATTTAATAAACAAACATGAAAGGATTTTTCTGCTGAGTTCTGCGCACACTGATTCCATTTGCATGTGCCTGGAAATAACCTGTTTGGGAAACCAGAATTGAGAAATTAAAGTTAAAGGTAGGTCTGTTTCTGGGGGCCTGGGTAGCTCAGTGGTAAAGACGCTGCTTACTACCCCTGGAGTTCGAATCCCAGGGCGTGCTGAATGACTCCAGCCGGGTCTCCTAAGCAACCAAACTGGCCCGGTTGCTAGGGAGGATAGAGCCACACGGGTTAACCTCCTCATGGTCACTATAATGTGGTTCACTCTCGGTGGGGTGCATGGTGAGTTGTGCATGGATGTTGCGGAGAATAGCGTGAAGCCTCCACACTCGCTATGTCTCTGCGGTAACATGCTCAACAAGCCACGTGATAAGATGCGTGGGTTGATGGTCTCAGACGCAGAGGCAGCTAAGATTCGTCCTCCACCACCCGGATTCACCCGGAGTCACTACGCCTCCACGAGGACTCTGAGCACATTGGGAACTAGGCATTTTGAATTGGGAGAAAAAGGGGAGAAAATATATATTTTTTTTAAAACAACCAAAATAATATAAAAACTGTCTGGTTATACCTACACCTGTTACTGCAAAGTTTTGAGAAGACAGAAAGTGTCATGTAGTGATACTATTTGTCATTTTCAGTTATAAAGACCCGTCTACAGACCTTACAGAAGGGAGAGGGAGAGGACTTTTATAGAGGCATCATTGACTGCACACAGTAAGTATTTTCGTTGTATCGAAATTCGTATTATTAGGTTTTATCTCAAGTTTGAAACTCGAAAGTAAAGTTTGCATAAAGCTGAAACATCTAGATATCCCTTACAAAAGGGTAATGTGATGGTACCATGGTAAAGAGATGGTATCATATGGTAATACCATGGTTCTTTGATATATATACTGTATGTACCATACTACTTGGATTACCATAGTCATATACCATGGTAATTATATGGTACTACCAGCTACTTAAAGAGTACCAAGTTACCAAAGCTTTTAGGATACTTTTTTGTGGATGATATGGCAGACAGTCGACAGTTAACCAAATACCAATCAAATACTATTGGAAAGTTGATATGTCCTGGGGTGAAATACAATACTCTATCTAAAGCTATTTTAAACTCCATTATACAAATTCTTTTAACCTAATTAATTGTGAGACTACATGGAATATTTCTACAAAATGCATTTGTCACATAAAAGTACCATTTAAATGAACTAGTGAGGGCAAAAAGATGATGGTGAAATGGTGATCTAAGCATCTAAGATATCATTCTCTATAAATACATAGAATTTTCAACCTAAAATCTTGATGTTGATAAAAAAATTTTATGGACACATTATATGTAAGCCACCTTAATATAAATGTATAGTATGTGAACGTTTGTAAACACGCCTTCGCCCTTTTACAGACGCATTTTAAAACGAGAGGGACCAGCAGCGCTTCTCAAAGGAGCAATGTGTCGAGCACTGGTCATCGCTCCTCTCTTCGGCATTGCCCAGGGCGTGTACTTCTTGGGCGTTGGTGAGCATGTGCTAGGGCTGCTGGGATAGCAGCAAGTGACGTCACCTCAATCATCAAAACACAGTGCTGTTTCTACAGAAGGAGAGGGAGAAAAATTACAAGAAAGAAGGGAAGAGAAGAGGAATGATGTGGAGAGGAAAAGAAGAGAATGTCCCAGATTTCATTTGAGATGTGAATACGATGTAAAAAATGGAGTGAAATCCGTGTATCCAACCAAAGGAGGGTCAAACACTTTGGGAGAACAGAGGAGGGTTGTTTAATGCTTACATAAGAGCCAAAATTGCACACTAACCATGTTTAAGAATCTAAAAGCTGTAAACCAGGTTCTTTAGGTAAGACAGGGTCCTGTTTTGACTAATCTGGCAGGGTTTTTTCTCCTCAGAGTTTAATTATGCTATTTTGTAATGATTAAGTATTTTCATTTGTTTTGTTTTTTTAAGTCGAAGTGTTTAATTTTTTTCGATGTTAATGCCAGTTTAACATGCAGAGAATTTCAAGTTAGCCACCCGTAGTTTGATTTCCAGAAAAGTGTTTCCTCTGTAGCACTTTCAAAACATTGCTTTGTTTGTTTGAGCATATTTACCAGCCTGACTCCGTAACATTGGCTCAACCAATGCCGTGAGTTTGGGGCAGAGCTACCTGTTCTGACCATCTAATGACAGACAGAAGGAGTGATCTATTTGAAAAACATCATTGGGTGTGTTCGACTTCATGCAGCACTATGCAGACCGATCAGCACCGTACATGAAGCAGTGCATGTCAGGTAGAAATTTTGTCCAACTTTAGACATGCGCCAATGCCACCTCACCATGACATATGCCATCAAAGAACCGTGACAACATTTAGAGACCAGCCGCCTGGCTCAGTCAGCGCAGTTGCACCAAAGTGGCTGCACAAAGTCTGATGATCGACATCGCTTGTTCCAATTGGCCAGACTAACCAATGACAATGGTGACAGTATTCATCAGCACATAACCTTTTCAAATACATAATGTTTCTGGTTACTATATATCTAAATTCCACTTCATCTGCAATAAAGAAAGCAAACATCATTCAATCTTCTGTGACGGCTTAACGGCTCTCTTTTCAACTCCTCCCCTGACTGCAACCGACAAATCACGCTGAGCGGTAAGGCAAAGCACAGTTCAAGTCGAACACACCTATTATTATTGCAATAGAGCAACAATTTGGTTCCGAAAGTAAAAATCTCATACATTTTTTGCCATAGGGGATTTTATTATTAACAATAACTAATAAACCTTTAAATACACGAGCTCAGAGTTTGTTAATCAATGGTATATGCTTAGCTATAGCCATCATTCTGAGTAATTTCAACATATTTAAAAAAAAAATTAATAATATTTAATAGCAGAATTCCTGTTAAAGACTGCATTGTCCATGATCCTGAGGGGAAAATCCACCAATCGGTCATGGTGCAGTGACAATTTGATGACAACCAAGTCGGTCTCTCTTTGCTCTCAAACTGCTTATATATTTGAATATTACATTTATATAATTATTTTAATATTTTTCCACAGTTTTTAATTCAATAACATCATTTGTAATGCCTAATGGGACTGCAGTTCATTCCCTCATTGAAGACGTTAAGTGCACATTCTTGTTCTTTTGTCTGATTTTCAAATAATGTATTGCTTCAAATCAAAGTTTGGAATGTTGTGATTCACCTCGGAGCTAGATGGTTTAGAACTGTTTTATGAAGGATTATATGAAATCGCTATGGAAAAAAATGAATGGGAAACATACATCCGGAACCAGGGTGGCTGAAATTGGGTGGGTGCCTTTGCCCTTAATTTTGTTTGGTTAAAGTTTTAAACCAAGATAAATCATGATGAACATAATGATTCATTTGTTAGTAATCTACATTAATGTGTATTTAGAAGGCAGTAAGTAGTTTTGAATCAATGTTGACAATATACAGTTCTGAACCAAGATTATAGATGAATTACACCCTTTAAACAGCAAAACAAGAAGCAAATCAGTGTATGTAGGGTCTGCTTCCCTAATCTTTGTAATCTGGTTGCTACTTTAATCCTAGTCTCTCCGTAAATCTCAGTACATCTGAAGAGACTGCTGGGTTATGCTGTTGAGGCCTTGTCTTCCTGTCATATGTTACGTTGAGGGACAACATTACATGTTGTGTAGGGAATAATAGCATAATTATGGGCTTCATTTTGTAATGCTCTCTAAGTGATATTTTTGAGTGCAAAATAAATGAAATGCAATAAAGCCTTATCCTTGCCAATTAAGTCTTTTACTGAAATTTTCACTGAAAACGTAACAAAAAGGACCAGTTGCTTTTAAAGTATTGAAACCCTTTTACATCATTTGTGTCTTTGTTTACTTTTATGTGGATAATTAGTTGTATAGGAATTAATAGTGCCCTCCATGTTTTTTGACTCTGATGTTTTTTTTTATTATTATTCTGTAGTAAAGGGCACAGTGTGATATGTCAGAATTAGACTGTTCTAACTATGCAGAGAAACACAAGTGAACACAATCTTGAATAGAGATACATCTTAAATGCACTTGAAAAGTGAAAAGAAAACTTTGACGCTTTTAATTGCTCACAATTTGTATGAACATTTCAAAATAAAAGTCCTTGCATATTAGTTAATAATCAGAAAACGTGGATGTGCAATCATTTTGCTGTTCAGCTTATAGTCCAAAAACCCGGAAGAGAATTCGCTTTGGCCCTGGTTTCCTATGGGTTTTTATAATGGGGGATTTGAACCTATGAGAAAAATAAGGTCTGTGGCAAAAATCACTTGACGATATGTCATTTGAGGTGTAATTGTAGAACAAAACGTCCATGTGTCATCAAGTAATGTTTATCAAAGACCTTATTTAACAAAAAAAACTTTATAAAAACCCATGGTGAATTAAGGCTAATTTATACTTACTTGGTGAACAGGCTTAGCTTCGTTTGCCTACAAATGATGATGAAATGCAGTGACATTTTTGTTCTGCCAAGGTGTTCGTTTGGTGAGATTTCTCCTGTCTAGTATTTATTCATTAGATACTAGTACTTATTCATTAGGTACTAATATTTATTCCTTAGATACTAGTACTTATTCATTAGGTACTAATATTTATTCATTAGATACTAGTACTTATTCATTAGGTACTAATATTTATTCATTAGATACTAGTACTTATTCATTAGGTACTAATATTTATTCCTTAGATACTAGTACTTATTCATTAGGTACTAATATTTATTCCTTAGATACTAGTACTTATTCATTAGGTACTAATATTTATTCATTAGATACTAGTACTTATTCATTAGGTACTACTATTTATTCATTAGATACTAGTACTTATTCATTAGGTACTAATATTTATTCCTTAGATACTAGTACTTATTCATTAGGTACTAATATTTATTCCTTAGATACTAGTACTTATTCATTAGGTACTAATATTTATTCCTTAGATACTAGTACTTATTCATTAGGTACTAATATTTATTCATTAGATACTAGTACTTATTCATTAGGTACTAATATTTATTCATTAGATACTAGTACTTATTCATTAGGTACTACTATTTATTCATTAGATACTAGTACTTATTCATTAGGTACTAATATTTATTCCTTAGATACTAGTACTTATTCATTAGGTACTAATATTTATTCCTTAGATACTAGTACTTATTCATTAGGTACTAATATTTATTCCTTAGATACTAGTACTTATTCATTAGGTACTAATATTTATTCCTTAGATACTAGTACTTATTCATTAGGTACTAATATTTATTCATTAGATACTAGTACTTATTCATTAGGTACTAATATTTATTCCTTAGATACTAGTACTTATTCATTAGGTACTAATATTTATTCCTTAGATACTAGTACTTATTCATTAGGTACTAATATTTATTCCTTAGATACTAGTACTTATTCATTAGGTACTAATATTTATTCCTTAGATACTAGTACTTATTCATTAGGTACTAATATTTATTCATTAGATACTAGTACTTATTCATTAGGTACTAATATTTATTCATTAGATACTAGTACTTATTCATTAGGTACTAATATTTATTCATTAGATACTAGTACTTATTCATTAGGTACTAATATTTATTCATTAGATACTAGTACTTATTCATTAGGTACTAATATTTATTCATTAGATACTAGTACTTATTCATTAGGTACTACTATTTATTCATTAGATACTAGTACTTATTCATTAGGTACTAATATTTATTCATTAGATACTAGTACTTATTCATTAGGTACTAATATTTATTCATTAGATACTAGTACTTATTCATTAGGTACTAATATTTATTCATTAGATACTAGTACTTATTCATTAGGTACTAATATTTATTCATTAGATACTAGTATTTATTCATTAGATACTATTACGTATTCAATAGATACTATTACGTATTCAATAGATACTATTACGTATTCAAAAGATACAAGTAGGTATTCACTAGTCCTTATTCAAAAGAAAAAAAACTTTCAGGACAAATTGCACCACCAAGTGTCGTCTTAATGGCAAAGTGTATGTAAAGAGTGAAGATTTGTTTTTATGAAGCAGAATTATTTATTTCGTTGCCATGTAAACCTTTAAAAAACAAAAATCCAAAACATTATCATAATGCACTAACAGCCTTAGACCACAAATGTTACATGTCTGCATCACTTATCCATCAAATACAGACAGATTTATACATCTTAAATCTTCAATACAAAGTTTTGTTTTTTGTTTGTTTTGTTTTTTTTTGTTTTTTTTGTTTTTACAAAAGAAGAGATGTCTTGCCAGCTTTACAACTATTCTTTAGAGGAATCAAAGAATTATAAAAAAAAGTTTCAAATCAACGTTTTATGAAGCAGAAGTCCAGGGTTGGATTTCCCACTTTTGACCCATCCTGTTTCCTGTGTCTACTCTTTATATTTCCTTTTATACTACTTATAATAATAATAAATAAATATGAATATAAATGTTGATTGCCTTGCAGTGATTTGGTCACGATGAAGGTCGGAGAGTCGAGAGGAAGGTATGATCCGGGTAAAATTAACCATAATTTTCTAATAATATATGGTAACCGTGTTTTTTTTATTGAAGCAGTAGTTTTCATGCAATTAACCATGATGTTCCTACATTAATATTACAGTAACCATTTAATTTTGTGATTACTTTGCTACAAAATTCCATGGTAATATTTGGTTGCAGTAAAACAACAGTTATTTTTTGTGAGTTTAAGGTTAGGTTAAGGGGTTGGGGATGGTTTAGGACTCTAAATAAACACAATAAACACACTGCAAAGATGCCCGTATATTGCATGTTAGTATTTAATTGGGAGTGCAAATAATATCTAACACTATTCACACTTAGAGCAAAGAAGATGCTTTTTGTTGCTATTTACTGTAAACAGCTGTACCTGTATTTGCACTCAGCTGCCTTTCTTTTATTATTACTTTATAAAGAAAACACATTACTTTAATCTTTTATTCTTAATTTTTTTTTATTGGAGCATGGCAAGAATAGGGAAGCTTGACATGAAAATTAAATATAGTAAAGCATTGAAGTAAAATATACATAAACAGCAAATTAAAAGGTATGATACAAATGGACAGACAGGAGTAGTGCGTTATTCAGTGCAGTAAAAACATTGTACAAGAGTGCATCCATAAAGTGTAGAAAACATGTCATGACTATTTTTCATGATACTTTGTGGCCCTGCAGACCTCTAACACAGATCTGACCAACACTTAAAAAACTATGTGGACCGAAAGCAAGATGGCAGAATACACCATGGCAGAATATCTGTACACAGTGACAGATAAAAAACTGAGAGCCACCTTGACAAGGTTCAGACTCATTGGACACAACCATTTAATAAGTGATGAAAAACTACCCTTCTTATTAGAACATAAGGACTGCGGCGTGAGAGCAGCACATGTGTCTGTCTGGCACATAATGAGAGACAGTGAGTGAACAGTCATGACTCTGTTTTTCTATATATGGCTCTTTCATATTATAGTTTTTATTTTTTTAGTAACATTTTCTTTTTCCTTTATGTGCAACTTCATTTTTATTATTTAACATGATCCTTTTTACCTTATATGTCAAATTTATATTGTATATCTTTTTATATATGTTATGAACATTGTTTTGTCCTGTCTTTATTTTGCTCTGTTTTATTTGAATGCAGTTCAGTTGTAAATGCTTTGGCAATATTTGTCATGCCAATTTAGCACATTAAAACTGAAACTGAAAGAGAGAGAGAGAGAGAGAGAGAGAGAGAGAGAGAGAGAGAGAGAGAGAGAGAGAGAGCAGAGCCAAGATAACTGTTCATTAACATTTAAGTATCAACCAATACAAAATGTCATCTATAATAAAACATTTTACTTGCAGTTGTATAGGCCTACTTCATCATGGAGCACAACAACAAGCGCTGACTGACTGCAAATAAATCAAAGAGGTGCAGATTTGTTTTCCTCTTAGGAGTGATCCGAGGTCAGACAGAGTGCAAATAATTATTGATTTATGAATAAATAAATAAAAAAGATTATACAAAGAAAGAAGCATTCTCCTCAGAAAAATATGTTGGTTGCATGCCTGTATATAATGTCACAGTAGTTTGCTATAAAAGTTTTGTTGCTGTAATCATCAAATAAAGTATGATTTACTGTAATTTATTGCACACTATCTTTAAGGAACTCTGTCATCATCTGACAATCTACAATAGAAATATAAAGTAACTGACTACAATTGCCTCTTATTATTGAATTAGTCATGTATTGTATTACTGAAGTATGTGTAGGATATATAGAAACACCCTTTTTCATTTAATTTATTTATTTCATCATGCTGTTCTGCAATGTCTATGCCATTAATTGTCCATTCAGCAACGCTGATGTTTCAGTTCCCTTAGGACTCAGTACACTTGACATTGCGCCATAAAGCTGATGCATATGGGTGTGTCCTTCTACATGACCAAGTTGAAACCTTTCTACAATAACACCAATTCTAATATTGCTATGGTGTTTAAGCTCCGTCCATTTGGTCACGAAGCTGTCCGCTATAAAAACTGGCACGCAAACACCATTCCTTTGAATTTTCTCCTTTCACGACAGCGATTCATCTCTCGTCTTGAAGCCCTCTACTACTTTGCCATCGACTCGAGTCAGCGGGCAGGATCTTCACGGCAACAAGAAGATTCTCCACTACCATGCAGTGTTCTGGCGAATAAATATATATATATTAGGGCTGTCAATCGATTAAAATTTTTAATCGAATTAATTACATGGTGTCCCGATTAAATAATCGTGATTAATTGAATATACAAATATTTGCTGAGAAAGCCCCTCATATAACAATAATTCAATATATAAAGATTATACATATTTATATCAATATATAATTATACATAGTTATCTTTAAATTTTATATATATATATATATATATATAGACTGTCTGACCCACTCTTTGTGTGCTATGGCGGATGCACAATAGGAATGCCCATCTCCAAGCAAAGACTTTTTCACTGGATCGTTGACACGGTCACCTTGGCTTATGAGTCACAGGGTGCAAATTGCCCAATTGGTGATAAAGTACAATCAACTAGAGGCGTGGCCTCTTCATGGGCTCTCAAAACAAGTCCACCATGTACACAGCGTTTGCTATTTTATTGGCCAAATATTTACTTATGCCCCTCTTTTAAAGTATGGGCTCCCAGTGACAGGCACATTATAAATAAACTTCCTTTCTGACTGGGTTCGTGAAGAGGTTAATCCATACTATATGACCATAATTCATATAGCATAATTCCTGGCTGACCATGAGGGTCATTCACTTGTGGCATACTTATGTCAGTCGCCGTCCCACGGGACTGCGGCATCATGTTTCCTCTCTGGAAGGTTATGTCGTGTAGTGCCGCGTGATGGGTCTCTGTTCCCGAAATGCATCAGATTAGTGACGCATGTCAAGTGTACTGAGTCATAAAGGAATGTCTCGGTTATGTACGTAACCTTGGTTCCCTGAGACGAGGGGAACGAGACATTGCGTAAGCTGGCCACACTACTAGACTCAGAGTTCTTTCAGGTGAAAGTGATGCGCTCTTTGTCCCTCAGTCCGATAATTCTGAGGAATGTTGTTTGTGTGCCCTCTTTAATAGCGGACAGCTTTGTGCCTAAAAGGCCGGGGCTCAAACATCATAGCCAAAATTAGAATTGCCGTTATTGTAGAGAAGTTTCAACTAGGTTGTGTAGAAGGACACTCCCATATGCGTCAGCTTATTGACGCAATGTCTCGCTCCCCTCGTCTCAGGGAAACGAGGTTACGTATGTAACAAAGACATTTGATACCACTTGGTGTCCGTAGGCACACTGGGTGTAAAGTGATTCTTATCTTTTAAGAAAGAGAGTGATATTGCATTTATTTGCATAGTATTTAATTGTGCTCTAGAAATAGTACTAGTACCTATTAAGTTTCTAGATGTCTGTGGGCTAAATAGTAACTAGTCATTCAAATTAAGTACTAGTACTTATATTTTCTAGGATTGTAACATTTATATTGATACTAGTCACTATTAGAATAAGTACTATTATCTAATGAAGAAGTACTAGTATCTATTGAATTAGTACTAGTGCCTAATGAATAAGTACTAGTATCAAATGGAATAGTTACTAGTCACTAAAAAATAAGTACTAGTAACATAAAAATACTTCTTAAGTCTTAAGGAATAAATGTCAAAATGGCTTGCCATTTTGACGCTTTTGATTTACAGTTGTGCGTGCCAGCTGAGGAGTTGTTACCTAGTTTATTGTGGTTAAAATTTATAATTTTTAAGCCATCTCTCAGAGATTAAGTGCATCCCAAACTGCACACTTCTGCACTATTCTATGCCATTTTTTTACTGTAAGTAGTGCGAGTAGAACGTTTACACTGAAAATGCAGCAAAAAGAAGTGTACTTTAAGTACCCGGATGATGCAATTTTTCAACCGTCAAAACAGAGTGTTGACTGTTGAACACTTTGTGCATGCGGCTTACCGTAGATATCGGAAGGGGCCGAGTTACCTGGCTGTGCCCCTGGTCTGACATAACAATTGGGGCTTTTCCACTGCACGGTACAACTCGACTTGACTCTGCTCACTTTTTGGGGGTTTTCCACTGTGGATAGTACCTGGTACTTTTTTTAGTACCAACTCAGTCGAGGTTCCAAGCGGGCCAAGCCGATACAAAATGTGACGTCAAAACCCTTCAGATCACTGACTGGTCAGAGAGAATCGTCACTACCAGCGTCACTGGATTTGCGACAAGGGACATCAACCTGCTAGTTTTAAATTTAGCTACAGCGATAGCAGTATAATTTGTTCATGCCACTTTCGAATTGTAAAAAGAAATGGCTGTGTGCAAAACCACGCCGAGGTCAATAAATGAGGTGCAGATGTTCCTCTCGTTAGTGACAAACGAAACGATGCGAAACGAAAAAGTCTTTCATGAAGTGTCTCAGCTGTTGGCCGCACACGGCTACCACCGGACCTACCAACAGTGTAGGGAAAAGTAGTGACTACAGAACCATCAAGGAAAAGTGGAAGTGGTTCGACCAAATGGACTCAGCCACGGCTGGAATCCTCAATGGAGGATGGTACGTTAACTCTATACTCTGCTTGAAAGCTTCACATTATTTAGTTGACCAGCTACTGGAAGCTTGCTGCTAAAGTAACCAGGCCAATTTAACTGTTACACTAGTGTAAAATCACCATGCAACAACTGCTTTATGCAGCAAAATGAGCTAGTAGCTAACAGCTAGTGGTCGTGTTATTGTTTATTGTTTTGTGTCGTGTTTAAGATGATGTCAGGGCAGTAGAGACGATCAGCCTATAATCCCACCCATGTTGAGGTGGCACTAAACAGCAGTGGAAAAGAAAGCTCAGAAAAGTAAAGCGAGTAGAGTCAAGTCGAATCGTAACGTGCAGTGGAAAAGTGCCAAATAAAATACCTTTTTCACAGACTCGTTTCCACCTTATTTAGCAGCGTAAATCTAGCAATTTTTTTTTATATTGAGTGTAAGTTTATAACTTTTTGCTTTATGTTATATTACCCTGGAATCAGTTTTTAAAAAACAAATTACCACAGCTGTGAGGGGGTTTCGATTACAGCTGCTGAGAGAGTGAGAGTAAATTCGGCATCTACTCCCATCTGACTGTCCTAATTCACTGATCTCTATTTATTTCTTTTTCTTATGGAAAGTCATTCAAATGTAATAGTGGATTCTTTTTTTCTTTTGTTCTTGGAGCAAATGGGTAAGTGAAAATAATATTTGCTGTGGTCTCCCATTCACCTCTGTCGAAGTTTACCCTGCAAACGCTTACTTCCGCACTCCAAATCCTGGAGTGTGAAAAGGGTCTATTGTAAACAATAGAGAATGCAGCAGCAGGCGACGCTTCAGTGGATACCGCACCTTACAAATGCGAGATGAATGCTTTACCATCACCCCAAGCTGTCTTAATAGATATGTTGTTTAAGATACAAGTGTTGAACTGATTTTGGGTAACCTGCAAAATCTAGCGGCAACATATCACATGCATTTGAAATGTCACTTCCATCAGCTGTTAAATGGCGAGCGCTTCCGTGTAGTAAAAAAAAACATTAAGAGTTACATTTGGGACAATACTACACTTTGAAAATTCATACACTACATGGCTGAATGCATAGTATATTTTAAAAGTGCTGGGACACAGCTATTGTGTGAAAGTATAATTTTTTTACATGATTTGGGACACAAACTCTACAAAGACAGCATGGCAACGACAAATGAGTGGAGAGAGCAGATGATCTGGTACTGCTGTCAGCTACTGCAGAAGGGCTACAGCAACACCTGGACCTGCTGGATAACTACTGTCAGAACTGGGCCCTGACAGTCAATCTGAAAAAAACTACAATTATGATTTTCCAGAAAAAAATCAGATTACAGGACACCAGATACACATTCACTCTGGGGAACACTGCAATAGAACACACCCGACACTACGACTACCTATTAGTGCTTCAGGGGGTTTTGGTCTGGCAGTGAATGCACTAAAAGAGAAAGCTAGAAGAGCATTCTATGCTATTAAGGGCAAATTTACCCAAGTTGACATTCCTGTAACAATCTGGTGTAAGAATAGTATTATAATGCCTATTGCTCTGTACGGATGTGAGGTTTGGGGTCCACTCTGTCTGGCATGTTACTCGAGATGGGACAAACACCCCAAAGAATCCCTGCATGCAGAATTCTGTAGAAACATTCTAAGAGTTCAGAGAAGAACACCTACTATTGCATGCCGGGCCGAACTAGGCAGATACCCCCATATTATACATATTGAAAAACGATCCCTCAAATTTTGGACACACCTAAATTCAAGTTCCCCTAACACACTGCAACATGAAGCCCTTAATACCCAAGAGCTGAAGCCTAAAACCAGTCTCCTTTGTCAGCTGGCTCTGAAACTCTCAAACCCAATAACAACTAACAAACACCAGTTTCAGACCAGCACTGCTGAACAAAACCAAATCAGAATAAACCAAATCATTAAAGAAAGCAAAAATTCATATTTGGACCATTGGGAAAATGAAAGTAAAAACCAAAGCAAACTGGAATGTTATCGGGCCCTATAAACAGAACATATAATCTGGCAGAATATCTGCACACTGTAAGAGATCCAAAACAGAGACAGATCCTCACCAAATACAGACTCAGTGATTACAGTCTGGCCATAGAAAAAGGCTGACACAGACAAACATGGCTTCCAAAGGAAGAACGAGTCTATGCTCACTGTGACACAGGTGAGGTCGAGACAGAGACACACTTTCTCTTTCACTGTGAGAAATTTACAGAGTTGAGAGAGAGATACCTCCACAAACTCTCAAACCTCATGGCACAGTTTTCCAGTTTGGCAGAAACCGATCAGATGCTGGTGTTACTGGGGGAGGACCATCATGCATCAGTTGCAGCTAAATTCATTTTTGAGCTGCACACCCTCAACATTTTCTTATGTTCATAATATCCTTTTGTATAGTATATATTGTTATTATATTTTTTATTTCATTTGATTCATTACCTGGCACCTTATTTTAATTCTATCTTATTATTTTTTGTCTTGTCATTATCTGTTTTGTGTATTAATGCTTTGGCAATATTGTATGTAAACACAATCATGCCAATAAAGTACTTTTAAATTGAAATTGAAATTCAAGTTTTTAAAAGTGAATGGGGCCTTGACAAGTTTAATAAAGCAAAGATGTGGCGGTCCATGGAAAGAAAAATCTGCATTATTGACTTTACTTCTGATTGGAACAGTTTGTTAAACACTTTGGCATCACCCTAAACAAGCTAATTTTAAAATGACATTGCACATAGTATAAACGGTGGCTTAATTCCCCTAAGGCGCTTTAGTTCGTCCAGGAGTAAAAAGTTCTGCTTCTTCCAAAGTATAAACCAGATTTTAGACTTCTGGGTTTGCCTAGAAATTGATGTTGAGGCTGAACAGTTTTTTGGAGGGTCTGGTTTTAGAGAAAGCACATGTGGTTAAAGAGCTGAGTGGGTGTTTAAAGGTGCACTTCACATTTTTTTGAAGTGTCAAGTGACTTTCATTGGCTTACACTGACACCTAGTGTCTTGGATGCTGCATAATTCAAACTCAGTAGAAAAAAAATACAAAGTATACCTTTAAAGTGTGTCATGGATTTTTATTTTATAGGCCTAATGTTCCTTGAGGTCTACTTATAATGTTAGTGTGATTTGTGTCATATTTTAGCAATAATATGTAATTTGCTATCCAGTTTTTGTACCTCTGATTCAAACGCGCCGTTTTGGGGGATTGTCTTGGAGTCTACAGTGTAAACGCCCTCTGCTGTGATTGGGTAACATCTTGCATGTGGAATAAGTGTAAACGCCCCTGCCATTACTGGCATGTTGTTTTGAAAACTTCGGATGGTTAAAAAATGACAACCATAGGAATTAATTCATACATGTTTGAGCCTGATCCCGAATTTTAAGAAAATGCACCCCCTCCGCAAACACCATGGATACTACAGTCTGTGAAACACTGTATAGGCATACTCCCTGCTTAAGAAATACATTATAAGTGAAGCAGTGGGTTGTTACGCATTGACAATCATTTCCAACGGTAGTGTGCTACAGTTGTCACATGATCTCATTAAATTGCATGTGTGTGGCATCCTGGATGGTTAATGTATAAATGTCCTAACTTTTGGTAGTTTTATCAAATGAGCCAAAATAGAAAAAGTAAAAACCAGGGGCGGAGCCGGAGTGGATACAGTGACACCGATCTTGGAATAAATTGGGCCACAAAATGACCAACAAATGACTAAAACAGCAATTGCGTTTGTTGAATGACTTCTGGTTCATTCGTGACTCTGGAAATGGAAGTTATTCTGTGCAGTGTGCTTTATTGTATACAGCACATTTAGTCAAATATAGGGAGTCATTTAGGTGTTCTATGCATGCACAAAAGTCTCATACTATATACTGCAAAAATAGTAAGATGTCAGTTTGCTATTCCAAATATATAGCCTTTATGTCTTCTGGGAGTTAGCACAACAGCTAACATTGTTTACAGCATTTTTCTATTATACTGGGAAAGATTCATTACACCATTTTCTTCCTCTGTTGTTTTCAGGTTTAATGAACTTCTTATTGAAATACTATACTCCGTAATTGTGGAAAGCAAGAAGTCTTTACATTTCAAATATGTAATTCACACACTACTATATATAGTCTTGTATAACAAATCTGTTCTTTGAAAAGCTATTGTTTTTGAAGGTTTCCTATAAGAAACACAGTCTGGAGTACTTTGATTATGCAAAACATTTGTTTGCGCACCACAATTTATTCAGATTTGCATCTCAAATGCTGAAATTCCACAAGAGGGCAGCATTTTTCTATGAAATGTCTTAATCAAAAACAACCCCTACATTTAAGACACTGAATGATGATTTCCTTAGAAAACCAATTAGGCTGCTAGCTTAGCTAACAACATTCAAAAGGCAATAAGAGTGAATATATTTTTTTCTTTTCTTTGTCAATTGTGTGAATCAATAAAAAGTGTTAATCAGAAAAGGCATCAAGAGACAATGTAAATTCCTGACTTATGTTGGTCAACAGCCAGGTTGTAAGAAGATGTCAGGGTTGTATTCCCTTGCATAAGAATAGATCCACGCTCCCTAGAAGTGACACAATCTTTGAGCAAGGAGCATAAAAAAAAGAAAAGAGAGAGATAAGAGTACACACAATAAGGCTTTCTTTGGGCCTTTTTTTTTTTTTTAAGAAAATGTTTTTAAAAAAACAACACAATTAAATTACCAACTGAATTTCCAGAAAATGCCAGAAACAGTTTTCCACTTAGGAAAATCCACAAAGTGGCCTTTAAAAAAAAAAAAGAAGGAAACCAGCTCATTGCTTTATCAGATCTTCTGAATTCCACTGTTCTCTCAAATTCTGCTGAACATCTTGGTAACAGCACAGTCCATTAGTCCATAAATTTGCGGTTTTGGTTGACACCAAACAGAGCCACTCTGATCTCAGGCATCATCTGTAAAAGGAGAAGGACAAAGAATACTTCAAAACAACAAAGTTTCATTATACACGGCCTGGCCAAACAAAAAAAAGTCACAAACTCTAATATTTAGTTGGAACGCCTTTAGATTTGATTATGCCACGCATTAGTTGTGGTATTGTTTCTACAACCTTATACAATGTCACAACATTTATTCCCATCCAGAGTTGCATTAATGTTTGGCTGAGATCTTGTATTGATGACGGGAGAGTCAAACAACTCTGTGAAGTGTTCTCAGGCACAGCCCAAAAACTTTCAACTGGGTTAAAGGTCAGGACTCTGTGGTGGCCAATTCATGTGTGAAAATTATTCCTCATGCTCCTTGAACCGTTCTTTCACAATTTGAGCCCAATGAATCTGGGCATTGTCATCCTGGAATATGCCCGTGCCATCAGGGAAGAAAAACTCAATTGACGGGATAATCTAGTCATTCAGTACATTCAGGTAGTCAGCTCAATTCATTTTATTGCCGCATAACATTGTTGAGTCTGGATCTGACCAACTGAAGCATCCCCAGATCATAACACTGCCTCCAGAGGGCACTATGGATGATAGGTGCATCGCTTCTTGCACTTCCCTTCTTACTCTTTCATACCTATCGCTTTGGAATAGAGTAAATCTGGACTCATCAGCCCATGTATTTTTTCCCCATCGCTACACAGTTCAATCTTTATGCTTCCTAGCAAATTGAAGTAATTTTATTCCGACTAGCCTCATTAACAAGTGTTTTTTTTTGTGGCCACACAGCTGTTTAGTCCCAATTCTGTAAATTCTCATCACATTGTGTGTTTGTAGAAATACTCTTACTTTCACTATTAAACAAAGCCATGATTTCAACTGTTGATTTTTTTTACAATGTGACTTAAAGTGTTTTAGTGATCTCCGATCAGGATCATTAAAGATTTTTTTCTGACCACATTTCTTCCGCAAAGCTGACTGCTCACCACTATCATTCAATGTTTTAATATTGCATTGTACAGTTCTTAAAGGAGCTATATATAACATTGACATCAAGCGTTTAAAATGGGTACTGCAGTCCAAATTCAAAATATTGGAGAGAGTTGTCCCCCCCAGACTCCAAGCTCATGTGGGTTGCCAGGTTGAGGACACGCAACAGGAACAAGCAAACTGACAATGGCAAACGACAAGCCTTACACTGGAAGTTGATCAGCTAAGGTATACTTTTACAAAGTTTTTATTGTTTGCAGCTTATGTGGATTTTTTTTATAACTCTGGCTTATAACTTTTATCTTCCATGGCTGCAGTGTGCTGTGTTTGCCTGCTAACTTGTTTAAAATCTAGCAACCCGGGGTGTCAAAATACTATTGGGAAATGGGCAGTGGAGGGGGAAATCACACAGGACTAAACAGAAACAGAAATTCCGGCCCAGAACGGACATTTCAAAGTAGAATATACTGGCTGTAGCATTGTTTTCGGAGAAGCCAGTATTTCAACATATGTAATCAGAGATTTGGGAAACATATTATGATAATTGTATGCTTTAGTACAGTAAATATATTACATATTGCACCTTTAACCTAATTCCAGTTATTTCAGCAATCTCCTTAGCTGATTTCTTTGCTTGATGCAGGCCAATAATTTGCCCCTTCTGAAACACAATAACATCTTTTCCACGACCACGAGATACGTCTTACGACATGGTTGTTTAAGAAACGAGAAGCTACACACTGTATCAGTTAGGGTTCAAAGAATTGTTGCCAGCTGAAACATGCAATGATGATCCAATCATAGGCTCTTAAGTATCTGCTTATTTGAATTCCTACGACCACTTATATATGGTGTAATATAACTATCCTGAAAGAACAAAGAGGAAAGCAAGGGGTGAGTTGCATTTATAATACTAGCCTTCACTTTTCTCCCATGTTGTTCAGTTCTAAAAAGTGACTGGATCATAGAAGTACATTACGCATCACCAGTTCTTCCCCTTCTCACTGGGTTTCATTCACTAACTATGTGTAAATGTGAAAATTTTCACACAGGAATTGTGATTCATCAAAACATAATTGTTTTTCATTCTTAATATGTATACATATTTTGTACACCTGTTGTGAATCCTTCTGACATTTTGCATAAGATCCTTTTCTGCAGACATAAGTGAGTACATACTCCATTAGTGAATTGGACCCACTATCCTACCTGATGTGCCATAAGGTCTAGTCTACTCTCCAGTGTGTTGGACACCTTGATTTTGCCATCAGCGTTATAGACCTCAACACCTCCAGAACTGAGGGTGCCAAACACAAACAATCAATGCATTATATAGATTATATATGCAATATTTCTAATCAAATATAATATTCAAGTGATCTTACATATCAGGGGACAGGTAGTTGTTTTCATCAATGCGTACTTCAATATTACATCTAACAGCCTCTTTATAAATGGGGATGTTTTTCTGAACAGCAGCCTAGAATGAGAAAGCTCAGCATGAGCACAGAAGATTCTGGTATATCAACATTTATAAACAGTGTATAGCTGACATATAAACATTGCAGAGTATAATGAAAACTGATTAGAGAAGAAAAATTCACCTGCACCATTGCTACATCTTCCTTTCTGCAGCGTATTGTGACTTTGGGCTCCAGCAATTGATAAAATCCCTGTTGAGTGAAAGAGGTTTAAAATAATTGAATGGCTAGTATCCACTTCTAAAATCTGTGTGATTGCAAATCGCATGGTTCTGACCTGTAAAATCAAGCCTTCCAGCAGTGTTGGGTATTGATTTGAGTCTTTGGCAATGTTATTCAACTTTTTTCTTGCATCATTTAGGAGATCCTGCACAAGGAGCAAATGATACATTAAAAAGAGCTTGCATGTATTTCATTTGAGGATGGAGTGCAATTAAAAATTTTGTATGAAAGCCTTCAGTGTCTAAATACAGTACATTAACCACAGAAATCCTTAAATTAGATCGTCATACCATAATCATGTCATCACGGGCTTTGAGGACCTTCAGTCGTGCTTGGTTCATCAAATTAGACATTTGGCTGTGGATTGAATGGAGACACCATTGAATACTATGAATAAGGAATCAGGGTACATATTTAGAGAAAGCCAAAAAGTAAGACTCACATTTTCTTCTGTTGTTCAATCTGTTTCTCTTTCTTCTCATAATATTCCATTATTTTCAACCTTTGAGTCTGTACCAGTCGTCCCTTTTCAATATTAAACTCTTCTTCTGCCTGCAAGACACAATACACATGATTTAATGCAGGTCCGTGCTGAAGATTAAGTTTCTAATACAGTAGATTATATTAAATTCCTATGGAGAGATCGCAGAAGGCCTCACGATCGGTTTTGTTTACAATAACTGCATGTTATTACCATACAATTCTTAATTAATCGTGACAAAATATACATCATTTGAAAGTCTAATACTCCCACTTTGATATTTACCCATAGTTTGTTTGTTGTGTTTATATGGAGCAACATATCGACCTCACAATTAACCAGAACCACAAAGATTAAAACTTAAAAATATTAAAAATACTGCAACATGTTTTATTGAATACAGTCATAACATCATACCAATTGGTAATGACGATGAGGAGAAACGTGATGAAAATGAAGAGTTGAAGAAGCTGTACCACTGTGTAGCTATCAGGCTAATCGGCTAGCGGTATGCAAAGCTAAGGCTAACTGGTTAGCTTGTGAGCTAACTGAAGAAATTAGAACAGATTAATGTTTAATTTCACCATTTACATCTGCATTATAATAATATGAAATGTGACTTACAATTTAAAAGTTATTTTTTGTTATATTTACATAATTAACACAACATGAATCATACAGCTATTAATAATAGGATTTTAGAAGTTCTTTCAGCCATAGTATGTATGCATGTATGGACAGACAGACAGATACATACATTTGAAGTCAGAAGTTTACATACACTTAGGTTGAAGTCATTAAAATTATAACCACTCCACAGATTTAATATTAGTAAACTATAGTTTTGGCAAGTCATTTAGGACATCTACTTTGTGCATGACAAGTTATTTTTCCAACAATTGTTTACAGACAGATAGTTTCACTTTTAATTGACTATATCACAATTCCAGTGGGTCAGAAGTTTACATAAACTAAGTTAACTGTGCCTTTAAGCAGCTTGGAAAACACCAGAAAATGATGTCAAGCCTTTATGTAATTAGCCATTTAGCTTCTGATAGGCTTATTGGCTAATTGGAATCAATTAAAGGTGTACCTGTGGATGTATTTTAAGGCCTACCTTCAAACTCAATGCCTCTTTGCTTAACATCATGGGAAAATCAAAAGAAATCAGCAAAGATCTAAGAAAAAAATTGTGGACCTCCACAAGTCTGGTTCAACCTTGGGAGCAATTTTCACATGCCTGAAGGTACCACATTAATCTGTGCAAACAATAGTAGGCAAGAATATATACAATGTGACCATGCAGCCATCATACTGCTCAGGAAGGAGACTCATTCTGTCTCCTAAAGATGAACATTTGGTGCGAAAAGTGCAAATAAATCCAAGAACAACAGCAAAGGACCTTGTGAAGATGCTGTAGGAAACAGGTAGACAAGTATCTATATCCACAGTAAAAGAAGTTCTATACCGACAAAAACTGAAAGACTGCTCAGCAAGAAAGAAGCTACTGCTCCAAAACCACCATAAAAAAGCCAGACTACATTTACATTTATGCATTTGGCAGACGCTTTTATCCAAAGCGACTTACAGAGCCCTTATTACAGGGACAATCCCCCCGGAGCAACCTGGAGTTAAGTGCCTTGCTCAAGGACACAATAGTGGTGGCTGTGGGGATCGAACCACCAACCTTCTGATTACCAGTTATGTGCTTTAGACCACTACGCCACCACCACCTCACAGTTTGCAAGTGCACATGAGGACATAATGACCATCGTTATGTTTGGAGGAAAAAGGGTGAGGCTCGCAAGCCAAAGAACACCATCCCAACCGTGAAGCATGGCAGTAGCAGAATCATGCCTCCAGAGGCATAGTGCCCTCTGGAGGCATGTCAGCCAAGAGTGCATTTCTTATCTTTGTGATTTTAAAATAATTGCAAATATTTATGGATATTTATTGAATATTTCGAACAATTGAAATCAAAGCACACATTGCTTGAAATGAAAAGGTCTAATGAAAAAAAGTCACATTTCAGTTTGTGTAAAAAGCAAGATTACTAAAAAGTAGAAAATAAATAACTTGCCTTTTTTTGCAAAGAAAATACATTTTAAATATTGTCATGTGAAAAGTAGAAAATAACTTGCATCTCCTGTAAACAAATATTTTAAATAATGCCATGTGCAAAAATTTTAATAGAACACTGATGATTAAGAGCAAGAGCAGGGCTTGGACAGGGCACCTCTAATGGATTAGCAGGCTGTGTGCTCATAGCGTTATAGATTTGAATCTGACTCATGATCGCTGTTGCATGTGATCTTCCTCTCAGTGTTCTTGTACTGTCACTCTATGCAAGTATTTACTCTAGGTTCTTACTAAGAAACACTACCATGTTTACCGTTTCAGGCAAGATCTGAAGCAGCGCAGTTTGGGAAAAATATCGTCATGATGGATCACAGTGTATCTTCTGTGTATCTAAACGAGGTGTTTAAACCCACTGTGCTTCACTGTAGCTATAGGAGCCATATCCTTCGTGATGTAGTAACAAATGGTGTCAGTTATTTCTTTCCATCTTGTATCCTTTTCATTTTGCTTTTATAATGCTTGCTTTGTGGAGGCACTTGTTACTGGGAGCTTGTCAGTCTCTCTCTTTTTTTGAGCCATGCACTGTTCATATTCGGTAACGTGATTGTGCTCCAAGTGTTGAAACAGATTGGTGGTATTACCTTTGGTCGTGAAATGATTTTTCTGCAGTGTTTACATTTGACTGATGCCAAAATGTGTCCAAACGATGGACACTGCGTTTTTCTTTGGTACAACTGTTGCTCAGTTGACTCAGTGTTTGAGTTTGCCTCCATGTTGCTTCCATGCCGCTGACTGGACAGGGCGGAGTCATGTGATCACATGCTGTAATATGTTTTTAAGGGGAAATTAATTACCGGATTAAAAAAACGAAATAACCGACATTGGAAAGTTACGTCGGTTAGAGGTTCTGAATTTCGGTTTCTATTACTTTTCAATTAATTGTCCAGCCCTAATATAATAACTATTGGCTGATTAATCAGTTACCATCTAAATCATTCAAGTCTTTAATTTGGCATATAAAAACAGCCATTCGGCTCCTAAATGTTTCAATGACTCCGAGGACAGACTATTTAGCCCGAGAAGGAGCACTGGTATTAAAATGATTGGGAGAAATATGACGGATGTAGAAAATAAAAACCCACCTTACAGTTTAAAGAGCCAATCACCTTTGTGACACAGACACCGTTTGTTAGTCAACTCTAGAACGTACATAAGCATTAGCAGGACCAGCCTGAAAAAAGTGTTTTTAGCGCAATCTGAGCCAAAGAAGTAGAATTTATGATTCTATTGTTGTCAGATTTAACTGCTGATTTGTTCTTTGATCGTAATCTTAACCAACCATTTCAGATTTCTGTCTTTCTCCATTCAAGTAGATAGGAGCTGTACTTTTATGCTGCTTGTATACATAGAAAAATAGTTGCCCGGGAGTGTTCCAAAAATGAGTGCCGTGTAAACTGACTTACATTGAATAAGTTATTACATCATGCCCACATCAGTGCCCATGTAAAAGACACTTCCACATACCAAACCATATTAAGGTATTAGCCTTATAAACTCTCTATAAAGCATAAAACTAATGGTTTGACATGTTGTAAATAAATAGATGGCTACAAAAATGTATGGTTTGTCTATAATTTCCATTCGTTCTCTGGTATTTGTATATGTTTATTGTCTACATAATGGAACTGAATCAGCTGATGCTGAACATCTGCTGCATGCTGGACATTGTACAAATAATCTGCTCTCTGCCTCATTCCATAAATGGAATCCACACGATGTATGTAAAAGTCATTGTTATAACAATTCAATTATGATTGGAAGACAAATAAACGTACTAGATAATGTTTAAGTTGTCATGTTTACCATTCTGCATTAATTGAGCTAATGTTAATTGTATACACACCCATATCACATGACATGGTCTTGGAAATTTGAAAAATAATATTATCAGACTTCTGGCTTTAGCTCTGTTGTGTATATATGGATCTACCGGGTCAGTCTTATATATTATTTCATAAAAATATGTTATAGAAAACAAATGGTTGACCACTTTACAATGAATTTGAGCTTTTATATCTTAATGACTTTTATTAATTCTGACTTTTAATAAAACATCCAAGTTACTTCTTTCAAAAGAGACCACAAATATGCCAGTAATACAATGGAGTGATGAACTACAGCCATTTTATTTTGAGTATGTCTGTTTTAGGATTCATGACAGCATGATCATTTGCCTTCAGCAAAAGTTAAACACTGCATTCATACATTACCTTTGCATCAATTTCCTCTGCCTTCTCACTGGCCTCCTGCTCAATAAAGGCCATCATGTGTTTGATCTGGAGAGAGAAAAAGAACATTATTACTGAAATTGCTTGCTAAATTAATAATAATAAAAATATAATATGTGCAGAACAAACAGTTTACTAATTATTTTTCAAACTTTTTTAAATTAATCCACGGTAAATAAATTGTTTCAAACTGTAGTATGCTACATTGTGGTCATATGACCTTATCATGTTACATGTAAGTTATTTAGCATTTTCTGTTCAGTTTTGTGTAAAAAAAAAAAAACAATTAAATAATCTTTTGGCAAACAGGACAAATGAGCAAAAAAGAGAGAATTAAAATAATCATGGGAGCTATTATTTATTAGCTACTTATTTATTACACTTGAAATGAAAGGTTAAGCACAATGCATTGTGTGATACAATATTGTGTGTAGTGTGCTCTGTTATATACTACATATTTTGACAAATTAAGTAAGTCATTTATTTAAATAAAAAATGCAAGAGCTCCGAACCACATTGACTGTTATTGATGTCAAGAAATAACAGAGTGACAGGGCTGAAAACTGATAGGGAAACAAGAGAACATCTGTTGCATAAGTGATACTGGAAAGTCCAACATAAAGACTATGATTTCCTCTTTTGACTTCTCCAATGAGTTTATCTTGTGATTCATAGAACTAAACATTCACAGAATATGACTTTAATGTAGAGTTGAATAACTGAAATTGTCCTTCCCAAAACACATAATTTAACTAGATGTCCAGTCAGTTATTAAATGTTTAACCAAAATATTCCATCATTATAAACAACTGAATCAATTTACAAGTAAAAAGGAGTTACACAGAACACAAGAGCAATCAAAATACCTTTAAAATATTTACAACAGACATTTATTTCATTATCTCCAGTTAAATATAACAGTTAGTTAAAAAAGGTAACTTCTAAAGTTAGTTAATAAACTTCTAAACGGTTTGCTAACCTGTTTCTTCACGTCGGCATCGCTGAGCGCCATGGTTGATGTTTTTAAGACACTGGCTCGAATTTGAAGATTAATTTACAGGAGGAAAGTACTAAAAACTAGTACTTAGAAATCTAGACTCAACTACTAACTTTAGCAATAGTAGTAGGACCTGCAACAGTACTGAAGTAAGTTCCGTCAAACATCAGCTGACTAGGATGAAAGCGTCACGTGAAATGACGCATGTCCGGTTTTAAACCCTCCCACTCTACTGTTTATCACAATCAGTTAAAGAGATAGTTCACCCAAAACTGAAAATTCTCTCACCTTTTACTTTGTGTCTTCTCAAATGTGTATGACTTTCTTTCTTCAGTAAGAAAAGAGTCCAGTTATTAAATCCATGTCTACAAATGGTGTGGGTGAGAAACAGATCAATATTTATGTCCTTTTTACTATTGAAACAGAGTCTGCATTTATGTAATTCTCTGTTCGTGGTTTACTGCTCCTATATATTTAGTATATATACTGTATGTGTGTGTGTGTGTGTGTGCGTGTGTGTGTGTGTGTGTGTATTTATCACTTTGTGGGGACCAAATGTCCCCATAAGGATAGTAAAACCCGAAATTTTTGACCTTGTGGGGACATTTTGTCGGTCCCCATGAGGAAAACAGCTTATAAATCATACTAAATGATGTTTTTTGAAAATGTAAAAATGCAGAAAGTTTTCTGTGAGGGTTAGGTTTAGGGGTAGGGTTAGGTTTAGGGGATAGAATATAAAGTTTGTACAGTATAAAAACCATTATGTCTATGGAAAGTCCCCATAAAACATGGAAACACAACATGTGTGTGTGTGTGTGTGTGTGTGTGTGTGTGTGTGTGTGTGTGTGTGTGTGTGTGTGTGTGTGTGTGTGTGTGTGTGTGAATACACTGATCAGCCACAACATTAAAACCATCTGCATTATATTGTGTAGGTCCCCCTCGTGCCGTCAAAACAGCACCAACCCGCATCTCAGAATAGCATTCTGAGATGCTATTCTTCTCACCACAATTACACAAAACATAGAGGTTGTCTGAGTTACCATAAACTTTGTCAGTTCGAACCAATCTGGCCATTCTCTGTTGTCCTCTCTCATCAACAAGGCATTTCTGTTCACAGAACTGCCCCTCACTGGATGTTTTTCGTTTTTGGCACCATTTGGAGTAAATTCTAAAGACAGTTGTGTGTGAAAATCCCTGGATTTCAGCACTATAAAAGAGTGATCCCATGATGTTATCGCAATGGCATGTTAAGGAGTTTCTGAGCCTGGATCTTTTTCTACAAATTTTCAAAAGTGCTTTCCAGATGAAAGAAAGTCATACACATCTCAGATGGCATGAGGGTGAGTAAGTTATCAGAGAATTTATATTTTTGGGTGAACTATTCCTTTAAAGGGCCCGTGAGGCCCAGTAAAGTTATTGCAGTGGGTTCACACCTTGCAGAGAAGGTACAGCACATAAAATATATAAAATTTTCGTAAACACTAATAACATTTCTGACGATTTAAATGCACATGATCTGAAAAGCAGATCAGTAGTTAACTAAAAGCAGTAATTAACTAATATTTGAAAGTTGTTATACAGCGTTACCAAGAAAATGTAACTTTTTTTATTGGGGGTCCCTGGGTTGGCTGGGAGTCTGGAGGACTCCCCGGGTCTGTAAAGGTAAAAAAATAATAATATTATAATTGCAAACATTATTTTAAAATGGTAAGAAGACAGCTTGTTATCCTGTTTCACATGTACAGTACTTGTCGTACCAATCTGACTGATAAGCATGTAACCAAATATTGGGTGGACAAAATTAAAATGCTTTAGAATCTCTCATTGAAAAACCCCAAAACCAAATGTGTTTATTGGGGCACATTATATAGGACTGCGTATTACTCTTTTTCACTCTTAATAAAACACCATGGACCCCTAATATTCTGTGTATTGTCTTTTTGTGTATTGTCTTTCAAGTTTCTCATAAACATGCAGAAGAATCACATGAGTGAAAGCATTTACGCTCTTTTTTTTAAAGTTTATTATAAGAATCACTGAGAAACATGTCACAATGCGCACCTGGAATAGATACACATTCAGAGGTTGTTGCATCATGGTGAGTCATGTTAACCCTGATTTTGTGATTGATACACCTGGGAACTCAACACATGTCTCTGTGTGTATAAGAGCTGCTCAACCGTCCAGGAGAACTACAGTAGAGTTCGTTTTCAGAACTGAAGAACATGAGGCTCTATCTAGCTGTATTTGTACTCTTTGCCACAGTTTACTGTGAGAGGCTCTTCGAAGGGTAAGTTTAGACACAACTTTATTTAGTGTAATCAAGATTTAAGAGTCCCAATGACTTATGTCACCATATGTAACCCTTATCTTTCATTTTGTAAATCATAATTGTTAACATTAGATATTTAAAAAAAATATATATATTACATTATTTTAAAATAATGTCAGCTCATGCTACCACAAGGCTTTATGCTTTCTTTCTTGGTAGAGACCAAGTTCTCAGAATCCATGCAGAATCTGAGGAACACCTTGAGGCTTTGAAGGAGTTGGAAGGAGACATTTACTGGGGGGTATAATAATCTGTACTGTACCTCTTAAATTCTTGTGGCACATCTGTTACCAAGGATGTACCCACATATGTAGGCTTGGGGGAACAAACGTAATAATATAAAGGGTTAGTTTGCCCAAAAATAAAACTTCTGTTGTAATATTAATTAACCTATTTAAAACTAATTTGGGTCAACCACTATTCTTAATATTGGGAGGACATGTTTGTTACACTAGTTTTTATTATAGACCAAACACAGACATATGATACATACATGTATAATGTGGTCCTATAGCTGGATTTCTGGACCCATGCTGTCTCCACTAAACTGCCTGTTGACATCCGCGTGCCTCATGCCAGTTTGTATGCTGTCAAGGACTTCTTCAAGGCAAACAATGTCCCTTTCACTGTCATGATCAACAATGTGCAGGTGAGAGCCATGGAGCCACATTGAAAGCAAACTGTAAATACAGACTAAAACACACACTGAAATTATTTGTATGTCTAGACATTTTTAACATCAGTTGAATGAAGGTGATGAAATTAGAAAAATAAAAGATAAAGTTGTTTAAAACTTTATTTTGGCTCAGAATGCATTTAAATTCACAAGTTTCACAAAACAACAACTTCATTGGTATAACTGTTAAAGGGATAGTTACCCAAAAATGAAAATTATCTCATCACTTTCTCACCCTCTTGCCATTCCAGATGTGTATGACTTTCTTTCTTCTGCAGAACACATTTCAGCTCTGTTGGTCCTTTCAGTGCAAGTGAATGGTGACCAGAAATATGAAGGTCCAAAAAGCAGACAAAAGCAGCATTAAAAGTCATTCATAAGACTTCAGTGGTTAAATCCATATCTTTAAAAGCGATATGATAGGTGTGGGTAAGAAAGAGATCAATATTTAAGTCAATTTTTACTATAAATCTCCATGTGACGAGGAGGAGGTTGTGGCCGGGCCGTGATTATGCACCTGGTGCTGAATCAGCTGATCAACGGGAGAGCGAGATCGAGAGAGAGAGAGAGAGAGAGAGACCCACAGTTCGCACTGTAACAGTTCAAGGATGGGCAAAGAGGAGGCGGGAACTGGCTGAACAGTAAACATAATGTTTTAATGTCAAACTTAACTTAAAACAAACATAAACAAACACAGACACACATGCAATTTGACCAAGTGCATCTCTCTTTCTCAAACTGGCACCTCTGGCTCCCCTTTATCTCGCTATCCTGCTGATCATCTGATTCATTGCTGGCCATGTACCATCTAGGCCCGGCCATGCCCTCCTCCTCGTCACACTCCACTTTCACTTTCAGATGTGAAAGTGAAACTAAACAGGCACCACGTGACTTTCAAATGTGAAAGTGGATATTTTTAGTAAAAAGTGACTTAAATATTGATCTGTTTCTACCCACACCTATCATATTACTTTTAAAGACATTAATTTAACCACAGGAGTCTTATGGATTACTTTTATGCTGCTTTTATCTGCTTTTAGAACCTTCAGATTTCTGGCCTCCATTGAAACAACCAACATAGCTTAGACATTTCTTAATTTGTTAAATAATCTTAATTTGTGTTCAGCCGAAGAAAGAAAGTCATACAAATCTGGAATGACATGAGGTTGAATAAATTATGAGAGAATTTTCATTTTAGGGTGAACTATCCCTTTAAAATGGCCTGGAACCAGTTGTGGCATCCTAACCTGCCACACCAGTCTAAGGATGTTAACTTGTTTCCAAGATGACTGGTCTGTTTTTGACGATTTTAAAGGGTTTTTTGGCACTTTTCAGCTGGTCAGACTGGGAGACCAGCTCTCTGACCAGCTAAACCTAAACACCAGCTTGGCAGGCTGGGTGACCATCTAAACTTAGACTGGTTTATGCTATATCAGCAAGGATCAATTATAGCATAATGCAATGGTAACATGTAAAGTTTTTGTGTGTCTCAGGAACTTTTGCAAAAGGAGAAAGCAGAGATGGTGAGTAATGTAGCAATGGAACGCAATAACAAGAGCTTCAACTTTGGTGCTTATCACACCCTGGATGAAGTAAGTGCTTACTCTGTACATGCATTAGAAAGATACACACAAACTAACGCACAATGCATGACATGATATCAAATTTTTCCAAGATGAAAAAAAAAATCTGAATATTTAACTGCTTCAGATTTACAGTTTTATGGACACTCTTGTTGCAAGTCACCCTAACCTGGTATCCAAAGTGCAGATCGGTAACTCTTATGAAAACCGTCCCATGTATGCCCTGAAGGTAAAGTCTAATAGAACAGATCGTATGATTATGAATGCAGATTTCAAATTATGATCTGTGCTAGTGTGTGGTTCTCGTCTATTTACATTGATTCTAGTTCAGCACTGGTGGAGTCAATCGACCAGCAATCTGGGTTGATGCTGGAATCCATGCCAGGGAGTGGGTTAGTCAGGCTTCTGCGGTGTGGTTTGCCAACAAGGTGAGTGAGATGAATGGATAAAAGTCTACATAACATTAAAAAAAAAATCATTCTAACTTTCTGAAATTATATTTTTGTCTCTCTAGATTGCTACAGACTACGGTGTTGATGCTTCTGTGACCTCTCTCCTGGGTCAAATGGATATCTACTTGATGATTGTGACCAACCCTGATGGATATGTTTTCAGTCACACCAGTGTTAGTGGCTTACTATTGAACGTAAATGATAGTTCCGCAAAAAAGATTAATTAGAATAAGTTCAAATGCCATTTCTTCATGTCTTCAATTCAGGACCGTATGTGGCGTAAGACTCGCTCTGTGAACTCTGGCTCTTCCTGCCGTGGTGTTGACCCCAACAGGAATTGGGATGCTGGCTTTGGTGGTACGTATATATTGTCATTCTCTTTTGGCTATGCAATTCTTTTTTCTTATATGACAATGCACATTTTCTCCCAGGTCCTGGAGCCAGCAAGGACCCCTGCTCCGAGTCTTACCATGGTCCTTATGCCAACTCTGAGATTGAAGTGAAAAATGTTGTGGAGCTCATCAAGAACCATGGCAACTTCAAATCCTTCATCTCTATCCATGCATACTCCCAACTCTTAATGTATCCCTATGGTTACACTTGCACAAACATTCCTGACCAGACTGAGCTTGTAAGCCAATCCACATCCATACACCTCTAAAGCATTTCCATACTCAATATTGTCCTAAATAATCTTACGATCAAATTTAATTTGGTGTATTGTAGCAAGCTGTGGGCACATCTGCAGTCAAAGCACTCAGCTCCCTGTATAACACCAGATACCAAGTTGGCAGCATCTGCAAGATTATCTGTAAGTAGATTGCTTAGGCTACTTTGCAAAACAATTTAACTGTATTTTATCAGCTTGCATAGCTTATGTTTTCTCATTGAGAATGTTGCCCCATTTCATTTCAGACCAAGCAAGTGGTGGAAGCATTGACTGGTCTTACGACATTGGCATCAAATATTCTTTTGCTTTTGAGCTGCGAGATACTGGCCTCTATGGTTTCATATTGCCTGCCAATCAGATCATTCCCACTGCAGAGGAGACCTGGCTCGCTCTCAAAAACATTATGGAATATGTTCGTGATCATCCTTATTGAAGGAAATGTGCAAATGTTCTGTACTGAAGCTTCAATAAAGGTCTAACACTGTATTCATCTGTTTTATCTCTCTGCAGTGTCATTGGGGGGGACTCACACATGTTTCACTTAACAAATAAAATATGTTTTATTAGGAGTTTGTTTTGTTATGTCTTAATTGTAATTTTGTTTGTTAGAAATTTTCAAAATGCAATAAATGTGGAATGTTGAGTGTATTGGTGTAGTATACACTGTCATTCATAACACAATTGAACATATTCCAACATATTTCTCTTCCAACCCTAGAAACACACCTGTATCTACATTTATTAATGCATTAAAAAGTTTCAGTTGCATAAGAATAATAGTATCCAAGACAGATTAGAGTGCAATATATATATATATATATATATATATATATATATATATATATATATATATATATATATATATATATATATATATATACACACACACACACCAATCAGCCACAACATTAAAACAATTAATCTGAGTTACCATAGACTTTGTCAGTTTGAACCAGTCTGGCCATTCTCTGTTGACCCCTCTCATCAACAAGGCATTTCCATCCACAGAACTACCGCTCACTGGATGTTTTTTCTGACCATTGTTTTCCATTGTTTTCCATTGGCACCATTGTTTTCCTTTTTTATAAGTGTGAGGTCAAGTGCTCATGGAAAAGATGTTTCTTTAGTCGTTATTTGAACACAGAGAGTGAGTTTGCTTCACAGATAGGGAAGGTCCTTCCACCAACAAGATACAGTGGTACAGCTCTGCAGAAATTATTTTAGGTAAGCTGGAGCAGATCCACTGACTGTTCTGTATGCCAGTATCAGAGCCTTGATTTTGATACGTGCATCAACCGGCAGCCAGTGAAAAGAGACAAGGAGTGGTTTAACATGCGCTCTCTTTGGTTCATTGAAGACCAGGAGTGCTGCTGCATTCATGATCATTTGCAGAGGTCTAAATGCGCATGAAGGAAGGCCTGCAATGTGAGCATTACAGTAATCCAGTTATGACAAGTGACTGAACAAAGAGTTGTGTGGCATATTCAGAGAGGAAGGATCTTATTTTCCTGATGTTGTGAAGTATAAATCTACATGATTGTGCTGTCTTTGAGATGTGGTCAATGAAACTGATCTGGTTGTCTATGGTTACCCCTAGATTTCTGACCGGTTTGGAAGGTGTTATTGTAGATAAGCCCAGCTGAATGGAGATGTTGCGCTCAACAGCAGGGTTGGCTGGAAAGACAAGGAACTCTGTTTTCGCTAGGTTGAGTTGCAGGTGATGAAACAGACCGATATTCGAGCCGTCACCATGGGGTCATTGCCCTGGAAAGACAAGTAGAGCTATGTGTCATAAGTGTAGCAGTGGTAAGAGAACACATGTGGGTAAATGATGGGTCCCAGTGATGTTGTGTATATAGAGAAGAGAAGTGGTCCAAGCACTGAGCCCTGAGGTACCCCAGTAACTGAAGTGATCTATTTCATGACATGTTTTATAATTATTGCAATATTCCTTTCTAGCAATGTCTCATATTGCAGTATTTGTTTTAATAAAAACATTGGGGATATGTACATGAATATCTTTGTCCCAACATGTAAAATTTATTTTGCATAATTTAGATGATTATTAGATTATAATTTATAGCTATTATTGAAATTATAAATACAGTATAATGTATTTATTATTTAAAATATACCATTATAAATGAGAACATTGTAATTCATAATAATTAGGAACTATTTTTGTCATCATTGTTTTAACACACTGGTGACATAGATTTTCATACAGACTTTGGATTTTGTTCCTGCTAGAAAATGAAAAATAAATAATATTCTTTTCCTCCAGTGTGTCAAAAAAAAAAGAAAAAAAAAAAAGACTATTATTAAATGTATATTTATTATTATTACTGTAATCATTATTATGGCTATTTATAGTTATTACTTAAATTATGCATGTAGTGAATCAACATAATTATAAATTAGGTAACTGTAATTTATAGTAATTAGGAACTGCTATTATAATTAAACTGCTATTATAATTAATTATAATTACATTTAGATTATATTATTATAAATTATAATAAATGTAATTATTTTCTAAATAAATAAATGCCCCAAAATATAAAATGTACTTTAATTTGTTTTTAAATCTGGGGTGATCCCAGACGCCAGGCAGTTTTCCCGCCTTCACTCAAAATTTTCAGTCAGTCACTTTCTTCAAACAAACGTGTCTATTCCAGCCACACGATGAAAAATGGGTTTCTTGAAACAGTTAGACGTAGAAAACTTCAAGTCCTGGCGAGGAAAGCAAATTATCGGGCCATTTAAAAGATTTAATTGCATTATTGGCACTAATGGATCAGGTGAGTTCACAATTATTCTGATTTTGGGTGGCTAGATTTCCAAAATTTTGACTAGCTTGCTAGCTCAAACTTAATCGAATAAATTATCAAATCGGATGATTAATTTCGACAAATAACTAGTCATTATCAGTCTATTACTTATGTATTACGTGTCTTAATTATATATCTTGTGCCCATCTTCGAAGGCAAGTCAAATGTTATGGATGCTCTTGGATTTGTGATGGGGGAGAGGGCGGCAAATCTCCGCGTCAAACATACCAAAGATCTCATCCACGGTGCTCACATCGGAATACCTGTGTCCACCTCTGCTAGTGTTACCATGATCTATTGTGGTGACAACAATGAGGAAATATTCTTCAGTAGAACCATCTCAGGTGGGTGTGATTGATCTCATATGATGCATATGATTTCACATTTTGAGACATTTTTTGCAGTTACGTTTTACATTTGCTATTAACAAACTATTGACTTGTGGAACAAAGTTTGAAAACTAAATGTGTTCAAATGCTTTTGTCTTAATTTTTAACATTACATGTATATCTATTGTTTTATCATTTAAAGCCTAACAAATATTTTGATGTGAAATGCTTTGCTCAAATAGTAATCTTATGCAGTGAAATTCATACATCTTAAGTTTGGTTTAAATGTAAAAATTATTTTTGGGGTACCTGTATGAACTGATATGAATAGATATTATATATTGGGCTGTTGGTGTGGTTCACTTGTACAGGGGAATCGTCTGAATATCGTGTGAATGGTAAACAGCTCACTTTGGCGAAGTACACTGGGGAGCTGGAGAAGATAGGCATTGTGGTGAAAGCAAAAAATTGTCTGGTGTATCAGGTTGGTTTTAGTCCTGCTGGTGTAAGTAATACATTATTCAACATATGCCAAAATCCTTGTTGTAATAAACTGCAAAGACCCAAAAATAATGGAGTCAGTGTCACTCACATGCAGAATTGTTTGCATATTCTGAGGAGTTTTATCGTGAAGCACATTAGCCATGAAGAATGGAGTATTATTTGTCAGCCTTATGGTTAATTGTTATTATTATGGAATAACTTGCATGTCAGGGTGCTGTGGAGTCTATTGCCATGATGAATCCCAAAGATCGAACAAAGATGTTTGAACGTATCAGCAACTCCCGAGAGCTGAGCAAGGAGTATGATGCCAAACTGGCAGCCCTGCTCAAAGCCAAAGAGGACACCCAGTTCCACTTTAACAGGAAGAAGGCAGCTACAGCTGAGAAGAAGCAAGTTTTTAAAGATAAGAGTGAGGTATTACACTTTCTGCAATTTGGCCATATGATTATTAGCAGAACAGATCTTGCACTAAACATCTTCATGTGAACACATGTCCACATGATGTGTCCATCTTGTCTCCATATTGTTAGGCAGAAAATTATCAGGCGCTGGTGGATGAACTCAGAGAACGCAAACTCCAGCTGACCCTCTTTCAACTCTTCCACAATGAGAAAGCCATTGAAGCACAGTCAGATAAATTGAGGGAGAAACAAGAGGCTGCAGCTCACCAGAAGAGCAACCTGGATGTCTGGGAGCAAACCGTGAAGGCTCAGAAGAAAGAACATGGTCGTCTGAATCGAGAACTTCAGCAGCTGGAAAAAGAGATCAGGTGCGATGCAAACATTCACTGCCACTGACTGCAAAAATCAGTTGGGAAATCTTTACAGGGCTTCCACAGTCAAGGAAAACTTGGAAATATTAGGTAATTTGTCCAAACCTGGAAAAGTCAGGCAAATTAATAGAATATTAAACAAATATGAAAAGTCTAATTTCTATAGTTAATAGTTCACCCAAAAATGAAAATTCTCTCACAATTTACTCACCCTTATGACATCCCTGATGAGAATGGATTTCTGTCTTCTGCAGAACACAAATTAATATTTTTAGAAGAATATCTCAGCTCTTTTGGTTCATACAATGCAAGTGAATGGGTGCCAAAACTTGGAAGCTCCAAAAATCACATAAGTCAGCATAAAAGTAATCCATATGACTCCAGGGGTTTAATCAATGTCTTCAGAATTGATTTGATAGAGGTAGGTGAGAAACAAATCAATATTTAAGTAAATTTTTACTATAAATTCTCCACCCTGCTCTGTCAATCTCCACTTAAACTTACACTTACTCATGCTTCTTCTTGCCTTTTTGATCTTCATGCAAATTTCTAGCAAAAACTAACTAAAATATTGATGTGTATCTTACCCACACCTGTCATATCACTTCTGAAGATATTGATTTAACCACTGGAGTCTTATGGATTACTTTTATGCCGCTTTAATGTACTTTTTGAAGCATCAAAGTATTGGCACCCATTCACTTGCATTGTGAGGCCCTACAGAGCTGAAATATTCTTATAAAAATATTAATTTGTGTTCTGCTGAGGAAGAAAGTGTTGGTTTTAATAAAAACTCAGAGTACTCACAGAACGAAATATGCGTCACTCTTTTAGTGCTTTCACAACAAAAACACGTACAAGTCTTCTTCATATGGTAAAACAATGAGAATACAGAAAATATGCTTAGAACTCCACCTAGTGGTTATATTATAGAATTAAAGGAGAAATTCACATATGAGAGCTTTATAACTTAAATGGCTTTAACTGAAATAGACAAGTTTCATATAACTCTTCTGATAAGAGTGTATTTTTCCAACACTCCTTCTCACTCGTAAACAGAATGATTAATTAACTGGTTTCACTCCAGACATCTGTCTCAGCTTCGTGAATTTTTCTTCACTCAGTCCTTTAGTGAATATGTCAGCAACCATATCTTCAGTGTTGCAGTATTTCAAGTCTATGACTCCACATACAATTTGCTCTCGAATGAAGTGGTACTTGATGTCAATGTGTTTGGCACGTCCATGAAATTGAGGGTTCTTTGCCATGCAGATAGCAGACTGATTATCCTCAAACATCAACGCTGGTCCTGTTTGGTTTACCTTTAGATCTGTCATCAGTTGTCGCATCCAAACTGCTTCTTGAGCTGCACTTGCCAACGCCATGTACTCAGTTTCAGCAGTGGAGAGAGCTACGCATGTCTGTTTCTTGCTTCTCCAACTCACAGCTGCTCCGCTGATTTGAAACATGTATCCTGACACAGGTTTGCGATCATCTTGGTCTCCAGCCCAATCTGCATCTGAAAATCCAATGCATTCCTTTGGCTTGTCCTTACTATACAGCAGACCTAGATTCAGAGTGCCCTTCAGGTATCTCATGATTCGTTTGACAGCCATCCAATGATGCTTTGTGGGTTTAGCACTGAATCTTGCAACATTGTTTACAGCATAAGCAATATCTGGTCTGGTTCTTGTTGACAAATAAAGCAGACTCCCAACAGCAGACTGAAAATGTGTCGGATCTAGTCCTTCTTTGTCATCAGAGAGTTTGATGAGCTTAGAGTTTATGTCTACTGGTGTGCTTACTGGCTTTGAATTTTCCATTCCAAATTTCTCCAGCACATTTTTTGTATATGTTGTCTGACCTATCCAGATTTCTCCAGCTTCTGGTTTTTGGACAATTTTCACTCCAAGAAAATTAGTTAGCTCACCCATGTCCTTTATCTCAAAGTGTTTTGAAAGCATTTTCTTCACCTCCATCATCCTATTATCATTGCGTCCAGCCAGGAGAATGTCATCAACATACACAGCAATTATGAACATCTCACCAGTTGATGCAGTGTAAATGCAGGGATCAGCTGTAGTTTGGACAAACCCTATCTTTTTCAGCTTTTCATCTAGGACGATGTTCCAACACCTTGGTGATTGTTTCAGTCCATAGATGCTGCGATTTAGTTTGCACACTAGATGTTCCTTTTCTTTGACAACAAAACCTTCAGGTTGTTGCATGTACACTTCCTCCTTTAGTTCTCCATTTAGGAAAGCTGTCTTGACATCCATCTGATGTAGTTTTAGTCCATGCTGTACAGCTAGAGCAATTATTGTCCTGATTGACTCAAATCTGACTACTGGACTAAATGTTTCATCATAGTCTGACCCAAACTTTTGTGAAAAACCTTGTGCTACTAGACGTGCTTTGTGTCTCTCAAATGTTCCATCAGCATCAACCTTGACTTTGAACACCCATTTACTGCCCACTGCTTTTCGATCTTTTGGTAGTTCTACCAGTTTCCACACATCGTTTGCATACAGAGATTCCATCTCTTTCTTCATAGCTTCCTTCCATTTTTCCTTGTCTGGACTACTGAAAACATCTTTTACAGTTTTGGGTTCAGTTGTCTGGTTATTAGTGAGTGTTGCCCACTCTCCGTAATATTCAGGTGGTTTTCTCACTCTTCTTGGATCTCTTGTTCTTCTGAGCCCTCACTGTAAGATTCTTGACAGTCAAATTCCACATACCGTTTCACAGTGTCTTCCTCATTTTCATCAGGCTCCTTCTCAATTACATGATCAGACTCATTAAATAGCACATCTCGACTGTAAAACACCTTTGCACGGTTTGTATCATAGAGCCGATATCCTTTCGTTTCTGTTCCATAGCCCAAAAAGATACATTTCTTTGCTTTGGGATCTAGTTTCTTCCGTTCATCTTTGGGTATGTGTGCATATACAGTACATCCAAATACACGTAGATGATCAACCTTTGGTTTCTCACCCGTCCAGGCTTCAAAAGGAGTCATCCCTTTCACTAATTTCGTTGGGCTTCTGTTTCTCAGATACACAGCTGTTGACAGTGCTTCCGCCCAGAACTTCTGAGGTAGCTTTGCATCCGCTAACATTGATCTCAATGTCTCCGTCAGTGTTTTGTTCATTCGTTCAGCTACTCCATTTTGCTCAGGAGTCTTCGGTACTGTGAGCTCATGTCGAACTCCTTCTTTCTTCAGGAAGTTTTGAAAACCAATTGAGGTATATTCTCCTCCATTATCTGTGCGAAAGACTTTCAGTTGTCTTCCAGTAGATTTTTCTGCCATAGCTTTCCATTCTAGGAACTTCTGAAAAACTTCATCTTTCCACTTCAGAACATACACCCATACATAGTGAGTATTCTCATCAATAAATGTTAGAAAATATTCAGCCCCACTCAAGGATTTTGCATTTATTTTTCCACACACATCACTGTGCACTAAACCAAGTGGTTCAACAGCTTTTTTGGGATCACTGGTTTTGAACTTGCTGCGATGATGCTTTCCTTCAGCACATGAATCACAAAAGTCTATGTCTTTTGACACATCAAAGTCAAAGCCATCAACTAGACACTCATTACACAGCTTCTTCAGATTTTGTATACCTAGATGACCATAAAGTCGGTGCCAGGTTTGTTCCTTAGTCTCTTTATGCACATTCACATTTTCTGTTACATGCACGTGATCACTTTCTCTGCAGTTCACATAATAGAGACTGCCATTTTTTGTTGCAGTAGCAATCAGTTTTTGATTATCATCCGTAATGCAACATCTGTTCTCTGTGAACTTGACCTTTTTTCCAGACTGAGTTACCTTGGAAACACTCAGTAAGTTGTATGACAATTGTGGTACATACAAAACATCATTCAGCTTGCATTCTTTTGTCTTAAAATCAGACAATGTCATCTTCAGCCGCACAACTCCACGTCTCGTTGCTTCAACAGAATAACCATCTCCAAGTGTTAGTTCTTGTGAGGGTTCCAGGCTTTTAAACTCAACAAACTGTTTCTTGTCATTACACATGTGACAGGTTGCTCCTGAATCTACAATCCAGCTATCCATTCTCTTATCAGAGCTTGATGATAGTGCATGACTCACCATTAGTCCAACACTCTCACTATCTGAATCACTGTCTTGTTTTTTCACTTGTGCCTTATTTGCTTTGTGTTTATAGCCCACCTTCTTACTCTCTTTGTTGAAGTCTGTGCTTGCAGCAGGTTTGTTGAACTCTCTGCAGTCACGCTTGATATTGTCCATACCTTCTGCAGTAGTGACACTTTGGGCCTTTTCCTCTCACAAACTGTTTTCCAGTCAGAGCTTTAACATTGTTGCTGGTGTTTTCAACATCGCGTTCTCTCAGTTTACGTTCTTCATGCAGCAATCGTTCCGTGACAACCTCCATTTTAGGTACATCCACACTTGCTTCAAGTGCCGTGACTAACACGTTGAACGAGTCAGGTAAACTGGCTAGCAGGTGCACCACACGATCTTCTTCCTCGATATGATCACCCACAACTGACAGTGCATCAAGTTAACACCTTAATGTGCTCTTGAACCGAGTCTCCGTCTTTCAATTTCAATGAGTACAGTTTACACCTCAGTGCCAGCTTATTTGCCCAAGTTTTCTTCTGAAACTGATCCAACAACTTCTTCCACACGACAGTAGGATCTTCCGGTTCTCCAATCAAATAGAGCAAAGACGGTTCTATTGACAGTACAATGGTAGCCAGAGCACGATCTCTTTTAGCCATATAACTTGCTAACTTACTTGGATCAGATCGTGGAGCATCCTCTGTATCATTTACCAAGTCCCATAGTCCGTCTCTCATCAATGCCATCCGGCATTGCACTTTCCACGTAGGATAGTTTGCTCCGTTTAATGAAACAATCGTCACCATCTTGGAATCCGAGCTCATTTTTATTCACAGTCGGTCAATATCTTCAATAAGCCTTTTAGCAGCGTCAGTGTAGCGTTCAGTTTCTGGGCCCATAACCTGTTGGTTTTAATAAAAACTCAGAGTACTCACAGAACGAAATATGCATCACTCTTTTAATATAACTCTTCTGATAAGAGTGTATTTTTCCAACAGAAAGTCATACACATCTGGGATGTTATGAGGGTGAATAAATGATAAGAGAATTTTCATTATTCCTGTAATGTACACTTTTTTTTGTAACGGTTTGACAAAACGGTATTTGTGAGCAAACAGTTTTTATTAATTCGTTTTTTCAATTAAACCTTTTAATGGATTCACAAGTTGGTCTGGCTGATTCAGCAAAGAATGCTATCTGAATCTTGTCATGAACTCAGTTTCCCAGCAAGCAATGCAGCCTCCAAACATGGCCGCCCCGGACTCCCAATTCCCACAACACAATGCACTAGCTCGATCCCAGTCACTTTGTGGCAGGGCGGAGGGCGGGGCCGGGTCGTGATCATACACACCCAGTCCCTTATCAGGCTAATCAAGCCTCCGAGAGGGATAAAGGTCGACTGTGGAGGATTGTGCGGGAGAGAGAGATAGTTTACGAACATGTCCATCATGTGTGTGACAAGCCGGTTCTCGCCTCCTCCTTTCCATTGACTGCTTTACACACCTGAATTCTGATCAGCCACAACTGCACATCGTCACCACAGTTATGACTGCACCCTTTATAAGAAGTCCTATCAGGTTTTGTCAGTGTGAAGTATACACTCTCTTCCTTGTGTCCAAGAAGTTACCAAGCCTTCATAGTCATATAGATAATAGATTTGTTCTTAAAGTACCATTGCCTGTTTTGACCATGAGTTACCTCTGTTTGCCAATCGCCTGACCTTCTGCCTGTACGGATTATTGGAATTTGCCTGCCGTTTGAATTGTACAATTGCCTGATTTACATTAAACTGCCCTTATTGCACTTGCATCCTACTCTCCTGATGTATTTCCTGAAAAATCTGAATTGCTTTTTAAAATTGTTATCCAGTTGTGCATTGTTTTAATGCATTTACTTTAAAGGTATAGTTCACCCCAAAATTAAAAATCTCTCATTTACTCACTTTCATGCCATCCTAGATGTGTATGACTTTATTTTGCTGAACTCAAACAAAGATTTTTTTTTTAAATGTCTCCACTCTGTATGTCCTTTCAATCAGGTTCAGGTTCATTGTCTGGGTAATGAAGGAGTCAGGAGGCAGCAAACTGTCAACCTGAGTATGTTTATTACTTTTCAGCGTCGTTCATAAAACAAACAAAAAGGCACTCAGTGGCCAAGTAGTCACACACACAAACGAGTAAAGGCTTCTATCGAGCACACACAGGTACAGTCTCTCTCTCTCTCTCTCTCTCTCTCTCTCTCTCTCTCTCTCTCTCTCTCTCTCTCTCTCTCTCTCTGTCACATTTATGCCTTGTGGGCTTTTTATGTCTTCCTCTGCCATCACAACAACAAGAAACAAGTGTTAGAGATAATGACAAGCCTAACCGCTCTCTCTCCCGTGGACATACACACGACCACGCCCCCATAAGTACAACATTATTAAACGTTGTGCCCAAAACACATTATACGGGTGAGTGTAATGTCACAGAGATGTTATAGATGCAAATTGTTGCCTTAGAACCCAGCAGTCAATGGAAACAGTTATGTCACCATGGCAAACTTCATGACCATATTGTTTTAAATTAAGGACAGTAATATTGTTCATATCACACAAGTTTAAGGTAATATATTGAGCCGGGCATGTTTATGTCCATTGAATCATACAATGAACCATAGTGCCAGAAGAGCTTGTTTTGACATACAACAAAAAGAAAAGATTGCCAGTTACTAGTTTCAACATCATAGGCCTCACATATCACTCTTTCCACAGTTCAGAACCACTGGATGGATAGCAGCAATTAACTAATCTGACCACCGAAGACAACAATCTTAACCTGAATGAACAAGGCAAATGTAACGTAGACACGGCAGTCTACATTCCTTAATATATCTTTAAACCGACACTGCGCCCTAACAGTAGAACTATAAAACAGAAATAACACAAGAAGGATATGATTTCCAGATCACCAATTCATAGCTTTAGACTAACCAGAAACAATTACCTAGTATCTATGACCTAGTATCAATAACATAGATTTTAATTAATATAATAACTTACCTTTACTTGAACACAAAATCCATGCATCACTCCTTGTGAGTTAACATCTATGTCACTTTGTTGTAAAAGTCTCCCGACTTTGCCAAATCTGCTTAGATCATCAATGCTTACACTATATCCATTTTAGCGCTTAATAATGCATTAGTTATGTGAACTTGAACATGTTGACACAGTACTAAAATCAAGCTTATCAGATAGAATGACTGAAGGAAGGAGCTTCTGATTGGCTTACTCATTTTGGTAAGCATGCTTACCTAGGCCATTTGTAAACAATAGAATCAGAAATAGTACAACATAAAGTGCTTATACCCGAGGGTGGCGCCAAAGCTAATAAATGAATAACTGTGCTGCTCAACTGAGATGAAAGATGGCAAATGTAAGCGAACAGTAGTTTTATTAACAATTACTGTATATTAAAAGATTTCATAGTGTCTTTTATCTTTTCACCCTTCTGTTACCACTGCTTACCTTACTTATATGGACGGCATGTCCCTGCAATGTAATCACTTTGGGTGAAAAACAAATCAAAATTTTTATTCTTTTTTTACCTTTAATCTACACTTTTACTTAAAATTTTTAGAATGTGAAAGTGGAGATTTATAGGAAAAAATGACTTAAATATTGATCTGTTTCTCACCCACACTTGTCATATTACTTCAGAAGACATGGATTTAACCATTGAATCGTATGGATTACTTTTATGCTGCCTTGATGTGATTTTTGTATCTTCAAAGTTTTGACCACCATTCTCTTGCATTGAATGGACCTACAGAGCTAAAATGTTGTTCCAAAAATGCAGAAGAAAGTAAATGTATAAAAATTTTTTTTCATTGTTCACATTCCAGATCCCAGGAGCAGATTCAAAATCAGCAGAAACCTCAGTACATCAAAGCTAAAGTGAACACCTCCCACCATGAGCATAAAGTAGAGGAGGCTAGTCGAATGCTTCAGAAGAACCAAAGTCAGCAGGCCAAGAAGGAGCAGGAGCTGGAGGAGCTGAGGAGCGAGATAGCTGAGCTGGAGAGAGCCTGGAGGGTCTGTGAGAGACAGATGAAGCAGGAGGAGGCTCAAAGAGGAGCTGAAGTGCAGCTAGAGGAGGCCCAGGTAAAACAAAGAGAATAATAAGCATTTGGTGAACATTCTCTCTTTAAAGACAACATGAAATGATGCATAACACATTTCACAAGTTCTTTCTATGCTCGTCTGTAAATTTCCATCAATTAAAAAAAAAAATACTTATCCAGTAATCACAAACACATGGAAAACTCATGGAAATATCATGGAAAAGCCAATTGGTCAAAAGATGTGGGAACCCTGTTAGATAAAAGATTATGAAAACAAACATTGATTATAGAATATCATGCAGTTGTGTACAATAAGACCAGGGACATTTTGTTAAGTAAAAAGGGTCTCTTTTGATTTCATGATGACTATATTATACAAAACACTGTTTGTACTGTTTTAGGCGGAGCGGTATAAGGAACTCAAAGAGCTGGCCAGGAAAAAGGGAGCCGTTTTAACCCAGAACGCAGAGAAGATGCACTGGGAGGTGAAGGCCGACAGCGAGAAGCTTCAGTTTGACCTCAGAAGGAAGACTGAGATACAGGTAAAACAGAAAGCAGTTGCTGTATTTTATAGATGGTCAAGCAAATATTTAATAACTACAGCTCTTGTTTGCAGATGAATATTAAACATGCTCAAAGTCGGCTTGAAGATCTCAGCAAAAGGGCAGAAAAGCTGGAAGAGTATGCCAACACTTCTACGTACGTCACACTCTTTCATCCGCCCTATCGAGTGTTTAGTGCCTCTTATTTCTAACAGAAAGCTAAAATATCTGAATCTTTGATTTGTATTAGGGATATTGTTTAAGTGTGTTTTCACCTAAAAACCTGGAGTGGTGGTGGACTAAAGCACATAACTGTTAATCAGAAGGTCGCTGGTTCGATCCCCACAGCCACCACCATTGTGTCCTTGAGCAAGGCACTCAACTCCAGGTTGCTCCGGGGGATTGTCCCTGTAATAAGTGCACTGTAAGTCGCTTTGGATAAAAGTGTCTGCCAAATCATAAATGTAAAAATGAAAACGTTATCATAATTTACTCAACCTCATTATGTTCATACAAAACCCGTATGACTTTCTTTCTTCCGTGGAACACGTGAGCTTTGATAAGAATTTCTTACTCACGTTTACTGCAGAAAAGCCCTGGAGGAGCAACGAGAGCAGGAGGAGCAACTGGCAGAAGAGCTTGAGAGAGGCCGTGTTCGATCGGAGGAGGTGAACCAGGAACTTGCGCGGGTGCTGACCGAGCTTCAGAACGCTCGTTTGGACAGCCAGGAGAACCGACGGCAGCAGAAACGAGATGAAGTCCTGGAAAGCCTCAGGAGACTCTACCCTAATATGGTGGTACTGTAACACTTGTACAATTTTACACAGCACCCTAATGTCACTAGGGCAGATTAGAGCTTATTAACTGTTATTTGTTATTTGTAAATGGATAGATTTTTTTTGTATTTCAACACAAAATGAAACAATTGTCGGTTTAAACAGAATTAGGTCAAAATGTCAGAAGAATATTTACCTTAACCTTTTTTTTCTCTTTAATTTACTAGCATACAACACTTTCTGTATTTGCAGTATATAGTATGTATACTGTGCACAGTATGCACACCAATAGGCATATTTTCTGACTTCTTACAATACAATGACAATTACAATAAAATTAATATTTTTTAGGAACTTTTTACACATAATTATGCATACTTTTTCACTTACTATTTAAAAACAAATAGTAGTCAGTATACAGTGTGTAGTATTCAGTTAGAAGTAAGGTAGTATTCCATTCTAAACATAACCAGTTTATCATGTTCGATCAGCATGTGCTATTAATTTTATGACCAGTATGGGGAACACAATGAGAATCTCTGCTGTTCATGATTTCTTGTCTTTTTTCAGTATGGCCGTCTGGTTGACTTGTGCCAGCCCATCCACAAAAAATATCAGCTTGCCGTCACCAAGGTGTTTGGCAAGAACATGAATGCTATTGTTGTTACGACTGCCAAAGTGGCTCATGACTGCATAAAATTTCTGAAAGAGGAGAGAGCTGAACCAGAGACATTTCTCCCTATTGACTATATAGATGTGAGTAAAATAACACTAATTGCCAAATATAATTTTTTAATGCTTTTTATTTCTTCAATTTTCCATTCTGAGTTTAATATAGAGAGCTTGAACTGCTTGATGCTTGAACTTATTTGACATTGCTATATGGAAGCCACACTGGAGAAAAAAAACATATAAATCTGTAGTAGGACTGTGCCAATACTATCAAATATCGATATATCGTGATACTTTCCTCAAAATATTGTATTGATACTTACGATTCCAGTATTGTGTATTTTTATTCAACTATTTTCGTATTCATATAATGTCCAACAGTTAAATAAAGATGAAGCATATCGTTTGAGTAAGTGCAAACTCAGAGTGTACTAATGAGGTAGAGACTATGATGCGCGAGAGAAACTGAAACACCATTTTTCTCTTGCGGACACGCTGGTCTTCTCTAATGCATTTGGTACTAGGGCCATGTTAAAATATACATTTTCAGACTAACTGCAATCTTAATTTTACTATATAGATATATATTCTTAAAATCCCAAAACCAATCTTTTACTCTTTGCACAGCCCTTTACAATGAGAGAATATCACTCGCAGACAAGACTTAAAATTTCTGTAATTAGCCACTGCCTGGTAATATTTCAGATTTCACTCACCAGTTCAGCACTGAGTTCAGCATCCTTTCACTGTGTGCTAAGACAGGGTTCCCACGCATCCTGGAAAACCTGGAATTTTGCAGTGCAGTTTTCCAGTCATGGAAAAGTCATGGAAATACAGTACTTAAATGTCCTAGAAAAATTATAATTTGTCCTGGAAAATATTAATATAACCATTTGACTGTGTTGCTATTAAGGTTTTCAATACAAGCACAAAAACATGGTAATGATCTGACTCGGAATAGGAGTCAAATAAACAAATTTGTATAGTTGTTTTTTAGTGCTGGCGGCTGTGCATTGTGAAACAACATCTGCGGTTAAGGGCGCTTACACCCTCATGATTGATTATTGTTGTCTTTTCTGATAAAAGTCATGTTCAGCAGTTTAAACTCTGTTAAAAATGATACAGTACATCTGCTTTGTTTTTGTAATGCTTACTTTCTACTGAAGTCTGTAGATTTGACATGCAAATTTTAATAATGTAGAAGTTAAGGATGTTGTTGATACACATTATTATTATTATTATTAGACTATTATTGTTGTCTTTTTGGATGAAAAGTCAGTTCACAAACTGAATGGAAATTATAGATCTGCTTTGTTCTTATAATGCTTAAACACTATAAAGTCTTTTGGTAGATTTTGGTTGTGAACATTTCAAATGATTCAATGACTCGCTGTAGAACCCTCACGGGAAGGAGGACAGGAAACGAAGGTTCCAGGGAAAAAGGTAAGGTTTTTAATGTCTGTCTCACAAATAATTATAACAAAATCAACACACAATAACATAAGCGCAGTGGGTTGGCTTGTTCTGGTCGACCCCCTCTGCTCTGCGGCCGCTGGCTTTTTCACCGCTCTCCTCACTCTACTGCAATTAGAGACAGGTGTTAGTCATAATTTGGCCCAGGTGTGAGCCCTTACCGCTTCTCTCTCCCGGACGGGCGCTTGACCACGCCCCGCTGCCACATACCCCCACCGCCCGACTCAGGCGGGCGTCATCCGGCCTGCCTACCACTCCCCATTTCTGGAGAGGAAGTGGCGGCAGCCATCTGCACCCCGGTCTGTGGATCACCTTGAATTTAAAAGGCTGGAGAGCGAGATACCAGCGGGTGATCCGGGCGTTAGTATCCTTCATGCGATGGAGCCACTGGAGTGGGGCATGATCCGAACAGAGGGTGAAGGCCCGCCCCAGCAGGTAGTAGCGGAGGGTGAGGACCGCCCACTTGATGGCCAAACACTCCTTTTCCACGGTGCTGTACTTAGTCTCCCTTAAGGAGAGCTTCCGACTAATGTACAGCACCGGGCTCCTCCCCTCCACCAGCTGCGAGTACGGCCCCCAGCCCTCTGTCTGAAGCGTCCGTCTGCAAAATAAAAGGAGAGAAAAATCAGGTGCATGTAAGCGGCCCCCACAAAGTGCAGCTTTAATCTGCGTAAGCGCCTGTTGACACTGCTCCGACCATTGGACCGGATCTGGAGCCCCCTTTTTAGTGAGATCAGTCAGCGGGTTGGTGGCGTCCGAATAATTAGGCACAAATCTTCTGTAATAGCCAGCCAGCCCCAGGAACTGTCTCACCCCCTTTTTGGTCTTAGGTCTAGGGCAAGTCGCATGTCGCCGCAGTCTTTTCAATTTGGGGGCGCACCTGGCCATGACCCAAGTGGAACCCCAGATACCGTACCTCCACACGCCCAACCGCACACTTCTTAGGGTTTGCCGTGAGCCCGCCCGTCGCTAGCGATCTCAGGGCGGCCCTCAGATGATGCATGTGCGCTGCCAATCATTGCTATAGATGATAATGTCATCCAAATAGGCAGCGGCGTCGCGGTATCGCGGTCTGAGGATCCGATCCATGAGTCGCTGGAGCGTGGCTGGGGCCCCGAACAAACCGAAAGGAAGCGTCACAAATTGGTGTAATCCAAGCGGCGTGGTGAAGGCTGTTTTCTCGCGGGACATTGGTGTCAAGGGGATCTGCCAATAGCCCTTTGTTAAATCCAGGGTCGAGTAAAATCGAGCAGTACCTAACCGATCGAGCAGTTCATCAACACGGGGCATTGAGTGCAGCGTCAAATTTAGACACGCGTTGACTTTCCTGTAATCCACACAGAACCGAACCGACCCATCACTCTTGGGAACAAGAACAACCGGGCTGGACCAATCACTGTGGGATTCCTCTATTACGCCCATATCGAGCATTGCATCTAATTCTTCCGAGCGACTTTCTTTTTATGTTCGGATTAGCGATAGAGGCGACAACGCACCACCGCGCCCGGCTCGGTCTCGATGTGGTGCTGTATGAGGTTCGATACGGCCCGGGAGAGGAAAACACGTCCGCAAACTCTTTTTGTAACTCGGAAACCTCTGTGAGCTGCAGCGGTGAGAGCTGGTCCCCACAAGTGACCGGAGTGTTAAGATTGTAGTTTTGTTTACCTCCGGTCCGAGCTCCGCCCTCTCGGAACTACCGTGGCCAATGTCACAGAGGCGCCTCCTCCCTCCACAATTTCAGGAGGTTGAGGTGATATATTTGGCTAGCGCCCCCTCTATCGATGCGTTTGACTTCATAATCGAGATCCCCTACTCGTCGTGTGACCTCAAGCGGTCCTTGCCACTTGGCGAGTAATTTTGAGCTTCGATGTTGGGAGTAATACAAGCACTTTATCTCCGGTGCAAATTCCGTAGCTGAGCACCCCTGTCATACAGCCGGCGTTGGCGTTCTTGAGCTTGGAGCAAATGCTCTTGTGTTAATCGCCCCAGTGTGTGGAGCTTTGCTCGAAGATCAAGAACGTATTGAATTTCATTTTTGGCATTAGAAGGTCCCTCCTCCCAATTTTCACGGATGACATCGAGGACACCGCGAGGCGTCGCCCGTACAGCAGCTCAAGCGGGGAGAACCGGTGGAGGCTTGCGGGACCTCTCGTACCGCAAATAACAGGGGTCTAGCCACTTATCCCAATTTCTAAGCGTCATCGTGCACGAATTCACGAATCATGTTTTTGGCGTTTTATTAAACCGTTCCACTAGGCCATCTGTCTGAGGATGAGTAAGCGCTAGTCTTGAATCGATTTAATGCCCAAGAGCTCGTAAAGTTCGCGAAGTGTCCGTGACATAAAAGTTGTGCCTTGATCGGTGAGGATTTCTTTCGGAATCCCCACCGGGAGATTATCTTGAAGAGTGCCCCTGCAACACTACGTGCGGAGATGTTGCTCAGAGGCACTGCTTCGGATATCGCGTCGCGTAATCCACTAGGACTAACGCGAGCGATGTCCGCGTGCTGACCGTTCTAATGGCCCGGCGAGGTCCATCCCAATTCTTTCGAAGGGGACCTCGATTAATGGTAGAGAGCGCAAAAGCGCTTTTGGGGTGGCGGTGGGTTTACCAGCTGACATTCGCGACGCGCCGCACACCACCTGCGGGCGTCACCGCCAATGCCCGGCCAATAGAAGCGGGCTATTAGGCGGAGAAGTGTTTTTCGTTCCCCTAGGTGACCGGCCATAGGATTATAGTGAGCCGCCTGGAAAACCATTTCCCGGCGGCTCCGTGGAATCAATAATTGTGTTACTTCCTCCTTTGTTTGAGCGTCCTCGTCACCCTGTATAAGCGATCTTTAATAAGCGAAAAATCACGGATATGAGGCGGCGACACCCGGCGGAGTTGTTGACCATCGATTACTCTCACTTGGTCAAAAGCGTGCTTAAGGGTATCATCCGCGACTGCTCCAAGGGAAGTCCCCTCCGGGAATTCCGGAGAGGAGGAGCGTCCACCTCGCCCCTTCCCACGTCACTTCGGAGCAGTCGAGGGCGGCCCTGGCTCCGCCTCCCCGCCAAAGCATCGCACATCACACACCCCTTCACTCTCGCGCAGGACCCATCCGCACAAACTCCCTCCAATAACTTTCTAAAATTCGGCCAATCCGTACCCAAAATTAGCGGATGGGTGAGGCGAGGACTAACAGCTGCCTCTACACTATGTTTTTCTCCCCTGAATTTGATCGCCAGAGTCACCACGGGATATTTGTGAATATCCCGTGTACCACCTTACCCTCACCAGTTTAGCTGAGCCCAAAGCCCGGGTTGAACCAAGCGTTGGTGGATGGTGGTCTGGTTACAGCCGGTATCCAACAAAGCTTGGTATGTACCCCTGGATTCTTACGGAATCCGATGCGCTCCAACCCGATCGGGGGCAGCCTGTGGAGCATCGGAGACCCGTACCACCGCCCCTATTTCCATCAGCGGGCACTGATCCGGAAGTGGTCCGGTCTCCGCACCTCCAGCAGACCGGCCCAGGCGCTGCGGCCGCACCGTGCTGGCGGCGCCCCACCTGAGGAGGAGGCGGCTGAAGGATGGAGAAGGGCTTGGTGGGCGTTCCCAAGACCGGGGAGCTGGGCGCTGAGCAGCTCCACGCCTGCGGGGGGCAGGAGCGGACCCTGGGGAGAGAGCAGAGCGAGAGGGAAGAGGGGAGGGAAAAAAAACAGGGGAAGACACAGGGAAAGGGGAGACAGACAGAGAGGGCTCATCCGCCCTCGGAATCGCCGCCATGTGGTCCTCCGCGAGCCGGACGGCTTCCTCCAGCGGCGCCCGGGCGGTGGCACTGGACCCACTCGGCCGTCTTCGGGGCAAGCGCTGGACAAACTGCTCCAGTACCACCTGGTCGACGAGCTCCTCGGCGCCTGCGGTCCAGCGCAAGCAGCCACCTCCGACACGCATCACGGAGCCGTTGGGCGAACGCGAGCGGGCGGTCGGATTTCTCCAGTTTTAAGGCCGGAAGAGTTGGCGACTTTCCTCTGGGGACCGACCAACCCGTTGCAGGATGGCTCTTCGCAGATCGTTGTAAGCCAGGAGGCTTGTTGCCGGCAGTTGTTGGGCCGCGAGTTGTGCTTCCCGGACAGGAGAGGGACTAATCGGGCTGCCCACTGGTCTTGGGGCCACCCCCAAATCTCCGCCGTCCTCTCGAAGAGGTCGATGAAGGCCTCTGGGTAGATCCGCCCGGCCCCATCTTCTGTAGCGCGGTGGGGGCAATGTGGCGTGGGTGTCGGGGGTCGCGGCTGCGGCTGGAGCGGCCTCCTGGCTGAGGAGGCTCGGATGGCGAGCCGGTCCTCTGCTTGGGCCCGCATGATTTCAAAAAGCGGCGATCCTGGTCTTGCCGGAGCTCAAGCAGGGATTGTTGGTGGCTCTGTTGGAGTGTCGCGAGGGACTGGAGGACTTCAGCCAGCTGGGAGGACTCTATGGGGCGACTCTGTTCCATTATTATGGTTTTTTTTTTTTAATCTCCGGGTTTCGGCACCAGTGTAGAACCCTCACGGGAAGGAGGACAGGAAGCGAAGGTTCCAGGGAAAAAGGTAAGGTTTTTAATGTCTGTCTCACAAATAATTATAACAAAATCAACACACAATAACATAAGCGCAGTGGGTTGGCTTGTTCTGGTCGACTCCCTCTGCTCTGCGACGCTGGCTTTTTCACCGCTCTCCTCACTCTACTGCAATTAGAGACAGGTGTTAGTCATAATTTGGCCCAGGTGTGAGCGCCCTTACCGCTTCTCTCTCCCGGACGGGCGCTTGACCACGCCCCCGCTGCCACACTCGCTCATAGCACATTAGACTTTCATTTGTTGCCACCTAGTGGCATCTCCAGAAGAGGTCACAATTACACTATGTAACACAATTTTTGTTCCTGGGTAGTAAATGTTATTTCCTAATTGCTTATGCCTCAAAAGTATAGAAAATGGCTATTATTACCCACAGACTTTGCTGTTGTGACCAGGACAGTGGTATTTTGGAATTCATAATTTGAGTGAAAGTAGAGAAAACAACAGCATAAACACTTGTTGGGAGGGCTGAACCTTTGTAATGTGTCTGCCCGGAGTCATTACCGTGACGGACTAGAGATGCACCGATTGCAATTTTCTTGGCCGATTCCGAGTTACGATTTTTTGCAAGTGTGACCTGCCGATACCGATTTTTCCGATTCCGATTTTCTTTCTAAGAACTTTTATTGACCGCATATACAAACAAAATCTACCTTTCTTCAATGCAACATTTTATTTTCATAATAAAATAAATTATTAAACTACAATTTCCCCCAAACTGCACTAAGTTACAGGATCTTCTCTCACTTACACAACCCTCAAAATAAAGTGCTCTGTGTCTGGAAAGAGGTAGAAATAATAATTAACTGCAAATGAGTTGCTTTATATAACAAATGTCATTTTCCACTATTTTTATAAATGGACCTTTTTCTCTTTATTACTCGTCTAACAAAACAATTCCAAAGATCTGAAAAACTGAAGTGTCCAATACGCTCAACTTAGGTTAGATGTCCAAATATCAGTTGTAAAACTGAGCACTGCTTCGGGAACGGCTTGTAACCATATCTGTCAACACTCCCGTTTTTCCCGGGAGTCTCCCGTTTTGTTATTTCTCCCAAAAAAACTCCCGTAATTTGTATGGCCCAAACCACGTTATATGAATAATCACATCAATATATTATTCCAAGGTTGTCCAGATGCCAGATCTTGAATGAAACGCATCCTACTCACACAATCGACACATCATACACATTACAAATCATTTATGACCTCAACCTGGCAACCTACAACCCAGTTGCGCTGTTGATATCTGCACAGGCAGTAGACGCGGGATGTTAAATCAAGCATCACTGGTAGATGGGAGGAGAAGACTCAGCTGGTGCTCCGGTGAAAAAAACAAAATATACATGTACATTTAACAACATCTGGATGGAAGAATTTAATTTCATATCCCGAAGCCATATCGACAATGCCCACGACTTTTGCAATGTGTGTCACACTGATTTTAATATCGGACACGGTGGGAAAAATTACATTACTCAGCAATCAATAATCACAACGGCACAATTTGTATAGTATTTAGCCTGCCTCTGCCATCCAGCATCCCACTTCCCCTCACCCGGATTTGTGTACCCAAATGTTGACAGATAACAGGCTGTTTGTGTGACATGACACAAGATTAAACAACTCGGGCAACGCGATGTCGGAAAGTACCTCCTACTCTGTATCGAGGAAATGTATCAGATTTCTGAACCCTCTGCCTCAACTATGGAGAACAGCTGGTCATCCAGGGCCATGAATTGCATAATTTTCCTCGTAATTGCTTTGGTCTTTTCGCTGCTCATTCCAAGGGATGATAGGAGAGGCTGCTGACTTGTGGCTGGCTCTGTGTTCTGGCTAGCTTTAGCCGCTTTCCCTTTTTAGCTTCTTTTTTAAAATGGGCATTTTCAGCTGGGTGATGGTGTTTTAAATGTCTAATTAGGTTTGTTGTTCCGAAAGTTATTGTGGTGGTTCCCTCACGGTTTACTTTGGCCTTACAATTATTACACATTTCGAACTTTATATATATTCTTCACTCACAGTGAAGATCTTCCACGCCAATGGCATGTTTACGTGTGGCTGTGACGTTATTGCCTGCGCTGCTGGCAACAAAACGGACTGGCTTGGAATCAGAAAGACGTGAGGCTGACCGGCCTGTCACAGGTCCGGCCAAGCATGCAGAAAATCGGCTAATTCCGGTCCCTGGCCGGTTGATCGGTGCATCTCTATGACGGACACACCACAACAGTGCTGTCAGTGATAAAATTATGGGGAAAGGACCTTTTAGCTTTATTATTTGATGTACAAAACAAGCCCAGATAAGACTTGTGATAGAAATCATGTATTATCAGTGTATTTTAATTACCACTGAAGCACGCCAAGTCTTAAATATCACTCCACTTTTCCTGTGGAGTTCAAAGCAGCACTGGACACTGCCGTTGATGCTCTGACACAAATCACGAACGCAGCTCACAATTGCTGTATCAAAGTGGAAGCCACAGTCTACCAGCTGATTAATATTGTGGAGGATGAGAGTTTAAAGGATGTAATGCCCTTTTCAATGAACACTTAACCTATTTAGACTAACGCCATCTTTACACAGCAAAGGTGGAACAGAAGCTGCATCTGAAGTGGCAATTATTAGGTGTATTTTCACAGAGCAGGAATAAACACAGCAGATGCAAATGCATAAATAATGTTATAAGATTAATATTTTAAATGTAAAATTATGAATATAGAAATATGAAATGAATGAATACTCAACCTATGGGGACTAATTATTTAAGTCAACCTTACAATTAGACTTTGGGAAACATTTACTGATCCTAGAAAAGGTGATAATAGTGAATTTCTATCTTTACATTGTGGAAGACTAAAAATCCTGACTGGAGCATCCCTAATATTCAAGTAGACTGTGTTTCAAAAACAAATGATGATGATTAGTGGGCTGAGACCTTATCTTAAAATGGACAAAAACAGGTACATGGTGGATGGTAACATTTGGATATGAAGACGACTTTGTTTCACTGTTTATATATTTATTTGTTTGTAGTTGAACTGAAAAAAGGTCTCAGTTTGGTTCTTTTTAAGAAGGCTAAAGTGTGAAAACCCCAGCAGCCTTTTTGCAGTTGAACATGTGGAAAACATTACCATCATAATCGCAGTTCACAATATTTTTCAAAATAATCGCAATATGACTTCTTGTCCAAATCGTGGAGCCCTACACCTTAGCAAAATACATGTAAACTCAGTTTTTCACAATTCCTGACATTTAATCATAGACAACTTTCTTAGGTCATACTTTATTTTAAGAATCTGAAATGTCAGAATAATAGTAGAGAGAATTATTTATTTCAGCTTTTATTTCTTTCATCACATTCCCAGTAGGTCAGAAGTTTACTTACACTTAATTAGTATTTGGTAGCATTGCCTTTAAATGGTTTAACTTGATTTTGGATTTTTTTTAAATGGATTTTTGCAGTGGGAGGAGAATTGTTCTTATCCTCATTCTAAACAAAACAATGCTGTTTTCATAGCAGTGCAGGGCTGCTCCTGAATAGAGGTGCAGGAATCACTGTGCCAAATGGCTTTTCATACAGTTAAAAATACCCAAAGGAAAAACAGAAGAATAATCTAGCATAATTTACTATCAAATGTCACCATAAATGACTAATTTTTAACATTATAAATTGTTCTTTGCCTTCAGGTGCGCCCCCTGAACGAGCGTCTAAGGGAAGTGCGGACAGCCAAGATGTTGGTTGATGTGGTTCAATGTGCTCAGAATGCCCCTCAGCTGAAGAGGGTGGTGCAGTATGTGTGCGGGAACTCCCTGGTCTGTGAGACTCTGAGAGATGCCCGACACATCGCCTTTGATGGCCCAGAGCGCCATCAGGTGAGTGCAAGCATCTGCTTGACATAAGATCATCATTTTAGAGCAATGATGTTGAGCAGAGTGCCTATGTGAACAGGTTTTTTTTAATTGTATACATTTATGCCTTTTTGTAAAAATCTTTGCCGGTAAATGTAAAAATGTCTTGGCTGGATAGACGGTGGCTCTTGATGGAACCTTGTTCCGCAAGTCTGGGGTGATCTCAGGGGGCTCTGTGGACCTGCGCAGTAAAGCTCGGCGCTGGGAGGATAAAGACATGAACACACTAAGGGAGCAAAAGGAGCAGCTGGCATCTGAGCTGCGTGTAAGTTTCAAAGGTTGCAAATAGACCCATAGTTATTCAGTTTAGACACTTAAAATCCACAATTAAAAATGTATGGATCAGTGCATTAAAAAACATAATATCAAACGAAGTTGCATTTATTTTAAAGAAAGAATGCACAAACACACTTTTTAAGCAAAACATTAAAAAAAGAAGTTTGGCTTGTTAGGTTATAAATTCTAAAATAGTAGATGCTGTATATTGTCCCTAATTAAGGCAAAACATATTTGCATATTTTATATTCCTTTAAAGTTGTTTAAAGGGGTCATATAATGCCATTTTTGTACAAGTTAATATGAATCTTTAGGGTCTAAATGAAAACTTTGTAATATACTTTTATTAAAAATTCTCATTAGTATTTTAAGAAAACACTAATTTTACCTGCTCAAAAACAGCTCTGTTTTCAGCACGCCGTTTCAGAGCATATGACTTTAAATGATAATGAGCTTTGGTCACCCCGCCCCTCCGTTCTGGAGTTATTCTCCGTATAACTGTTTTTTTGACATTACTTCTTAACTCTTTCCCCGCCAGCGTTTTTTAAAAAAAGTTGCCAGCCACCGCCAGGGTTTTTGACGATTTTCGCTAAACTTTAATGGCCTGCAGAATATTTTCTTCCATGAATATATGGAGATGCTATATATCACAATAAAGATCTGAGCCTCTGCTTTTAGGCAAAAAAACGATTTTATTTTATCTTCATTTGTTCTTTTTTATTGCGACTTGAACAGAGGTCGGTTTTGTCAAAAAACAACATTTCAGACAAAAAGCTGAGAAAAAGGCATGTTTATGTCTGATATTTTGAGCTTCTCAATACTCCATTTCTTCATGTTTGAGAGGATCGCAGTCTGTTTCTTTGATCAAAGAGTTGCGTACTCTTTCAAAACATGCGCAGGGGTCTTCCTTACCGTATAACACCTAAAACACGGAAACCCGGAAAATTCTGTGTTTGGCGGGGAAAGAGTTAATCAGTAACATACAAGTAAACCAGGTGTAACTTAGTGTTACCATGTTAACTGTAACACCTGCGTACACAGTTTTTAATAACACAATAACCATAACGCGTTGTTCATTATAAACGTGGGATTATGAATTATATTGAGAACGTCGTAACGTTATGGAAAACATGCCGTAATGTACCCTGAGTGTAAACATTAGCCACATTCATTGTGAAGCGAGCAAGCGATTTGCAAAGATTAATATAAAGGTTAATAAAACGTTACACTTACTTCTTCTGGAGGTGCAGAGGTAATATAAATAGTTGGTACCGAATCTTTTTTCAGCAGCATCTTCTTAGCAAAACCAGCTTTATACTGACCCTCGTTTATAAAGCAGTCTGTTGAAAAATGATTCACGCAAACATGAACGCATTGACGTTGCGTGGGGAATATTCCCATCGTAAACAAAACTCAGCCACTGCGTCTTCAGCGGTTCAGATTTAGGAACATCAAAATGACTGCTGTGTTCGTTATTACACCGAAGAACAGAAAACCACAATCGCTTAGGCGCCGTTCTGCTCCAGTGTATTAACAATGATGACGGACTATGATTGACAGCTCGCCACGGCGGCGGTCTGTGTTGAAACACTGCTGTCAATCAACAATCCTGGGAGGCGTCCGACCGTGTGACGTCACACGGTCGAACGGCTCGATTTGAGGCAGGGGAAAATATATAAGGAGATTAAAACAAAAACACTGGATGGATTTTTATCATAATAGGATGGTTGTGTACAGGCACAGCTAACACACATTTCAGTACAATCAACTTGAAAAAGTGCATGTACCATTATATGACCCCTTTAAAGCAACAAAAAGCTGCCAATCTGATTTATTTGATGTTTAATACACGTTTGTGGAGCATGATTTTGGACCAATACAATTTAAATTTAGCATGAAGCAACAGAATTACAAACCAAGTGACCATTAAAATTTTAAGTCATGTGTCACGGTCACAGTTAGCTAGGGCATAATCTCAGATTAACATGGAAGAGATTTGAAGAGATTCCTATTGTTTTATTTATTGCGTCATACCTAGTTCATCCACAATATTAGTGTTTTGTTATGTGCAGTATTGCCTGAATGTATGTTGATATACTGTATGTGTAGAATCTGATGAAGCTGAGACGTAAGGAGGTGGAGCTGAAGCAAATCAGGGCTCAGTCTCAGGGAATCCAGACTCGCCTTAAATATTCTAACTCAGAACTGGACTCCATATGCAAGAAGAACATCCCAGCTAGTCAGGCTGCAAGTCACAAACACTGTTTCTTGTTCTTTTTCTCACTTTTTTAAACTCAATCCTTTACATTTAAACAATTGTTGTGAACCATATCTTGGTGTGTATGTGTGTGTTTGTGTAAATTACAGGTGATTTCCAAACTCGGGAGTGAGCTCTCTAACCTTGAAGCTCAGATTGAGATACAGACTGAGAGTGTTGAACTAAAAGACTATGAGATGAAGGCTGTCAGAGACAAAATCCATCAGGTCATTTGATTTTCATTGTCTGCTTTACATGGATATCAGAAAGCAATTTATTGCAGGAAAGCAGGGTTATTGTGGAAAAGCAGCCTTCTGGTTTACATGCACTGTATAAATGCCATACTTTTTACTTCCATATACATGCGGCTCAGTCAGTAAGCAGCTTTCTCCACAGCAATGTTATTTCCCTGTGATGCTTGTGTAAATAACAAACATGGGCTCAGATGAAAATTTTGCAATTGTTTTCTCAGTTTGTCTTTGCTTTAATTCCAGATATTCCAGAGTAATTGCTGTTTTAGTTTCCTTAACTTTCTGTCACAACCTGCAGCGGAATTGCATTGCAATTGTGGGGTTTCCCCTCTGACGTCAAACTCTAGGATTCCCCCAATGTACCAGGGCATATACAGTACGCGAACATGAGGGACATTCGATATTTGACATTGTTGTGTATAAATGGGTATAGATTATAGTATATGTATTTTTCCCACTACTCCTAGAAATGTTGAAATCTTTCCGCTGTTTTGTTAGGCTCCATCCTATGAAATTTCTTATTCAGTCTGTTCATGGAGAAACCTAGGTGTGTTAAACCACTTTCTCTTAATCACTTAAGCGAAGTAAGAAAACCGTCTTTCTTCAAAAACCTTGGAATAAAACGCATTCTTAAGTGCATATAATCTTGGTCACTGGAACATTTTCCCTTAATGTAAACCACAGTCATGGAAACCCTTTCTAATCATTCTCTTTACCTTTAATATAGTATGTTTTTCTCTTTGGTGGATTGATCTCTCCTGCAGATAGAGGATGCTGTGTTTGCAGACTTCTGTGCAGATATCGGTGTTGCAAACATCCGTGAATACGAACAGGATTATCTCAGACTACAACAGGATCTTGAGAAGAAGCGGTGAGACCTGCACAAATACAAGCTGCCCATGTTAATTATCTATACCAGGAACTAACTTCACAAATTGATAACAGTTAATTAACTGAATTGCATTTGCACAGTATGTAAAGGATAATGTACAGTTAGCTGGTTATTACAGCAAAATAAACTCCAACAGGATGATCAGGAAGCATCAGGGTTTTGTGTTATCCTAAAGCGTTTTAGTTTGCAAAAAATGTTATATAAAAAAAAATATAGATATATATTTGACCAGAGATTGACGTGATTTACCAAGTAGAATCAATTACTCCAGAGAGCTGTGTAATACAGCATGAAATATGCTATGAACTAAATCTTGCTAATTAAATGTCCTGAATGTTCAGCCTACAGTTTGAGTCCCAGCGTACCCGTCTCAGTACTCAGCTGGAGTATGAGCAGGCCCAGCTGGAGAAACATATTAAACAGATGAAGAAGATTGAAGACACCATCCAAAAAGAGAAGAACATAATTTTCAGCCTGAAAGAGGCAAACTTACTCACTCCACTTTTATATTCAACAAAGTTCTGTGTCCTGGTTATTTTGAGTTACTCACCGTGATGTTGCTTCAAACCTGTATGAATTTCTTTCTTATGTGGAACACAAAAGGAGATGTTAGGCAGAATGTTAGCCTCAGTCACCATTCACTTTAAATGTATGGAAGAAAGAAAGTAATACAGGCTTAGAACTACATTAGGGAGAGTAAATAATGACAGAATTTTGATTATTGGGTGAACTTTCCCTTTAAGTATTGCAGTCTATTCTTCACTTCTCCTCAAGGAGGAGGACAGATTTATGATAGCTGTGGAGGAGACTCAGTCTAAACTCATGGAACTAAACAACAAACTAGTGGAAAAGACAACTTCGATTAATGATGCAAAGGCTGAGCTTGACAGTAAAGTTAAAGGCCTCCAGGAGAGAAGCAGGTGAGTCTCAGAACATGATACAGGTCCCTTACAGAAATATCAGGGAATTTAATACTTTCCAGGCCTAAAAATTAATGGAAAATGTAAACAATCTGAAAAATCATTGAACTGTCTTTAATGAATATACATTTTTGTAGTTTAGCTCATCGCTGGATATTGCTTTGTATATAGCAAAACTTGATTAAATAGTGAATGATTTCCTAAAATACTTTAGGAAATCAGAAACTAATGGAAAGGTAATGGAAATGCATTGGTCAAAATGTGTGGGATCTCTGATCATAATTAATAGTTGATCTGATAAATGATGCTTAAAATCTTTAAATGTTTTACAGCACATTACTCAGCAGCCGTATACATTTTTATATCTTTATTGGCTGTTTCTGCAGGGTGCTGGTGAGGCTTCAGAAGGAAACGATCAGCACTGAGACAGCCCTAGAACAGCTCAGACTGGGCAAACACAACATGCTGCTGGGCTGTAAAATAGAGGCCCTACCATTGAGACTGCTGTCAGGTGCATTGGATGACATCAGTGACATCCAGGTACAGACAGAGAGAACCAGGTTTAACTGGAAGGAAAGCAGCACAGATTGTTCCCTAATAGCTGAAGTGTAATTTCTGCACCACTTATATCACCAAATGGAATTGCAAATCTAATCACTGATTCCATAAATTTCACCCTATCTTTTTTGGTTGTACAAACAGATTGTACCACCATAAACTCATGCCATTGGTTGAGCCAGTGTTGATTGGGCAGGATGGGCTGATCAAACAAACAGTAATGTTTTGATAGGAGCATAGTGCCAGTATGTTACACTTTTAGGTGAAATCAACCAACAAATGGCTTACTTAGATTTCTCTCTATAATAAGTATATAAAATGTTATAAAAAAAAATTACATCAACTTTAAAGGTGCTGCAGGCGATTTCAGCAGTGTTGCTAACTTCCGGTATGTACTTAGTTTTTATAGATATTAAAAATGGGGTTCTTTTGATAGCTAATCTTTACTGTAATTATGTCTCAACTGTAGCTGGACTCTGAATCTCAAAGCATCAGCACACTGCACATTTATGAACGAGAGGCACAGATAGTGTTTGATTATTCAGCACTGGACAGGGGCCTTAAGGTAAAAACATGTACAGCAGTCTCACTTAGAGCTAACAATGCTTGATCTGCTTTTCATTGCACTACATCAGGGATGTCAATCAAATTGACTGATATATGTTGCAGTTAAGTTCTACTTTATTAGTATGTTAATCATTTGCAGTACCTTAGTTGTGTTTGTGAGTGTGTGTGTAGGCCCTGACTGAAGAGAGTGAAGTGGAGGCTGAGTTAGAGAAACTCAAAGAAGGTGTCTCCTCTCTGGAGTGTATGATCATGGTGTCAAGAGCTCCCAACCTGAAAGCACTAGAAAAGATGAGAGAAGTGAAGGACAGCTTCCGCGAAGTCATGGATGGTACAGGACAATGCACACACATTTTTTATACCCCTAAAACGACCCTTTTTTGCAGTTTTCAATTTGAACATTAGACATTAAGACATTAGTTTGCTGTTATTTACAAAGGTAGTAAAACCAAAGCCACACATGCATTTTAACCAAGCTAAATTAATGGGGAATCACCATAGAATTATTTAGTTTTTAAATGAAACAAACTGTAATACTAAAGATAACTAACCATAAAATAAAAATGCTTTTCCCTCTGGGGATATCTCAGAAAGTTTTTGTGAGATCAGCTAACTTACGGGACATTTTTTAACAGTTTTGTTCCTGAAGTATGGTTAGGTTACAAATATACTCATCATCACAATATCATCTAGCACTTTATAATGTTATAATTTCCATTTGTTTGAATGTATTTTCTGTGTAACCTGTCATTCTTAGTCACATGAAACATTCCATTGATCATGTCTGTGTGTCATTACCCCTGTCATTACCCCTCCATACCCTGTGGATCAGCATTTGAGACCAGCACACACACCACTAAGAAATGCTGTCAAGAGTTTGAGCAGGTGAAGGCCAAACGCTTCCATCTGTTTAGCCAGTGCTTTGAACAAGTGTCTGTCACCATCGACCAGATCTATAAAAAACTCTGCAGGAACGCCAGTGCACAGGTCAGGCTTTCTGTAGGGTTCATTTAATTCTTAAAGGGATAGTTCACCTAAAAATGCTAATTCTCCCTCATGTTGTTTAACCTTTATGACCTTTTCTTCTGTGAAACAAAAGGCGATGTTAGGCAGAATGGTAGCCTCAGTCACTACTTTTTTTTTCTTTTTTTCCCACACAATGAAATTTAATTTGACTGAAGCTGTCATTCTGCCTAACATCTCCTTTTGTGTTCCACAGAATAAAGAAAGTTATACATACTATATGACATGAGGGTGAGTAAATAATGCCAGAACTTTCACTTTTGGTTGAACTATACCATTCATTTGGTTGAAATATAAATCCATTAATTCACTCACTCATACACTCAATCAGTTAATCACTCACTCAATTACATATTAATTCACTCACATACTCACTTAATCATTCACTTAATTTTGTTGTTGTTGTTGTTGTTGTTGTTGTTGTATGAACAATGTACACATATCTAGGCCATCCTCAGTGCTGAGAATCCAAATGAGCCCTACCTGGATGGCATCAATTATAACTGTGTGGCTCCTGGTAAAAGATTCATGGCTATGGACAATTTATCAGGAGGAGAAAAGTCCATTGCTGCTCTTGCTCTGGTCTTTGCCATTCACAGGTGAAAAATTCAACATAAACCCATATACAGACTTACTGTAAAGACAGACGTAAATGATGTGGGTGAAAAATCAATCAATTTCAATGAAAGTAAATACAACAGACTGAAACAATGTGTAGATTTCAGGAGAACCAGCTGTATTGTTTTGTTTAATCTTAGCTTTCGACCAGCTCCATTCTTTGTGCTTGATGAGGTGGATGCTGCCCTGGACAACACAAACATCGGCAAGGTACACTGTAAATTATAAATATTAATTGTTACCTCAATGATCTATTTCTACTTGATCTTAGCTTCAAATATGTTTTTTTAGGTTACATGAAAAATAATGTTTTTTCTGTAAGACCAGCCTTACCACCTCAATGCCCCTTCCAGGGTCAGAAATGAACAGGGACTCAGGAAACAAATGCCACCTAAAGTGTTCAAAATGCCCCCAAAACTTGAGAAAAACTCAATGTGGGTGGCAAGAAAATGTTTGTGTTATTACGTTGTTCTTTCATGTATTTATTTGTAACATATGATTAATGATATTGAATTCTCTGCCTGGTTATATGTGTCATCATATAACATTAGATCTAATTATTCAGATGATAACGGATGACATAATGCATATTTTATATGGTTATAAAAATATGCACTCATAAAGGTAATAAAATGTCACTTTGGCTACTTCCACATTAATCCGGATTAGATGTCGACCGATAGTGGATTTTACAGATACCGATAACTAAATTGGGCTATAACCGATTAATCAACCGATTTTTTTAAATTGATACTGAATGAAAAAAATAACACTCAAAAATAAAATAGTGCTGAACTTTATTACAAAAATAAACAGTACTGACTGAACCATGAAAATATATTGTACTTTTTTAAATAATTTTAAAATATATTATATATATATATATATTAATATATATGAACTAATATTCAAATTTTAAAGTCAGCTGATTTTTAAATTGACGTTGTTTCCTTAGTCCACAAGAGGGCGCAATTAATACATAAACCATTCAGCACAGTTGTATTATTGCATAGAACAATCCTATCCTGGCAGTTAAAAAAGAGCAATTCAATTTCAACCAGTGTGCATAAAATAAATAAATAAGAAGCTGATGTCCTCTTAGCCTTGTCGGCAAACATACTGCTCTACTAATGCATCTAATCAACAAATGAATTACTTTATAATGATATGACAATGTGTACTGTATATATACCTTTTCGTTGTTGATGTGTTTTTATTCCGCATCTGAAGTGTTCCACTCCATGCAGAGTGTAGTCTCATGTATCAAAACAAACACCAGTGAAGTGATACTTTTATTTCACCTCTTGAGGCCGCTCTGATACTGTATAACGATAGCGGACCCTTCCGAGCAACTTCAGCACCAGACGCAAAGGGGAAAAGCTATCAGTGTTGATTTTGCCGATAACCGATATTTCCATTCATCTGTTATCAAATGTTACTTTGTACAAAGTAACATTTATCTTAAACAATGCCGTCAAAGTGAATAACAGGCACAACAACACCGCTACAACATGGGCCACCATCTTGATTGTTTTGTGTTGAGTGGATCACATAACTGTCACAGTACAACAAATATGTCATAGTTCTCATATATCTCCATTTTCCCTGTCCACACTACAATGCAAAAATGGCAGTTTCAAATGTATCCACTTCGATAAATTGCTGTCAAAAATGGCATTTCAGTTTGGATGAAAGGCCAAAACGTAGAGAAAATATTGACCCCCCCCCCCAATGGAAAAGTCAATTTCTGAAGTTTCAACCACATCTGTTGTTTTTATATTCTCTTGAAGTATGTAAGGAGAATAATGTTGTCTGTTTCCATGCAGGTTACAGGATTTTTCCGTGAGATGTCCAGAGAGAGCAGCCAAATCATTGTCATCTCTCTAAAAGAGGAGTTCTACTCACGGGCAGATGCTCTGCTTGGGGTTTACTCAATGGTACACACATAAACACACTTTAACTGTGTCTTCTTATTACCCATGCGAAATGTAAAAGTCTTTCAAATTTTGGAGGCCTTTTAATTCATTTGTCCAGATCTTCCCTCATTATTTCTTTCCATGCAACTCTTTCTGTTGTCTTCACAGTTTGATGAATGCATGTTCAGCCGTCTTCTCACCTTGGACCTAACCCCTTACCCACTGAACGAAGAGAATGGCACAGATCGAGAGAAGGAGAAATTATAATGTTATCGGATAAAATTTTCATTATTGTTAAATGTTAAAAAACAATTACAAATGTTCAAAATATTATTTCATTATGTATGCTACATTCTGTTTGTACTGACATTTCAATCTTTTTAAAGAGGTTTTGAGACAAAACTTTTAGTGTTTCGTGTCAAGCAGCAGTTTTATGTTATTGTTAAATATTCCAAATGTTTAATATTTGCTCTTGTTGAATATTAAAAGCAGTTTAATCCATTCATTTGTTCTCTGTTTATTTTTCATCTATTCTCAAACTTCTCTTAACGTCCCTGTCTTTATTAGTAGTTGTGTGAACTGTGACATCTTTCTCTCTCTCACTAGGGTGGGGTTTGACAGCGAATCATCAGTACTCTCTCTCTCTTCTATTTACCTTCCCTGCCTCTCCTCTTGTCTTCTCGGTCTATAAATTTCTTCTCTTCCAAAATATAATCTTTCCTCCATCTCCTACACAGCGGTCATTGTCCCCCTCAGGAACATTCTTAACATTCTGGATGTCTTGCGTTTCTTCCTCTGGGTTAGTGTCGCAATTATTCTCTCGATTTGCTTTGTAATTTATTGTGATTGCTTGTAATTTAATATGAGCCTGTTATTTCAGTCAACAGGTTTGGTGTAAGTGAATCTATATTGGAAATATTAAATGCTTCAACAGTTTTGAAATGTCTCGTGCTGCTGCTCAAATCATTTTTTGTTGGTTTGAACATCAATTTTTACCTCATTTTAAGTTTTAATCTGACTGTTTTGCATTAAACTTAAAAATATAGAAGACTACATCTTTTAAAGTTGAAGTCTATTTTCATACTCGCACATATCTGTAACCCGCACACACACACACACACACACAAGATGAGACAGTCACAATGTCGGAGGAAACTGCTTTTATTAATAGCAGTGCAGGCAAAAGTACAAACAGGGAAAATCCAGTGAAGAGTTGTCGAGGGAAGTGTAGGGTCAAAAGCCGGGGAATCAAAGTGGAGTAAAGGGGCAAATCCGGGAGAGAGTGGTCAACGAGAGTGGGGGGGGTCGAAGCCGGGAAACAGGATCAGAGTAACTAGACGGGACTAGTGGGGAGCAAAAGACAGGGGAACAAGGGGAGCTGGCAAGCTATGAGGAGGACAAGAGGAGTTCAAAACTAGACGAGACTAGCGGGGGGCAAAGACACGGGAAACTAAATACAATAACCAACCGGAGTGAGACAAATGTGCTGTGGTATTTATAGAGGCGAGTGCAGGTGTAAACAATGATGTGGTGATTGAGACGAGTGCAGGTGAACTAATGTGGTGACTGAGAGCGGGTGAAACTAATACTGGTGATAGGAGAGCGGGCATGCGAGCCCGAGGAGGGAGACCTGCTAACGAGCATGAGAGCTCGTAGGAGCAAAACGAGCGTGCGAGCTCGAGGGAGCAAAACGAGCGTGGAAGCTCGAGGGGGCGGAGCGAGGGAGCGGGGTTCGTGACCAATATCACAGTACAACACTACATTCCTTTCCTTTTGGTTCACAACTACTTAAAAAAGACAATGCAATCTACATTTATTTTGTTTGCCCAGAAAAGTAATACAGGCAACATGCAGTAATACAGGCATTTATACAAGCACTCTAGTTTGCAGTACATCTAATCAATGTGACATTTGAAAGAAAAAATTCAGTTACTGTCCTATTCCAATGAATTTTCCCAGAGAATGAATAACTGAAGAGAAAAAAAGAAACTGAAGGACTTGGAGAGGGAAAAGGACATACTGTGGATGGGATTACAGGCTTTGGAGCTGGTGCGAGACAGGTTGTTCTTACCTGGAAGAAAACAACATTCCATCCAAACTACAAGACAATTTCAGGAACGGTGAGTTGAGAAAAGTGAGTTGAGAGTGTAAATTCAAATAAATGAATATTTACTTTTATTTACTATGGTTTCCCCTTCCATATTGCAGGAGTTCCTATTCCCAAACACCCCCACCCTGTTGTTGGCTCAGATTCACAGACTAAACATGTCCATGAGAAATCTAATATGTGATTTCAGGAGACCCACCGAACATATTCAAGTCTGGGCTTCAACAGAAGGTTTTTCAAACCATTAACATAATGAATACAAGCATTATAGAATACCTTTAGTTTTCTTCATTTGTCAGTTTTAAATAATGGGCTAAACTAGTGTAGTTAATTTAATGAATAAAAAGTTTACTTCCATTATCAGGTACTGAAGGAAACCAACCCTCGCCTCCCTATGCAAAAGGCAGTGCTTGTTTTTAATTAAATGTTTTGCTTTGATGTCACGAACTGCATTTGCAGTCTTTTTTTATTTATTTTACTTGCAGGGTTTATTTCTAATTAAATTAAGTGTATTTCTATAGTTAAACTTTTGATGTGCTATAGAGAAAGTTGGCTTGATTTGTTCATTTAAAGCAATACAAGTATAAAGGTATGTCAAAAGTGTGCTTTTACAGTATATAAACAACTATAAATGTTTCAGTGAACTAGCCCAATTCAAAAACTCATAATATGCCACTCCCAAACCAAACACTGATTTAAGAGTCCCTCTTACACTTTTTTATATTTACATTTATTTGTATCTGGCATTATGGGTCAGTTTGGTTGGATAGAAATTATGTTCAAGTAAATTATTTAATTGTTATAAATTGTATGTGTATTGGTTATAAATGGTATATACATTCTATAATAATCTATTCATCAATTCAACCTAAAAACATTTAACATGTCTTTTATATGTCTAACATTATGTGAAAAGCCATCAATTCAGATTTCCACCATATATAATTATTTTTTATTTTTATTTTATTTTATTTTGTTGTGTGAGCAATACTTAATAAATTAGTCCTTTTATATGCCCTTTTAAAATCAAGTTATATTTTTGCTTTTTGTGGCTTGCTCTAGAGCTCGTTGGGACTTTTATTTTGAAGGGTTGTTTCATAGTGACATAATCTGGCGCTTAGTTCAAACGTCGGTTGAAGTTTATAGTGCGCATGTGAAAGGTAAGCGCTTTCAGAATGAAATCAAACTAAAATAATTGAACCTGAATCATGATTAGAAGAAAAAGTAGCTCGAGCAGCGCGAAAAGCATCAAAACACGCCGTAGCAGCAGTGTCGGATTTGATGAGTTTGGCTTTGCTCTCAGCAAGAAAAGAGACAAGAAAATTCAACACCGATATAATGATTACAGGTAGATATATATATATATATTTCTTAATCTGTTTTATTTTTGTTCGGCTTTGTAATAGAATTTGTTACCAAGTATAACCATAAAACTATGTTTTATTTTTATTTTAACCTATGTATCTATGTATTTTCCTACATGTTCAGTTCACACTATTAGATCATATACAAAATTAGATTAAGATGTTCATTGTTAACGGTACCATCTTGTGCTGTGTTGAACTTTTGACAAATTAAGATGTATGGAGAGTGTTTTAACTATTCTTTTTTTATCAGCTACCCTCAGCCTAATCCAATTAAAGTGAAGGAATTATGTGAATTTCTGAGCTATTGGAATGGATCCAGTTTCATCTGCAGAAATCAGGTGTGCATTTGCCTATTAAAATTTTGAATTATATGGAATTACATTTGCCTCAACAATATGAGGCTTTGAGTTGAGGGTTTCACCCAAAAATAAAATATCTTCCCCTCATACCAGATGTGTATCACTTTATTTCTTCTGTTGAGCACAAATGAAAATTTTTACATGAATATTTCAGCTCTATGTCCATTAAATGCAGGTGACCAGATATTTGAAGCTCCAAAAAGCACATAAAGGCAGCATAAACGTAATCCATATGACACCAGTGGTTACATATATAGATCTAGAAGAGATATGATAGATGTGGGTAAGAAACACATCAATATTTATCAATATTTAAGTCCTTTTTTTTTACTATAAATTCTCCCAGCCCAGTAGGTGGTGATATGCATGAGGAATGTGAAAATTGAGAATAATTGTAAAATCGGTCTTAAACATTGATATGTTTCTCACACACACACTTATCATATTGCTTCTGAAGATATAGATTTAACCACATATGGATTACTTTTATGCTGCCTTTCTGTGCTTTTTGGATGTTCAAAGTTCTGGCCACCATTCAATTGCATTGAATGGACATACAAAGCTGAGATATTCTTGTAAAAAAAACTTTGTGTTCAGCAGAAGAAAGAAAATGATCTCATCTGGGATGGTATGAGGGTGAGTACATTATTTTGGGGTATCACTTTAATATGTAAACATTTTAACAGGGTTCCCATTGTTATGGAAAACCTGGAAATAGCAGAGGATTTTAAAATTGTTATTCTAGGCCTTTATTATTAATAATAATTTTAAAAAGTCTGAATAATATAGTGAATATATATTTTCCTTGTTATGCTCATCTCTAAATATTTAATCAGCTAGAAATTTGTATTAAATTATTAAAAAAATCCTTATCCAGTAATCACTAATGACTGGCATGAGAAAAAAAAACATCAGGGAAATTCATTAATCAAACGGTGTTAGAATCCTGTTCCAAGTACCCAATTTAATATTTGTACATGCTCAGTTGTTTTCCCCTTCATCTTTTTCTGAAAATCAGATTGAGAGGTTTATTCGTATTGGGATTCCTCCGGCAATACGTGGGCGAGTGTGGAAATGCCTCCTAAATATTGACAGTCTCCGAGTTGGGAGCTCTTTCGATTATGAGGTGCATTATGTCATAATTTGAGTATGGATGATTATATCCAGTGTTATTGCTTTGAATTAAGCACAATTGGTTTTAACACATACCCATTGGTTATTTTAGGTGTGTCAAGCCGAGATCCGTAGACCTCTGGTTGATCTTGGAGTCAGCGAGTACAGTATCATCTCTACTATAGACTCTCTAGTGGACACAGAGAATGAAATCAGCAGCGGACAAGCATCAGGCCTCCCTAACACTGACCTCACACTCTTTAAACAGATCGCCCTCGACCTACGTGAGTTTAGTGCCTTAGGATGGCCATTTAAAAGAATTATGTTTTTAATATACTGCATTGTGAGCTACAATATTCCACTGAGTGTGCTTCGGTTGTAAATATGCTGCTATTTTTGGCAAATATACTGTAGCAGGTCCTCCTGGTATTCTATGCACCATTAAAGCTGCATACTGCTTTCTACTAGGAATTATATTGTAGTTTATTGAAACTCCCATAACAACACAAAACCCATAAATTGTTCAACGTTTTGAAAAACTAAGATTTACAAGTTAAAAATTATCTTAATTTCAGGGAAGAGGTGAATGGGGGCAGATTTGGAATAGGTTTTTTCCCCTTCTGTAAAGTACTGTTAGTGTCTCAGTTTTATGTGAAGGAAATCCTCTGAAAGAATAGGGAAATTTCCCTTGAGGTTCATGAGGAAGCTGTAGTTTGGCATAGATTGCAGTGTTGTTGTTTAAATTTTGACTGCGTTTGAAAGTATCTTGAAAACCACAAGGGGTCGCTGTACAATTAACTTTTCCATTCTAGATCTCTGTCTGTTATGTATTTCAAGTTTACTATAGTCCTCTGCTGTCTCGACTTCAGTATTCCTTGTAACTTTTAACATTTAGCTTTCTCCATAAGAAAAAACAGTATTTTCTCACTTTTGTTTTCTGCACTAATATTTTGAACCCAATATGAGTGTTTTGCACTGTACACAATAGATTTGAAATCTTATTTGTCTTTAAAGAAAGGTCTTTTCCTACTCATCGCACCCTAATGGGGCAACGTCCTGAAGCTATTGAGGGCCAGGCCAAACTTTTCAGAGTTCTCACTGCATATGCCAGATATAATCCCCAGATTGGATATGTACAAGGTAATGAACTGACTGAATTTCCAATTCCAATTGTCCCTCATTTTCTGATTGTGCATTTCAAATTAGGTTTCAACATAATTTTGGTTGTTATGCATATCTGTAACTATATTAGCATTAAAGAATTGATTTTATTGGACCATCTTTCTTTGAAGGTCTTTGAACTTTTCCTAACAAATGGAATGATTATATCAGATGGTAATACCCAGTTACTTTGACAAAAACCATAGTACTGAATGATAACAATATTTAGATACCATGGTATTTGCATAGCACAAGGTACTTCAAAGAATACCATAGTGCTGTTTAAAAAAAAAAGATGGTATTACAATGCTACAATGTCCAAAATGACACATGGTATTTTTTGGCAATTAATTTTTTGTTAGTGGTTACAGTACATGTCCTTGTTGCTTTAGTTTTTATAAACTGATATCAATGAAATCTGCATGTAATTTCACTGGTTGCATATCAGTATATTTCAGTTCTACATAGCCTAAATAAATATGTTGTCTCAAGAGGGCTGTAAACTGCCAACTTATTATTTTTGCATTTCATAGCCAGCATTTGTTTTCACAATTTTTTAATTGGGGCTTATTTAGTGTGTTCAGTCTTTTTATTTTCAAAATGGGACTATGTGATGTCTTATGGTTTTGTTTTCGCAAAGGGATGTCCTACATTGCTGCTGTGCTCCTGATGATCCTCTCTGAAGAAGAGGCTTTCTGGGCTCTGGTGGCTCTGTTAGAGAAGCCCAAGTATCTTTCAGAGCTCTTTGATTCCTCTATGAAGAAGTGAGAACTTCATTCATCTATACTGAATATTTTAAACAAAAATTATAATTTCTTGTTTCTCTGACCTCAAATAATTAAACCATTTGATTTTCATATTTTGTTTGATTTTCAGGATTCAGCATCAGGCCTTGGTTTTTCACCAGCTCCTTAAACACAAAAAACCTCTGCTTTTCCAGCACTTGGTGAGAAAAGGGATCTAACACTCTTTGTAATGAAATGAAGAGCTTTTTGGATACACCTACTTATTGTTTATTGCTATTACTTTCTAATTTTAGAATAACAGTAAAGTCATCAAAACTATTAATTATGTATTATATCCAACTCCTTTATTAAATAATGATAATAAAAAAATGAAAATAAGTAAAATAGCATTTTAGTTTTACAAAGAAATATAATGTATGTTTGGCACAATTTTTACTTGTCTACAAAAATATTTTCAGGCATTTAAGCATAAGCTTCTAGATCAAAAGGTACCATCATTGAATGGACAGCAGAACATACACTATGTTTTCCATTACATTGTCTTGAGAGCTTTCCCACAAATTACCCTTTACCAGCTTCGGTTCCCCCCTCACATACCCAAAAACAACCATATAGTGTATTAAAACATAGTGGTTTAAATGTTTCTGTCATCCAGGATTATGTAGATCACAGCCTTATGTAGATCACAGCCTTTCTCTTAAGAACCCTCTTGAATATATAACACCCTTCACAGATTTGCCACTGTGTCTTATAGACCTGAGGGATTTTTGTTTTTTTTAAGCCATGGCTGTCCGCCGCCTCAGTTTACCTCTGAAGCATTTGTGCTGCTTGGTGAACTCTTAAGGGATTTCCTTCTCGCTCTGTGTTGACTCAGCACAGCTGATTGAAAAGCTGAGCTATAAGTGTGTTGCAAAATCAGTCGGTACAGGCTTAAAATGCACAGTAAAGGATGATGCATTACATCAGAGAGCAAAGTGCTAAACATACCTGCTGCTTTTTTCCATGGTGACTAAAGCTAACATTCTGCTTGATGTCTCTTTCTGTGTTTCATAGAAGAAAAAAAGAGTCACATGTGTTTGGAATAAAATGAGAGTTAGTAAATGATCATAGACTTTACATTTTTGGGTAAACTATCCCTATAAATTGACAGTTCACCCAAAAATTAACATCATGCCATCCCAGATGTGTATGACTTTCCTCCTTCGACTGAACACAAACAAAGATTTTTAGAAGAATATCTCAGCTCTAGAATATACAGACATTTCAATCTTCAAAAATCACATAAAGGGAGCATAAAAGTAATCCATTTGACTCAAGTAGTTAAATCCATGTCTTATGAAGCGATATGATAGGTGTGAGTGAGAAACAGATCACTATTTCAATTATTTTTTACTATAAATCTCTACTCTCACATCCCTTCACATTCTGAAAGTGAAAGTAAAAGTAGAGATTTATAGTAAAAAAGGATTTAAATATGTATCTGTTTCTCACCCAAAGTGATTGCATCGCTTCAGAAGATCTATATTAAACCACTGGAGTTGTATGGATTACTTTTATGCTGCCTTTGTGATTTTTGGACCTTCAATGTTCTGGCCATCATTCTCTTGTATTGTAAGGTCCTACAGAGCTGAAATATTCTTAGAAAAATCTTTGTTTGTGTTCTTCAGAAGAAAGACAGTCACACACATCTGGGATGATATGAGGGCAAGTAAATAAGAGAATTTTAATTTTTGGGTGAACTATCCCTTACACTTGCCAGTAACAATTTTAATGTCATATGTGTATTGTTGGCAAAGAGTTACTAGCATTGATTTGTCAGGCTACGCAATGACATTCTACTGCTAGTTGACAAATAACAAGGATATGAACATGTTCTTAATTGTCACTAAATAATGACATAATGCAAAAAATCATGGTGGTCTGAAAAAATAGGCTTTGTTTTCTTAATGCAAAATATAATTTCTTTTCCCTTTTTTTTTTTTTTTTTTTTTTTAATTTATTTTAGATCAAATAGGACCTGGACATTTTATTGATTCACTCAGATTTCATAAAGTTTTAGATGCTGTGACTGGTCAAGTTTTTACTACTTAGTTTTTTGCAGTTCACTTAAATAGTGCTGTGGTGTTACAATTGAATTTTTAAATGCACAAATATACCATGTTTTCTCTCAATTAACATGAGATCATAAATGCATAATAATTGTTAGTACTGTATGCATTAACTATAAAATAATTAGAAAAAAGCTGTTTAGAATACATTTAGGTGAAGTATAGCAGTTATGCCATACCAACTGTCCTTACGGATATGAAATTGATGTCAGATATTGACAAGTGAGTTGTTCTCTCTCTTATTAGGATAATCTTGGGGTATCTTCTCTGCATTTTATCATGCAGTGGTTCCTCACTCTCTTCACCTCTCTGCCATGCTGGGACTCTGTGTTGGCTGTCTGGGATCTTATCATGCTGCATGGTATTTGACCTTTTTTTGCTTGTTTGTCCTAGAATAACAACAGCACAAGTGTCACAAGGGAGCAAAAGGTTGTACAACAAATTTCTGTAAACCTTTCTATTTTAAAACGTGGCTAAGTTTTGAGCCATTTCAAGATCACTTGTCCTATTAGGTGCGACTTTAGGCAATTGCAATTTTGTGTTTTTTACATGAACAGAAACTACAAATTTACCTGTCATCGTTTGCTTTCAGAAGCATTTAATTTATCATAAGAAAAACTGACTTATCATGAGATTATAAACAAACAAATTTTAGCAGCGACCCTGATTCAAAGGCATCAAAACTAAAAAGAAACAAGAAGAAACTTAACTGAGCATGTGTTATAAGTGTTATCACTCTAATGATGTGTTGCATTTGCCCTGTTAGAATTTCTTCTGGTCACCCCTGTATACCAATGTAACTCAAATTACCCTTATCTTTTTTTATCTGTTATCTTTTTGTTGCTCTGATGTTGGTACTCTCTGCAGGGCTGCAGGCTGTGTTTCGCACAGGCCTCACCATCGTCCTGCTGCTGGAGTCTCGTATCATGAACATGAGTGAGGAGGCCACAGTGCTGCCTGTTCTGCTGCGAGTGCCTGTGGACATGTGAGTTTCTAGCTTGTGTTGCATTGACAGTCAATTAAACAGAAACTAGTAATTACTCTTTAATATGTATGCCATTGTATACTTATACAAGTAACTGGATGCCATTGTTCTTTAATGTTTGCAAAAACTACTTTTAAACTTTTAAATAATATAAGTCAAAAACTTTGTTGCATTTTCCAGTTCAACATCAGCTGTATTCAGAAATGGTTATGCTTTAAATGGAAGCATAATATTTTATTAGAAAAATAATAGTGATGCACTAGTATAGAAATTTTATTGGATACCACAATTTGTATAGCTAATAATGTGTTTAATATTTAAACCAATATCATAGCCGATATTCTACTTTTTAAGTAGGGTTTAAGTACCAAAGACACAAGAAGCCACCTCATATTGTTTAGTTAGAAACTTGTTTCAATGGCCTCCATTGCTTCAATAGATGTTTGTTGTTATGGCAACAGTGTCATGCATCTCTTTAAACCCTTGAAATGTGATCTAAACTTCCTTTATATACATATGCAATTAAAGCCCACCTTTGCATATAAATCCTCTATTAACATTATAAAAAAATATTTGTTTTGGCCTATTAAAAGACAGTTATGCCCATGTAGTGCCCAATGCATTTTGTCAGGCACTTTACAGGATTATAAGGGCAAATGAAGCCATTTGCTGGTTTCAAAGAGATATTTGGCATTGACATACAGATGGCAGTCAGCACAAAGCTCCTACACATCAGGGAACGGGTTCACGTTGCTCGCTTGGCACAACGTCAGTGCCAGCAAGGTCAAGCTTAAATGCTCCCCTCTGATTCAAAGTATCAGAGTTTTGCTTGCTGGAGAACTGAGCCGTCTGAGAGCGAGTTGGACTCCTTGCTTAAGAGGCCAAAGAGGGGAAAAAGAAGTCGATTTTCCTTAAAACTCTTAAAGTCCATGCAGAAAGATAAACTTAAACCACCCAAACTAGATCGATTGTAGATCATATTACTGGTCTCGTTTGACACTGACCAAGATGGTTTTGTGCCCAAACCCCTCAAAGACCATCAAACTAGACTAGCCTAAGCAGTAAAAAACAGCCTGGTTGCCACTTAAGACCAGCAAACCACCTTAGGCTGGCTTAAGCTGTTTTTCAGCTGGGATGACAGACTCCCTGCCTGACCAGTTGACAAGTGCCCAGAACCCCTCTAAGACCATCAAATCAGACCAGCCTGATTAGTGAAAGCAAATCTTTTTTGCAATTAGGATGACGGACCCCCAAATTCCTGTCCGCCTCGTTCACTCTCAGGTCTTTAAAATCCTATTTTTATGACTCATGTCAAGTGGTGGATATATAATCTTTAAATCAGGGAGACTCTGTTTACGTCACAGCTAGATGGCCTTTCGGTATCCACGATGACATGGTTGTCTATCACCTGTCACCAGAGACTGTGAACAATATCTGTCCTTCATAAAAGGATCGAGATGTCCTTGCATTCTTTTACAATTCACACCCCCTCCTCCCATTCAGTCCGGTTGATGTGTTGTCCATCGCAAAGCCTTAACAGATCGTTTGTTTGCTGCCTATAACTGATAAGGCCACTTGAAGGCACTCCCACTCATGCATTTCTTCAAATCGCTTAAAAAACTCACTGTGACATTAAGCAAAAGCAAGGTTTACCTCTGCTAGGGGGAGGGTTTCACAAAAGGTAACCTTTTTTAATAGTGAGGGAAAAGAAGAGTGTCCTTTTTTCTTGTCCGATATCTTCCTTATTCATTGGTTGTTTGTTATATGCTGATTGATCCAAAGGTCTTCAATCTTAAGATTTTGAAGCTATAGCTTTTTAATAACAGTATGTCACAGGACAGATTTGCTAATTGCTGGTCAAAATAATACTTTATTATTTTAAGTTGATGTGAAATAAAAATTGACATTTTCATTCCTCATATATTTTTTTTGGTCATATTGTGCACAATTCATGTGCTTGTTATTTCAAAAGAAGAGTTTGTCTTCGTAATTTTAAAAATTTAATAACTTGCTCCGCCTCTGAAACTACTTTTCGTCTGACATCACTATTTGCTTAATGTTAACCAATAGCCAAATATCTATGTCGGCAGTGTTACACATGTTATCCGGTTAATTAAAAAAATTTAAACAATTCAGATAATAATGTATCTAGAAGTATTCACAGTATTTTTAAATGCCCACAATAAAAATACAGTGCGTGTTCATTAACGCTATTTACTAATATTATTAGTATAACAATTACTGTAATATAATTCATGTAAAAACATTAATGTAAAGATATGTATACAAGTTCATCTTTTCAGAGCAAAAATAAATATTTATTTCAAAAATTAACCTCTAATTATTTTAGTACTGTGGACTTGACTTGCTTGAGGTGAGTCACTGACACGCACGACGGCAAAGGGAAAACGGCATGAGCTGTGATTGTTCCCTAACGGTCCCTATTATTGTTCATATTTTCATCTCTTAATCCAATCATCCAACTAAAATGAAATGAAATTAAACCAAATGAAAAGGCAGAGAAGGAATTTATAAATATAATAATTTAAGAAATAATGCAAAAATGTAATAGCAATAAAATAAGGAATAATAAGAATTATATGAACGACAATGAATCAATAATTAACAATGTCACATTATGTTTAATTGCACCTATGGGTTATGAGTTTGTTTTCAGTTTGGCACCAAGCTTAATTTTCTATAGAGCTACCTATCTTATTATAGATTATATTTTGTTAGCCTATAATTTTTTTTAAAGTCATATTGAAAAATCTTTTTTAATAAGCCTTTTAAACGTTTTTTTTTTTTTTGTCACCAAAAACTAGGCAAAGTAATATTACTGAAAATGTAATTAATAGTGATAGTGTGCAGAAAGCTTACATATAGTCAGTTATGACAGAGATCTTGATAAAATGTGAAATGATCGGTATCAGCTGTAAAACTCCTGATCGGAGTAGCCGATCAGTTATGACCAGGCCTGCACGGAATCTGTGCTGCAGATTTCTATAGAATTCAAAACTGTAGCTCACAAAGTTCAACAAACTTCTACCCTTGCATATTTGTTTATTAAACATTTTGTTTGTTATGATTTAATAATGCTTTCAGGTACCAATAAGTGTGGCATAGTCTCAGCTCCATTTAAAATGTTTTACCACATTGAAACCTAATTCAAAGATTTCCAACAATTTTCCCACACAATCAGCACAGAAAATATGAAAAAAGTGTGCCAATTCCGTGTCGGCCTGAGTAGAAGTCCTTTCTTGTTATGTACACAAAATTTGTCAAATTAAATGCTTCAAACTCTGTGTGCAACTTCAGCTCTCAACATCGTGTCCTGATCCCAGCATTGTGGAACACTGAAGTTCAGGAATGGGAAATAAATTGCATGAACTGCCTGGTTTTGGAGGAGACCAGCGGCGGACAGGACACAGGTAAACACATTCCCACAATCCCACTGAAAACATCGAGAATGCAAGGACAGCTTACAACCTTTCAGTCCATTTTAACAATGAACACTTGTTCTCCAAGCCCAGGCCCAATCAAACATGTGCAGACATTCCAGCCTTCCTTACATAAATCCTCCTCTTTGTCCTACTTGTTTGTTTAGTGTACATTTGAGCCCACCTTCAGTACAGTACATTGTCACATGTGCTTCAACAGTCTACTGTGCAAGATGCTGAGTTCAGGACTAAAGGTCAAGTGTAATGGGTCGACAGAGACACACGAGAGAGCCTGACTGGTGACTCAATCTCTCTGCTCATCAGCGGCCCCTAGGGGACCAATGATACGGGCTCAGCCTTTTGAATGGCTGCGCCCGTAAGTGGTGGCTTTATGGGATCAAAATGTCAGCCGCATCTCATGTTAGACTCAGGGGAGGACGTCGGGCCCGAATGTACAAGTACACTCTTAAGTGTGCTCAGGCTGGATGCTATCCTTGAGATCAGTAACAACAGGCCAAAGTGAACTGACCTTGTGTACTAATGGGGGTTTCAGTGCGTTTCCATAGTAGTGGTTTATATAAGCCGCAGTCTTTTTTACTCTTCAGAAATGTGTTTGCCTAGCTGATTTTGTTCCATTATGTATGATGGTGTGAGTATTGTATTTGTGTACTCTTTCTTTTCAGCCAGTATGTTTACATGCACATTCAAATTTAAGATTTGCGTTGGCTTAAAACTACAATTTGAAATGTCATGTACATTTTTTAGTCAGAATAAAATTGAAAGTTGGATTAACAGAATTAGACAATTGTAACACTCTGCTTTGTGTAGTATTTATACATTGTTAATCGAACAACAATTGGCCTTGCAATTGTGTGTATGCTTCGAAAGAAAGGTAACACCCATTCGAACACAACACAAACAAAGTTGAGGTGTAATGGCGAATGCTAGGAATTTTAATTTAATTTATTATAATAATATATGGGAAGACGAAAAACAAGGAACAGCAAACTTAAAAAACAAAAAATACGTTGCCAAAAAGCTAGAAGAAGCGTGCTTAATTTAAAGACCAACCAGAAAACCTCTAGGTCACTTCCCCAGCTGACATCCTAATATTACGGCATTATACTGCCATAAATCAGAGCGCATTACTGACACTCGCATACATTTCAGGTGTGAGAGAAAATGGGAACCAAGTTCTTTTGTCTTACTTGCACAGTCAGCCGGTTCCTTGCGCATGAGAGCTTGTATTGCATATGCAAGAGATGTCATGTAAGTGAGGGTTTAAAATGAGCTTGCGAGTTCTTCCTGTTTTTTCGCGCAGCTGAAATGCATCACATGCGAACGTCAATAATGCACTTCTCTTTATAGCATTAAAATTCCACCATAACCTTGCTTCAAATATTGCTTTTCTGTGCATGTAAAGTTTTGGTGGTAAATCCAAAGGCACTAAAACAGACTGGCATCTTCTGATGTGTTTTTTTTTTTTACTTAAAGGGGTCATGACATGAGAAACCAAATTTGCCTTGATCTTTTGGTATATAAGAGGTCTTTGTATCATTAAAACGTCCTGCAAGTTTAATATTTTAAGACGTCCTCCCCATTCTAAACGAATCATTTATTTAATCAAGCTCAAAATACAGCTCGTTCTGGATTCATGGTTAGAAGTGACGTGACGGTTAGAAGTGACGTAACAGCGTTTGCATATGACCGCCCAGCACAAGATAACTACGCTTTAGCGCAAGACAACTACGCTCATTTCGTATCGCCGTGCGCCTCACAAGTGTTCAGTCGATGGATATGGACAGCGAGCTCTGACAGAGACTACTTGTGCACAGGAAAATTACGATGCCACACAGATGTGCTGTTCCTGGCTGTGGTCAAACAAAACCTCTGAATAAGCTGCCGAAAGATCCAGACGTCAGGGAAAAATGGATGCAGTTTATTTTTTGCGGACGTCCCAGTCACGGCAGTGTTAACTTAAGCGTTTGTTCTGTACATTTTAAGGATGACTGTTTTGAGAACAAATCTCAATATGATGCTGGCTTTGCCAGAAAAAGTCTGTGCCGACTATTCTGGGAACAACGACGACGCAAACTGTAAGTAATCTATTTTAAACTTTAAGCTACTTTTTAAAGCGCAATTTCATTCATTATGAATAATCACAGTGTTTTTACTTAGTTTACTTGCATATTGTTCTGGCTGGGGGCGTCAATAATTGATACATAGGCACTGACGTTAGCCAATCATAACAGTGGGCGTTAACACTGAAGTCTTAAATGGAAAACGCCCCCAAAACAGACTGTTTGAATCAGAGGATGAGAAACAGGGTGGGAAAAGGTCATAAATCACTAGATTTTAAAAGTTTTTCTTAAAAAAAAATATATTAATACTATAATTGCACCTAAGGGAACATAATAATACAATAAAAAAAAACCATGTCATGACCCCTTTAAGTCACTTTCCATTAAGGTATATACTAAATATACACTATTGGTCAAAAGTTTTTTTTTTTTTTTTAAATCACATTTTAGAATAATAGTAAAGTCATCTAAACTGTAACAACAGAAATGGAACTGATAATTATGTTGTGACTATAAAAATCCAAAACAAATCAAAACTATGTTATATTTTAGCATCTTCAAAGTAGCCACACTTTGCCTAGAATTTGCAGAAATTTACTCATGGCATTTTCTCAACCAGCTTCTTGAGGAATCACCCTGGGATGCTTTTTAAACCGTATTGAAGAAGTTCCCATCTATGCCTGGCACTTATTGGTTGTTTTTTTTTTTTATGATGTTTTTTATGATTTTTTTTATAAATGAAGTCATCCATTTCAAAAAATTTTTTTTTTTAAATACAATTTTAGTTTTGTAATTAAATCAATTAATATGTTGGCACAATAATATTTTTGTCTACAAAACTCATTTGAAACATTTAAGAATACCCTTCAGATCAAAAGGTTTTTAAGATCATGAGAAACATTTCAGTCAAGTGACCCCAGACTTTTGAACAGCAGTGTATATAAATATACAGTATATAATTATACTAAATTGGGAACTTTATACAACACTTAATATTAAACAGCTATTTTCTATTTGTTTCCTGCGTTTCACATCAGTCTTTTTTAAAAGAGTGTTCCCATTTTCTGGCTAGTGTTGTGTCAGTTGATCACTTGTTTTTTACACAACCAACCTCCCTTGAGATGGGAACTTGCATTTACAACACTTAAGGGCTACACTGTGAATTCCCAGTGAAAAAATCCTCAACCATATACTCTTCATGTCCGCCCCCACACAGGGATCATTAAATTTACTTGCAGTTCCCTGACATTTCTTTTGTTGTCTCTTGGAGTGTTCTCATTCACAGCTTCTGATTTATTTAAAGGGATAGTTCACTCAAAATGAAAGCACTGTCATTGTTTACTCGCCCTCATTTACATTTTTTTGAGTGAACCATTTCTTTAAATTCTGACTTTACTTTTTTTCAGGTGATTTACTGTAGCGCTAACACAATTTTGACAGAATGCAGTAGCATTCTGTCTGGTGGCCATGACTCATTGGCTTTTAATGCTGGAGAAATGCCCCGAGGGTGCTTGTGTGCACCAGGGCTGTTTTTTGGGGGGCCCTGGTGTAAAGCTAATTGAAAGGCTCAGCAGTGAGATTTTCAGTGTGAATCTGTCATCCAAAGCTCATTGTGAGTCATACACCGTGCTGTCAGCCCTCTCTGGTCCCCATATAACAAGTTAATGAGTACTGACTCATAGAAACTTCACACACTGTACCTGAGCTTTTATAGAAAGTGTTTCTCTCAGAGAAACACCTGGATGTCAGAAAGCTGCCAAAAGACCACAGCTGACTTAATGTTGACAGAAGAGTTTTTTAGTGGTCTGTATTGTATCTTTAAATTATAGGTTTTGTTTCTCTGGGTTTATAACCTGTCTCTGACTTCATACTGGCCTTAAGGTATTTGCTGCTGGTTATAAACAATAAGGATTATGACTTCATTAGATCTAATTATCTGATTTTTAATAAACAGAGATAGAGAATTTCTTTAAAAATAAAACATTTCATAAGGAATACTGCAGCAATTTAATTTGTTAATTTCAACGAATATGGTACATAATATGGCTTTTGAAAATAAGAAAATAATCTCTTTTTTTAAGCAAATGGTTGCTTTTAGCAAAGACATGCTTAACCTTCAGAAAATTTTATCATTTTCCTCTAGAGGTAAATTTATATGGGTAGTTTATTTTGTAAAATAAAAATACTAGAATTAAGTTCAAAAGAATTTAATAAAAAAAAAAAATCGATTTCTTTTTTTAACTAATTTATCCCCCAATGTTTTGTGATTTAATCATGGTACATCATGCATTAAAATACAATCATATATATATATATATATTTACATTATATGTTGTCTCAAAGAACTTGCAGGAAATGGATTAGTAATCATTTATTTTAATTATTTAAAAATGTACATGTTTTTCAGTTTTTTTGAGGACTGAGTTAAATTAGGCATATTTTTCCAGGTATAAAGTTTTGATACTAGTATATATTTGCATGCCATAAAATCAGTTTGACATGCTGCCATTAAAAGATTGGCAAAATCTTCTGCCGTTATCCAGTAAACTTTTTTTAAGGATCATATCAAACTTTATTGGCAACTTAATTGTACATTTCCATTGTTTAATTAAACAATAGACATACAGATACAAATTAAATTGAATGATGTTTCACATCTTTAAACTATTATTTTCTCTGGTTGCCATTCAGTCTCTACTGCGCAAACTCCGGGTCTCATGCGGTTTTGAATTTGACACTGGTTCAGATGACAGCTAGCCCATATCAGTAGCCCATATCAGTATCCTCTCCTTTGTTTATTATGCCATGACATGCATCCCATATAACGGACAAGTGTTCACTGTTCCACACAATACGTTTCTGTGGTAGGATGTGCAGTCAATTTAAGTGTGTACCTCCTGGAAATCTATATACAGTTGAAGTCAGACATTTACATACACTTAGGTTGAAGTCATTAAACCTCATTTTTTTAACCCCACCTCAGATTTCATATTAGCAAACTATAGTTTTGGCAAGTCGTTTAGGACCTCTACTACGTGCATGACATGAGTAATTTTTCCAACAATTGTTTACAGACAGATTGTTTCATGTTTAATTGACTATATCACAATTCCAGTGGGTCAGAATTTTACATACACTAACTTAACTGTGCTTTAAGCAGCTTGGAAAATTCCAGAAAATTATGTCAAGCCTTTAGGCAATTAGCTAATTAGCTCCTGATAGGCTAATTGGAGTCAATTGGAGGTGTACCTGTGGATGTATTTTAAGGCTTACCTTCAAACGCAGTGCCTCTTTGCTTCACATCATGGAAAAAGCAAAAGAAATCAGCCAAGACCTCAGAAAAAAGGGTGGACCTCCACAAGTCTTGTTCATCCTTGGGAGCAATTTTCAAACGCCTGACGGTACCACATTCATCTGTGCAACAATAGTATGCAAGTATATACACCATGGGACCACACAGCCATCATACCGCAAAAGAAGGAGACGAATTCTGTCTCTTAGTTTGAACGTAGTAGCAAGTACAAATCAAACCCAGAACAACAGCAACGACCCTGTGAAGATGCTGGAGGAAACAAGTAGACAAGTATCTATATCTAGGGATGCACCGATACCACTTTTTCTCTTCCGATTTTATTCTGATATCGGAAATCTCAGTATCGGCCGATCCCGATCCGATACCGGTGTTGTTTTTTTGCATATAGAGTTTGGAATAGCTTTACATTATTATGTGGAACTAATTGGGTGTGCCCTTTAATATGTAAAGAAACACAAACCTCTAACTACACATTATATCAATATAAATAAATATTTAAAGGATTTTAGTTGTAAGATATCAGCTCAATTTTCATTCTCACATTCATTTTTTGGAACCCGTTCAACAAATAATATTATCATTTGTAAACAAATGATGATAATAATAGTAATAATACATTATAATGATTATATATAGTAATATAAACTTTAAACCCTCACGCTTTTATTTTGTCATTCTGAACAATACAGGAAGTCCTGATAGTGTCTGTTTGTAGGCAAGTTCACAGTAGTTTACCTCCAGTGCCGTTCTAAATGCATATTATAAGTGAACCGAACTTTTGAGCATCTACATCTGAGATGATGTTCATGAGTAGCGCTCCAATATTGAGCACCACGTGAAGGCTAAAAATAGCCACAAGTGTGTGTAAACCGAGCAGTGCCAATCACTAACGCGCTGGAGCTTCTTGTGCATTTGATATATTTACTTATTAAACACAGCCTTTTGTGATTCACAGAGCTATTGCACTTCAAGTGGCTTTGAACAAAATGCACGAGTCATTTGAATTACTTTAATGGTGTTTTAATGGTTCTTTTATGTCATTTTTGGAGCTTGACAATAACGAACATGACTAACACACAGTATCGGATTTGGATCGGGCTCGTCGGACCGATACCCGATCCATCTAAAAGCTTCGGTATTGGAGCGGAGCCGATACCAATCCAGGAATCGGATCGGTGCATCCCTATCTATATCCACAGTATAACAAGTCCTATATTGACATTATCTGAAAGGCTGCTCAGCAAGGAAGAAGACAATGCTCCAAAACTGCCATAAAAAAAGTCAGACTTCAGTTTGCTAGTGCACATGGGGACAAAGATCTTACTTTTTGGAGAAATGTTCTCTGGTCTGATGAAACAAAAATGACCATCATTATATTTGGATGAAAAAGGGAGTTTGCAAACTGAAGATCACCATCCCAACTGTGAAGCATGGTTGTAGCAGAATCATGTTGTGGGGGTGATTTGCTGCAGGAGGGACCGGTGCTTTTCACAAAAATAGATGGCATCACGAGGAAGGAAAATGATGTGGATATATTAAAGCAACATCTCAAGACATCGGCCATGAAGTTAAAGCTTGGTCGCAAATGGGTCTTCCAAATGGACAATGACCCCAAGCATACCTCCAAAGTTGTGGCAAAATGGCTTAAGGACAACAAAGTCAAGGTTTTGGAGTGGACATCACAAAGCCCTGATCTCAATCCGATGGAAATTTGTGTGCAGAACTGAAAAGGTGTGTGTGCTAGCAGGGAAGCCTACTAACCTGACTCCGTTACACCAGTTCTGTCTGGAGGAATGGGCCAAAATTCCAGCAACTTCTTGTGAGAGGCTTGTTGAAGGCTACCAAAAACGTTTGACCAAAGTTAAACGATTTAAAGGCAATGCTGCCAAATACTAAGTGAATGTAAACCTCTGACCCACTGGGAATGTGATGAAAGGAAAAAAATCTGAAATAAATAATTCTCTCTACTATTATTTTGACATTTCAGATTTTTTAAATAAAGTAGTGATCCTAACTGACCTAAGACAGGGAATGTTTTCTACAATAAAATGTCAGAAATTGTGAAAAGCTTAGTTTAATGTATTTGGCTTGGGTGTATGTAAACGTCTGATTTCAACGTTATGGCAGTTTTATCCACGGTATGTGGATACAAACTTTTCTTACCATAACTTGGGTTAAATGTAATTCAGCTTGTCGAATGTTAACTGTAATTTGTGTAAAAAGTTATTTACCTCTCTGATTGATTCAGCTCTAAAACTCTGATTTAAAAAAAAAAAAAATGGAATGTCATGTTGTCTATAGATTGTTATTTTGGTCCTATTGGATAAAGATTCTATAAAAGATTATTACTACACTCAAAGAAAGCTTTTAAATGGCTTTTCATCTTGTTTTAGTCGATAGAATGTTTGTTCTTTTAACGTTTGGAGAAACTTTAATCCGGATTGGCATTTGAAACTCATTTGAAGCTTAGAAGAACAGATCAGTTTGTCATTGCACATATATTGCTATCTATAAGCCACAGATGATTGCTGTATAGGCTCTCATGAGGATATGAAATGGTAAAAGCCTCTGTGTTTGTAGCATAGAGAGCAGCATTGCATTTTGCTTGTGAGCATGTTGGCAGAATCCTGAGGCCTGCTGCTATCTCAGCAGTGCTATAGAGACGTATAGCTGCTGCATGTCTTTCTTTCTCCATTATTGCTCCAGTAACTCTGTTGCTTTCTACAGGTTAAATTAAGTGTCTCAACATTTGTCCAGTTATGATGGTAAGGCTTTCAATCTTTATGTTTTCCCAAACTGCTGAATGGAGCAAATGTATTGCTTCCTGCTGCAGGTTACGCCACAAGATATGCTCTTACAGTTGAAAAGCTTATTAAAACGGACTGCAAAATTGGCTGCATAGATATAGAAATGGGCATTTTGGTTATATTGTTTCCAGATAAATCAACTCAAAGAGAGCCAATAATTGACCAACAGTTTAATATTTGGTCACTGGCCATTTTTATGACATGGCTATTTAAAACAGTTCAACTTTTAAAAACTTGCTAGAGACCCCTGCATTATGATCAATTCAGTTGTGTTCCATCTGGCTTTTTTTGACAGGAAGAACATTTCCTATGTTTACTGCTATTCCTGGCCAAACTGTCGCTGCCCAGACTCTGGTCCTGATTTACTAATGGCTTGCATGTATAAAAACACATGGAAGCTTGATAGCACATGCTGTTCTACTAACGTAGTCTTCTGAGGATTGCATCTTTCAGATCGGCAAAATAGCACATCTTGGCAATTTTTGCATTTCCCCAAATGAATAAAATTTAGAGGCATGATTAATGCGATATTAAACTACTTCTCGTGAAATTGTAATTATTTTAAAGCACGAAATCATATCAGCTGAAAACATAACTGATTATCATAAAACTTGTATAACTCTTGAGATTTAGATTTTTTTCTATTTCAATGTTGTAACCATTGATTTTAATTATTGAAACATTGCTCGTAACTGGTGGTTTTCTTCCTGTCTCTCTTCTGCGCTTCTCTCCCACTGCGTTCTGCACTCTGCAGCGTATTTGAACCATGGTAAAGATATTTGTGATTTGAAATTGAGATTTTAGTTGAGTAAATTGTAGTTGAGTAAAGCATGTACTTCCTGGAAATGTATATATGATAATTTTAGCCACAGAAAAATGGAAAAAAAAAACATTAGTATAGTTTTAGGAAGTGAAAAAAAAAAAAAAAAACTAGATGCTGCATTAATTGTGTTGATTGACCTGATCAACAGTCAACATTTTATCTCAGAAATGTACATGTAAAATTAGCCTACAATAAATACAGTTTATTAATATGCTATTTATTGAGTTTTTTTTTTTTTAATAGTAATTGAGCTGGATAGTTACAATATGGTACAATTACCTCTTACAAAAGCCTCCTTTTGGAGGGTCTGACCAACATAACTGCATGTGTGGGTATTTACACAATTAATCTTAGTAAATAATCAGCAAAACACCCACAAAGCACACATTCAGTTTGATAGATTGCATAAGCAAATTAGTACCCTTTATGTTGAATCTTGGTAAATCAAGGTTGTAAATTTGCTGTATATAGTGATAATGTAAATTGCTTTCTGTTGGACTGCAAAACCCCTTTTTGGCTTGTTTGCAAGTAGTTGTTACCGGATTTCGATTAGTGTAAAAAGTTTTGAAAATTTTAAATAGTTCAAGAAATGTTTGTGTTTTTATAATAGTTCATTGCGTTCACTTTCGAATGCTCGAGTTCACATGTACTTGTGCCCATTCTTTTTTTATGTTAGAACCGTGCCCCCTGCCACACTTTTACAAGTTATATGCTGCAGTTATGGGTTTATGCCCCAAACTGTAAAATTATATTTAATTTACATGAATTGTCAAATGCTAATATTTCTTTTGAATTGAAAACTTTAATGAATAGTTTAAAAGATCATTAACATACAGGCAGCCAGTAAGAGATATAGCCACTTAAGCTCCAAAACTGCTCCGGTGAAGATCTTTAGTATTTTTTTTTTTTTAACCTTCTTTGTCATTTTGTTGCAACACAAATTACTGATTATTAAGTAACTGCATGAAGACACCGTTATTGAAGGTTAAACTGTTATTGCTGTTACTAGTGGAATTGTAACATCAAATAACTTTTAAATCGGGTTCTCAAAAAATAGTGCTGGGATGAGTGACTAATGAGAAATTGAGAGTACCTGAGAGTAAAAAATTTGTCATGAATGAATTGAAAACTAAGTGACACTAGGTGGGTTTCTATCCAACTATTTTTATGCGCATATTAAAATTGCGCATAAGAAATCCTGATTGGATTCTTGATATGCGAATAAACATTCTAAATTCGCTTAAAATGTAATAAACTAGGTGGAGGCAGATTTTATAGAGTTTCACATTTGTTCAAATTTTGTTTTCACAAAACGATGACATGTTTTGACCGTTCGTGCATGTGTTTTATGTCTGCGATGGCTTGATCTGACTAGCCCACTGAGAGGTCCGACATTGGCACAATTTCAATGTTCAGTTCTTTGAACATAGCGCTTGTCATTCAGAAGTGTTTAACCCACAACTGGTCGATAAAGTGGGTCCTCACAATCCTCAAGAACAGTTTTGAGAGTGGGCGCTCCCAGGTATGCGGAGACTGGCAGTGTGTGGGCATCGCAGATATTTCAGCCCACATTATATCAGATATTACACAATTCTGCGGTGTCTTGGGGATGCTTTAATAAAATGAGATACTTGGGGGCCTGGGTAGCTCAGCGAGTAAAGATGCTGACTACCACCCATTGAGCCTCGTTCGTTTTTTTATAAAAATAAATAAATAAAATGAGATGCTGCATTCTTGCAAATAAATCTGGCCCCAAAGGATGGAGAGGTCATTCAGCTGTTTCATCATGAGGCGGCTCCTCATGATAATGAGCATTATGTAGTGGATGCAAACATGCAACAATTCATATTTCAATTATACAACTAAATAATTCAAATCTAATTTTTTGAAATGTGCTTAATTTTTTAGACATTTTGGAAGCAAACCTAGCAACTGAGAGCGTGCATAATCGCTCAAACTGTCGCTATCATTTCACACATTGTCTGACTTCATGTATACTCTAAATTGTCTTTGGATATTAATTTGTTGTTTAATTGGTTTTAAAACAACATTTTTAAAACAAACCAGCATTTTCATCTGAATTTCAGCATGTCTTAAAGTGTAAATTCACAAATGCTTAGAAATGCCAATAATTCACCCACCAGCGAACACAATGTTATGCTTCTAGGGCTGAGCAATTTCTCATTTATTAGAGTAGCAGTGTGATTTTGTGTTTGCTGCAATTAAAAAAAATCGATGCATTCCTACGTAGTAGTTACCGCATGTATTCAGACACATTGAGCCTTGGTACTCATGCTGTTGATGTGTAAAAGTCTATGAATAAAAAAATAGTTATAGTCTGCATAGATTCTAATGCGATTAGCTAGAAATAAATACCTTAACAGCCTCAGAAGTTGGCATTGCATTTGAAATGGTATGTGTTGCCTAATTATTTGACTCAACACTCCAAAAATTCTGACTGAAGAATTTACCTGAAAAGGTAAGCTTTATGAAATGGCCATCAAAAAAAGGTTTATGCTGCATTTTAGCTCTGTAATTTGCTTCTCTGGTCACCTTGAAGAGGCGGTGTGCCTTGCCAAACACAATAGTCAGCCATTCCACCTCTAATCCTGTAAAATGAGCTGATTAAGTTAGCCCTTCATAGTGTTTAACTGTTCTGTCCCTGAGCGTGTTCTGCTGAAGGCTGATATTTTCTGAAACCCGAGCATTCCCTCGGAATGGTTTAATCAAATAACCGCCCAGCACTTGTTCTGAAGATGCCAAATAGACAATGACCATGCAAGCCTTTCCAATCTGAGTGACACACAATTGATGACCGTGAAGCAATGGCTCTATTGCATTTAGTCAAAGGAGTCCAGGGTGGCTTAGACCTGGGCTTAGCCAGGTCAGAAAGGTGAAATTCTTACTCCCTTTTTGGGCTGAGCCTGTTGGCCATAAAAGCTTTTAAATCCACTAATGACTGAAGATTTCCTGAATCCCCAATATGTAGCCATGCTTCATCAAGCTGACCTTCCATTTTGGACCATTTCATGCGTCATGGTCTGCTGAACATCTGTTTGCTGAGAGCAGTGGTTTATTTTTAGGTCAACTCTTGTAATTATAGGTTGTTGTTTCATGTCATGGACATTTTCAGGCATGACAGTACTGAATAGGCTTTGATTTCTCATGTTTTTAGAAGGTTAATTCTAAAACTAAGCGTACAAGGTTAGCATCGAAATGCTTAAAGCAGCTCTGGCAAGGAGACAAGGCCTTTTTTTCCCTTTTCTTTTAATGGTTGTCTATAGAGGAGATGCTTCAGCATGCTGAATAAACTGCTTTTGTGTGGAAACAGCTCACCACTTACTGAATTGACTGCCTGTCAACTAATCTTCAACGTGTTTTACACTAAAAAATCCTTTTAAGATGAACTGTGTTTGGAGTTTACTATGATAAAATTGCTATTTTATAAGAGATGTCGGCGTAGTGAATGAAGCGACACGTGGGACTCATTTACGGCATTAAAACCAGCACACAGAGAATATTTTATTTACTGTGTGATACATTTTGTACAAACATTGTATATTATCTAATAAAAATAAGATTCAACAATTAAATTAGACTTAAATTTTAATGATTAATATATATGTCATTATATTATTGTAATGACTATTATGACTGCTGTGTGTGCCCAATGATGCTGATATAAAATTATATATATATATATATAAGACTCTTATGCTGAAATCTGCTGCAGCAAACGTGCACTCTTTTTCCCTCTCAATGAAACATATTTCACAAACATTACATTCCCAAAATATGTTTCCTAACATGGATATATCTCAAAATCTACCACAAGACAAAGTGCAACGAAAACTGTAAAAAACTGTCATAAAAATATGAACGTGGTCCAGTGACGTCAGCTGTTATAAGATTGGCCAGAGAAGACTCGCGTGATACAAGTTGACTGTTACACTCTACAATGGTAAAAGCATGGTTAATCTATGTATAGAATATCTCTGGTTAAACCTCTTTAAAATGTTAAAGCTAAATGCAGTCTTCAGTGGTTGCATGTAGATTTGCTGTATTTAAATAATCTTGGGTAGTTTTATTTGAGAGGAAAATCTGGAAAAAACTTGAAAGTGAAGTGTTTAAGAACCTAATAATTTAAAAGCAAGAAAATCCACACGGCAAAGGAATTGAGGGACACGCTACTCTGGAATTGCTTTGTGCGGTTGTGACACATCCAATGTCATATATTTACAGTTGAAGTCAGAAGTTTACATACACTTAGCCAAATACACTTAAACTCACAATTCATTTGACATTTAATTGTAGAAAACATTCCCTGTCTTAGGTCAGTTAGGATCACTACTTTATTTTAAGAATGAAATGTCTTAAAAATAGTAGAGACAATTATTTATTTCAGCTTTTATTTCTTTCACATTCCCAGTGGATCAGAAGTTTACATACACTTTGTTATTATTTGGTGGCATTGTCTTTAAATAATTTATCTTGGGTCAAACATTTTGGGTAGCCTTCCACAAGCTTCTCACAATAAGTTGCTGGAATTTTGTCCCATTCCTCCAGAAAGAACTGGTGTAACTGAGTCAGGTTTGTAGGCCTCTTTGCTCGCACAAGCTTTTTCAGTTCTGCCCAAAAATATTTGAATTGAGATCAGGGCTTTGTGATGGCCACTCCAATACCGTGACTTTGTTGTCCTTAAGCCATTTTGCCACAACTTAGGAGGTATATGCGCTTGGGGTCATTGTCCATTTGGAAGACCCATTTGCGACCAAGCTTAAACTTCCTGGCTGATTTCTTGAGATGTTGCTTCAATATGTCCACATCAGTTTCCTTCCTCATGATACCATCGATTTTGTGAAGTGCACCAGTCCCTCCTGCAGCAAAGCACCCCCACAACATGATGGGGGTGTTCTTCGGCTTGCAAGCCTCACCCTTTTTCCTCCAAACATAATAATGGTCTTTATGGCCAAACAGTTACATTTTTGTTTCATTAGACCAGAGGACATTTCTCCAAAAAGTAAGCTCTTTGTCCCCATGTGCACTTGCAAACTGTAGTCTGGCATTTTTATGGCAGTTTTGGAGCAGTGGCTTCTTCCTTGCTGAGCAGCCTTGCAGGGTAATGTCAATATAGGACTTGTTTTACTGTGGAAATACTTGTCTACAGGTTTCCTCCAGAATCTTCACAAGGTCCTTTTGCTGTTGTTCTGGGATTGAACAACATCAATATTTGCTAAGGAAAGCCCTCACATGAACATAAATTAAAGAGCAAATCATTAAATACACATGAAAAAATTATCACAACATATTGTTTGTTTTATATTCATAAGCCTGTCAGTGACCTAGATTGTACAACAATCCATTTTGCGGTCGAGTTTGTCAATCTGTCCAAGGTAGACTATTTTCCGTTCACTCAAAATGCATTCTATCATTCTGTGTGGGCTATTTTTTAATTTTTGGTCTATATACACATGCATCAGATGGATGTCCTTGGCCGGTTCATTGCGTCTCGCTGTTTTTTGCAGAGTTTTCTGTGTTATGGATCAGACTGTGCCCGGCCGACCACATTGCCTTTCAGAGTATACTCTTTTGACCACAAACGCATTTGATACACCCACACTACTACTTTGTGATACTCTTTTAGTATAGTCAATGCTCCGACAGTGCGCACAGATGAGGTCCGTGCCCGCGGATCGAAAAAATCTTGACGAAATGTATATCACACATACTGTGTGCAGAGCGATCAGCAATACGGACAACCAAAGTATGCTTTGGCCTGGAATTATTTGCACTAATTAGTGGGTCCACAAGGTGGCAACACCCACAGTTGAGCCTTTGCTGTCACGAAGAAGCGCTAGAAGATGCCGCTAAACAACAAGTGACGAATGTGGAAACGACAACAGTGGATGTGCATGCATATCAAGAGTGCATGTATTTGGAGGTCAGGATATTCCTGAATATGTAAATCTCGAGTCTGAAGGAATATAAAGACGTCTTTATGGGTCTAAACTCTTGAATAGAAATTATCCGATGTTCAGTAGTCATAGCATGTAGCAACTGGCTGTGTATGCGCACAGTCAAATTAAGTATACTTTGAAAGGCTTGCATTCAAATAAGCGCTAAGCATTCACACTAAAACCAAAGTATGCTTTGGGCTTTATTATAAATACAAACATGCACAACTGTACAAAATCTATTCATCTTTATTTTTGTGAGTTTACAATCTGGAATAAAGCTGTTGTACTCTTCATAAATCATAAATCACAAAAAGAACCCATATCAGGTAAGATTACAGAGCATTATTTTAATCGACCACCAGTGTGTGTCGGAGTACAGAAAAATAGAGCTGTGATGCCATCTCACCTACTCCAGTGCAGTATTCTCCATGTTATAAAAGTACTAGCTGAGTGTTTGGCACCAGTGTTGGCCCCTGACCTGGGATCAGGCTTAAAGTGCCATTAATCTGTATCGGGGTGTGTGGTGGAGTCAAAGCTCAATGTCAGCAGGTCAAAATTAAGATCCTCCCATTCCTGGCTTGCCATATTGACACTCAAATCAACAATTGTATCACTTAAAATGGATTAAAAATACCAACTGTTACATAATCAGACACTGACTGTTGGAATTTAAAGTTGATCAGGAGAGAGGACATCCTTAATACACTGCCAGTCAAAAGTTCGTACACTTAACTTAATTTGAATGATTCTTGGGAGCTTTAAAAAAAATTATAATTAAGTTATATGCTTGAAATTAGTTTGGTAGACAAATATCAATTGATGTTTTTAGCAAAGCTTTTTATTTTCATAATTAGATAAATCGGACTATATAGTGAAGGAAAAGTAGCCAACAAGTGTCCCGCATACACGGGAGCTCTTTCAGTGTTGTTTAAAAAGCATCCAAGGCGCTCTATATTATATATATACTTTAGTATACGTCCTGGTATCTATATATATAGGGAAATGTTAACTCATTATTTAGTTTAAATAAAATTTAAAGCTGTTATATCTTCTCCCACTGGGGTCTGAGGGTGTTTTGGGCCCTGGAGAAGTTTTGACATGCCTTGTCATTTGTGCTTTTTTCAGTTGCTTAAAAACATATTAATGGCTAAAGTCTGATAACACTGTATTCAGCACAAACTGGGCTACAATAATATGTGAGCAACATGTGTGTACATGTTTGTATTTTTGAGAAAATAACATTTATGTTTTTGAAAGAAAGAAAAACTTCAAGTCATTGAAATAATGCCATATAACGCATATTAAACATTTGTCCACAAGACTTTTGAGAACTGGATCTTGTAGCCTAGAGGTTTGCTACAAAATTATGTGAAAACCATCCTGATCACTCATTCATAGTTTTAAGTTAAAATAAGTAATCGGAAAATACATTTTCTTTACATAAAGACTTAATTTTTGACCTAAACTACCATTTAAAAGTTTTAGAAGAAGTCTCTTTTGCTCACCAAGGCTGAATATATTTGATCCAAAATAAAGTAAAAACAGTGATATTGTGAACTCTTTTTACAGTTTAAAAGAACAGTTTTCTATTTGAATGTATTGTAAAATGCAATTTGTTATCAAAGATGAATTTTCAGCATCATTACGGCAGTCTTTAGTGTCACATGATCCTTCAGAAATCATTATAATATGCTGATTTTCTAATTGGGTATATTTACATCACATTTGACACATTTACACCTGAACAGATATTTGCAAGCACAAGCTTCGTTGATGAAAATGAGGCAGCATTTTAAATACCTACTTTAGACGAAACAGCATTTAAATGTAACTAAAACTTGCTTATTAGGGGTCATATTTCAAATTTGAATACTCTGAATCCTGGCTGGCAAGTCTGGAAACAGTCCCACTAGTAAAATATGTACGTTTATATAAAATAGCATGTCAACTAATATGCAAGTAAAACTAAATGACTTATCCGAAATTGGATCCTCGGCTGGATCAAGTCTCTCTTCAAAATGCGTACGTTCAGAGTCCCGCTCTTCTTCTGAGGAAAATGTCACTATCCAGGTTCCTCGCCTGTGTATCGTGCAATATTTCATAAGAGCAGAAAAGTGAATAAACTTGATGGTTTTTAAGGCACAGTCGGGGCGTTTAACTTGGAGTGGTGGTGGTGTAGTGGGTTAAAGCACATAACTGTTAACTGTTAATCAGAAGGTCGCTGGTTCAATCCCCACAGCCACCATCATTGTGTCCTTGAGCAAGGCACTCAACTCCAGGTTGCTCCGGGAGGATTGTCCCTGTAATAAGTGCACTGTAAGTCACTTTGGATAAAAGTGTCTGTCAAATGCATAAATGTAAATGTTTACCATTTGCATTGATCATCTCAGCACATTACCGTATGAATAGTGCCCTCTGCCCGTGGGTGTGATTTACATTAGGGATAATTAGCTGAGCCAGGAGAAATTGTACATCGCTTTGTTTCATACACATTACATTGCAGGAGAATATTTGTTTTAAATTTGAATTGTTTTATTTAAAAGTAGACATTTTAAGCTTTCTTTAGACATATGTTTCATGTTTGTGTGATAAGTATTCGCGGAGTTTCAGTTCATTTTTGTGAAATATGCTCACGCACAAAGAGACTGCCGAAAGCTCACCCTTTTTATTTTCTTTATTTTTCGAAAGCACAAGATTTTGTTGTTATTGTGAGTGTACACAAATAAAAGTAGACCCTTTATAGCAGGGGTGCCCACACTTTTTTGTGTGATGATCTACTTTTAAATGACCAACTCAATAAGATCTACCAACTAAAAAAAACACTGTTTCATTTAAAATAAGAAAATGCTTGTTGGGACTACTGCATGTATCCCTACATGGAATTCATCTTCTAATTAATAAAAAAATATATAATAATGTTCAATGTTGATATCATTCAGTTTTAAAACTAAACCCAAAACACCTACAGCACAATAGATTACAATAGCCAGGGCATTTACCTTATTCTGACTTGCACTGAATGGAATCAGACAGTTTTGCCTAATCCGGGCAGTAGCATCGCAATTTTGCGCTCTGTTCTCAGAAGTCCTTGGAAGGCGCGTATGCGTAAACCTAGTTGTCATGGCAAGTGAATAAACAAAACCTCGCCTGGTCAATATTTACTCGTCAAGTGCAAGTCAGACAGAAACTAAAAGAAGGAAAGACATTATATTTATTTTTATTCAAATTTAACGAAAGTACATTTACATTTTGTGCGATCTACCAGCATTGCCTTTGCGATCGACTGGTAGATCGCGATCGACGTATTGGGCACCCCTGCTTTATAGTCTCTAATGGTGTCTTACACTTATCTGTATGCCCCAAAATTACGGAGTATTTTATGTTGTTTCCGCTTTAATGATGGAAAAATCCAGCAGGATGTGCCGGCACGTCAGTCGACCCCAGATGCTTAATTGTTCCTGGGCCATCTAGTTACACCATAGTAACTATAGATGTTTTGCTCAAGATTCAATATTATTACAAAAAACATGCAGTCAATCCATTAGTTCATTAGTACTTCACATTCCTCCACATCTGAATCCGTTTGCTTCATTTTGAGTGCCATCCACTAATGTCATGGTTATTGACTGAAATGTAAGACCATTATCATGTGGTTCTGCTTTGACCTACCTTTGCAGTTTGATCTGGCAGTGATTGATCTTCCCTAGGGTTTGATAGATGATTGTCTTTTAAAGATGAAAGCACAATTTTATGGTGGGCCTCCCTCTACAACTCCTCCTTTGTACCCCTCCATAACCTTCATACCTTTGCGTGCGTGCGTGCGTGTGTATGTGTGTTAAGGAAATATCCATTTAGGTTTCCAAACATTCCTTTTACAAATAATACATGAATAAATATAAGAGAGTATGTTGAAAGATGATATCTAGATTCACAACTTAACAAAATTGTGTACAGGGTTACAGTAAAAACACCTGTATTAACCATATCAAAATGTTTCCCCCTTGATATCACTGGATCATGGCCTAGGATTTGTCCAAACAGAAGGAAAACGATTAATCAGTGTGAAGACACCTCTTGGTATGTGTTTACCATCTGCCAAACCTCCTCATGTCCACGTCAATCTCTGTAATGTCCTCAGAAGTCAAGGCCTGTATTGTGTCTGCAGCACACATTGTAATATTGCTGCGGGAAACAGATGGCTTACCATTAAAAATGTTCATGTGTCATATTGCCACAATCAAATCCAAAGCTGGATGGAAGCCTAGAATTGTTCTCGTTAGCGAAAAAAGCTCTTTACATCCAAATGTGGTTTGACCTGAGAGAGATAAACGTATGGAATTTCGGCTGATCATAATAAAAAGGGATAGTATGCCTTCAGAAGACTTGGAATAGGATACTTGAGTCTAATGGACTATTTTTTATGACACTTGGGTGCTTTTTTATGCTTTAAAGGTAGTGACTATAAACTACTATTGCATTGAAATCAGCAATACAATTGCAGAAAGTTTTATTACTTTTCCTAGAAAGTAATATGGTTTAGGACTTTAACGAGGGTGAGTAAATGATTACCAAATTTTCATTTTGTGGCAAACTATTCCTTTAATACCAGGTGTGAAGGGGTTCAACAAAGTGAGCATGTTCATGGATCAGACTTTGTCACAGTAGTTTCGCATGCCAGCTATACTCTGCAGAGAGACAGGTCTTTTAATGTTTCAAGAACTCTCTTAGGTTCTAAATAATGTTTATATTGTGATGGATGGTGCACAAGCACGTTTGGCTTCAAGCTCAAAAGTTGTTATGAAACAGACACATACAGTCAGCAGATTCCCTTTGTATTCTTGTGCATAAAGTATTGTGTTCCTTGGCTCCATCTCAGGACATTTGAGACTGTCTTTGTTAAGCTGCATGTTATTCGTTTTCCTGCACTTCCAGCATTTGCAGTGTAAACAATGTTGTGTTATGAAGAATCAGTGGATTTACATACAGTGTGGTACGAGAGTCCACTTGTTTTTTTGCATTTTTGTTACAATTTGAATTATCAGCATTAATACATTGAGTAAAAAAGATAAACATACACCTCAAAATCCCTAAACTTGTTTATTACCATATTTAAATGGAAAATGCTGAATCTGTGATGTTTATTGTCCAGGTTTAAATTAGATTTTGAATCCTGGATTTTCAGTGTGGTCAAATTAAGGCACTGTATCTTAACAGCATTTAGTTTGGAATAAGGGTTTAAAAAAAAAATTGCTTGGTATGATGATATCCAGGAAAACATTCAAAGAGAGAATGGGCCCCAGGATGTAAAAGTTACAGAAATAAATGTTACATTTGTAACATGTTACAAGCACCCTTCCTCATGGTGCACTGATAATGAGTTATGGGTTTTTAATGGGAATTTATGGGAATGGGAAGCTTTTGAAGTTGGTACTTGGATACTGATAAGATGTACTTTCACAACATTTCCATGAGCAAGTGATTTATGCTTGATAATGATCCTTTTGATAATACAGACAAAATTTATAGAATTCAGTAAACAAAGACAAAAGATCCAGTTCCTGCCTAATTTCCTGAAATGTTTTACATGGTTTGCCATGAAGTAAAAACGTCAATACCCAAAAAAAAAATTATATACTTCTATTTAATGTATTCTGGGTCGCATTTCCATTCATCTTACATAGTTTTTTTGTGTATGAAGTATAAGGGCATGTATAAGTGAAATTATAATTGTTGTTGATGTAAAAAATTAGGTCTAATAGATTCTAACTAATAGATACATTTTAGTAATGTGGTGATTGTGTAATTTGAAAAACCTTTATGGCATATGTTATCTTTTCCTCCTCCTCAGTGCTGTTTAGCATGTCAGGGCTCTCTACTGAAATTAAAATGGGTTGTATTAGATTTATGTTCTGCTCGCGGGCCCCAAAGATTCTGTAGGTTAGAATAGAACCGATATTTGGCCACACTCATGTGAAAACAAGAATTCAATGGCACCACACAAATGCATTTTAGATGAGAAGCATATTTAGCATGTATAAAGCGCTGAACGAGATATGAATATCATTACATTTGCCTGAGTGGAACGAACTTTCACTTGGGTGGATGCTGAAACATTTTCAGTGGTCCGCAACCCTATACATACAGATCTGCGATCCACCAGTTGAGAAATACACTGATATAAGCCAATTAAGTGTAAAGCAACGTATGGCCCTTAGAGGGTCGTGAAACACTCCTCCTTCAGCTCAAGTCTGCCTCCACAACCGTTTTGAAAAATGCAACTCAACTGGGTGTGGACAGCTGTGCGAACAAGGGCCCTAGTGGATGGGGCAGGCAGGGAAGGGGAGAAAGAGGGGGGCGAGCAATCTCTCAGTTGCCCATGCCGGCTCTCACTAAATATCAGGATAAAGTATGACGAATTGTAAGATTTGTATAGCTGGCAAACTTTCTGAATGAACTTTCTGAATTAGTTACTCAGTATTATTTCACTAATACAGTTAACCGCGTCAAAGATTCTCACAACTGCTTGTAACAGAATGCACAAATAAATTATACACTGTTTTGTAAGCTCACAATACAGTACACAGAACTATACTGGTGATTTTATATCTGTAATTTAATACAAATGCCAAGCCATGTACTTTGTACTGAAAACATGGGAATGTTTTTACCATTTAAAAACTTTTGAGGTTTGTTCCAAGACATTGATTCATAAATATAAGCGCTTAGGTTGGTTAACATCAATCTCAAATCACTCATGTTGATTCTCACATGGCATCATGTGACTAGCCAAAAGGTGTTACCTTTGACTGAATGTCCTGTCCCTCTGTTAGCAGCGCAGAGGGAACTCACGTCACGGAACAATCAACTCTCACAACTGAAGTGCTTGAGAGTTTGAATCGCTGGTCACATGCATGGCAACCACACACTGACAAACCTGCAGCGCTCGCTTGTCAAAGGGTAAAGGCCATGCCTTCTCTTGAATAATATCGAGAACACCTGTGATGTAGAGGTGCTGAAATTAAATGGAAATCTAAACCTTGTTATCATGTCCTGTGGTGTTGATTCGAGTTTTATTTCAAACCCAGAAGATGAAAATAGACTGAAAAATCCCCAAATTGACAATTTCCCTCTTGAAATAAAAAAAAATAACTTCCCTTGTGTGCAAGACTTATTTACCTGTTAACATCTCAAAAAATGTGCCTTTCATGGCCTTTTAAAAAGGTCTTGTTAACTTCAGATCAAAACCTTAAGTTGTTTGCGCTGTGGCTGGGGCTCTCGTCTGTGTAGTGTAGATATAAGGGTGGACTTTATATAAAAAAAATCTATTCTGGTTAGACACTACAATCCTATGAATGACTTCTAACATTGAGATAATGAAGATGATGACCTTAGCAATGGCCTATCCACCACCTAGAACTCCCTAGAAACCGCATAGCAGTTATGGCAAAGAGTTTTGCATGAGCTAGTGCTAGAGGTCGACCGATATAATGGTTTTACCAATATATTGGCACCGATAGTTGCTTTTTGATCTGCAAAAATCTAGGTTGATAGATGCCAATAGTTTTTCTTTTTATTATTATTATTATTCAACCATGGCAGGTGCTGGAGGGTTCTGCAGTGTAACACCATCCACTACAGTAGAGGTGGAATAAAAACTGTTACTGACTATAAAAATGAGCACTCCAAAGAGGTTTTGTTGTTCAGTAGGTATAAGTGAATTATGTTTCATTTTAAAGTTCATGTTGATTTTGACTGATGGTGTGCCTAGAAAGAAAGGACACAAGTCTGTTTTTATAGAAGACCAGATTACCAGAATATCGTACAATTACGATGAGCAATAGCTGATGATCTACTGTTGATTAAATTACTGCTAAAGTATTTATTAGAACAGACATTTCAAAATAAGAGTCCCTGTTATATTTCAGTCTTGTTCATAGTTGAAAGTCCCATGTTATTGTGATTTTGGTTGCATAAACTGCATCTGTTATTTATTCATTTTGTTCTCTTGTTGCATCTGTGTCTGTGCCTGTCTCAGTAAGGAAAGACGAAGAAATTTTTTAACATTCAAGAACTCCATATTAAAAATTATCAGCCGATTAATCTTTTATCGCCATTCCAACCAGCTTAGTTATCAGTATTGGCAAAATCTACCATTAGTTGTCCTGTAACAAGTACCACTACCTTTTTTTCAGAAAATGTAAAAAAAAAAGAATAGCTATACTATTCACTGCTATACTATATATACTACAGTGTTCTTCAAATATCTTGTATGGAAGTCACTGCCTGCTTGTTCATAAAAGACGTCAAGTCTCTATGACAATACATACATACGCACTGGCGTCCAGAAAGAAACTTAAGGTTTAATCTTGGTCCTGCAGGGTTCCTGTGCACAGACGCCATGGTTACCGGTTGCCAGGCCAACATTGTTGCTCTTTGTGCGTCAGAGGAAGTGGATGCTATCAGTGTAAGAGCAGGAATATGCTTTAACTGCTGATCCACGCTGACCTGCTTGCAACCCTGCACTGATTGGTACACAAGCACCAAACCTGACATGGAAAAGGAGTTTGTGCACATAGGAATGATAAATTGTACATGTGCACATAGGAATGATAAATCATACATGTGCACATATGAATGATAAATCGTACATGAGATCTCTTTAAAGAAATAGTTCACCCAAAAGTTAACTTAAATTAGAATTCACTAACCTTCATGTTGTTCCAAATCCATATTACTTTCTTCTGTGGAACACAAAAGCAGGTGTTAGGCAGAATGTTAGCCTCGATTAAAAAAAGTGTGGGAAAAAAAATATGCAATGAAAGTGAATGGTGACTGAGACTAACATACTGCCTAACATCTCTCCCACTGTGCTCAGATTTGACAAGATGCAAAATTTAGAGTTTTTAATATGAACTCATATTTTTCAAGTTCCTTCAAGTCCAAATTATGTCTGAGTAATGTGATCCACATTATTGTATATACCTACTACTGCATTTCCACAATTGAATAATTTGTTTCTTTTTAGTATTTCTTCTCAGGAATTCTAGGAGAAACATTTGAGACAAAGTTGATACTTAATAGAGTTCACATTTTTATTTATTTTAAGTGTCCTAAGCTACTGTATGAAAGAGCAATTAAATTTTCTCTGATTGACTGGGTTTAGTGGTTCTACAACCAATGTTAATTATCATTATAGCACAAATGTATTGAAATTAAGGGCATCAAGTGTCCAAATAATTCTACAAATCTTCATTTTTGGCTTTTAAAATCAAATAATTCAGCTTGAGTCTTGTTTTGATAACAAATTAACCTATGTTGATGTTATCGTCTGAAGATTTTAAGTGCTCTTTGTATTCTGCTTTGCCTCCAGGGCTTCTCTTTGATTTGCGTAATTTGGCTTTGTGCTTAGCCAAAACAGGTGTGTGACCCTAAAATCTTTTAACGTAATAATTTAATGAAGTGCCGTTTTACAGATTTTTTTTTATACATCTTTGTTTGATGACACGGATTTAAAAAAAAAATTCCACTGAAGCCAAAATCATATATATTAAGCCACAATAAAAAAAATTTCTTTGGAGACCGTCTGTCTGCTGAAGTTGTACATACATTCTATTAAATCTTTGTTAAAGCAACCATTAAGTCATGATAAACATCCTATAATATTTACAGTGTTATAGAGCTAAACAGTACCTAGTATGCCACAAATGTTTTCAGCAGTGTTTTGTGTGAGCCTTGAAGCTTAATAAAATCTTAATCTAATTGATACACAGATTGTACCCCACTTCCTATAATGAAACGTTAAAATAGTGGATGACAGTAATAAATTCTCACTAGCACACATACACACCAAATGTGTGTGTATCATCTCTAATGTGTTTACTACCATGTTTACACAGCATTTAAAACATGGTAATTTAAAAAGGCAGACTTTTTTCTGCATCTGATATAGTAAGATGGCCTTTCTGTTTATCAGTCCAGTCATGCAAGAGGAAAGCTGCTTTTCAGCATCACCCAAAACTGGCCATATTGTTCTTCAAAGAGTGTTTGTGTCAGTAAGAGAGAGAGAGCATAAAGAGTGTGCGAAAATGAAAAGATTTTCAGGGCTTAACGTTAAGAAGTTCAGACTTTTACTTGCCCTGCCATAAAAGGGTTCACTTGCCCCACCACCCAAAAATATTTTATTTTAAGAAACATATTATATTTATATGTTTCTGAAAAGAAATGTATATGATTTTAAGTTTTCCTTACTAAAAAAATAAATACATTTTCAAAGTTTTCCATTTACAATAATAGTGGGGAAATAAACAACTATTTTGTAATTCCATGACAAGTATGAATAAATGCAAACCTTTCCTGAAAAACAATGGCATATGGTTATTTTTTTGGATTTTCAACTCCTCTAACCTTGGTATGGCTTCCAAGACCATTCATTATTTACTAGTCATGCTCGCCATTAACAAAAAAATATTTGTTCACCAGCCAGATAACATTACTGTGGCCACATATTTAAATCAGCAGAATTTGCAACAGCAATATTGAGTGCATCACAGAAAACCAAATATTTGCAAGGCATAATGACACGTGTACATGGTCAATGGACGTAAGAATTAGTGAGAACGCAACGCTGGCCCTGAGCCATCGTACAATCCTTATTGTTGAGCCCTAGTTGAACAAAAACAGCCCTGCAAATACTGCAAATGCAAACATTTTGGCTTTGAATCATTTTAAACATGCACTGATTCTTTCTAAACCATTGTGAATTGTACTATCTGACATCTGTTTATTTGTATATGGTCTTATCGACGGACATAATCACATCAGTTTATCATTTTTCAGAAGAATGAAGAATGATAAACTGATGTGATTAAGTCCGTCGATAAGACCATATACAAATAAACAGATGTCAGATAGTACAATTCACAATGGTTTAGAAAGAATCAGTGCGTGTTTAAAATGATTCATTTTGTTATGCCAGTTGGAGGAGAAAAAAATACAATGCCTATTCTTTCTTTAAAATAGCACTGAAAATCTGTACTGTCAATGATGGATTACCCATCATACCCTCAGAGTAGCGGCTCCATCATTATGACATTACAGCCATGGGATAAACCATTATTATGCATTCTCTGCTGATCTGTTTTTCTCCTGCTCTTTGAAATAGATGCTGAACATCAGTTGAACATCCATGGTGGCATGCTCCAATAATTTTCATCCCCACCAACAAATTATAGAGAAACTCAAAGAATTTATCTTAAAGGGGTCCACTTGCATCAATAACCTGTCTCTGGCTTATTTTAGCTATACGACATCAAGAAAATGGATTGAATTAGAGGATTTCTTTCTTTAAGTGTCTTTTTAGGCCCTTAGGTGCTTCTATGGTACCTTCCAGCATTTTGTCAATAAGCTCCTGAGCATGCCAGAACTTGTCTTTATGAGATCAACTGCTATCTAAAGCTTTTAAACTAGCGCTGTCATTGATTGAGACAGATTACGGTTCTTGCTTACTCAAGTTACTATGTTGACTCTTTGCACAGTTAAGCATACACAAACCAGGATTCCCAAGACCTACAAGTACGTGATCAAAATTCTAGCTATTTTGTATCTCATTGCATGTTCATAATGCAACGTAAGTGCGCAATGCACTCTTAAGCGTTGGTTATGGGACCAAAAAGGGATAAAATATTTTGATGACTTAAAGGCATATCCACATTTTTGCACAATAAAATGCCTGCTTGAATAAGAATGTCCCCTCCCCTAACTCCACACACATCCAACTAGCAATAGCAAGTAAGGTTCATAGCTATGTTTTAAACTAAAGTTTATTGACTATTTAAAAAGAAGTGATGAGCCATTCAAGATGTCCTGTCTAGGGCTAGGCGATATGGCTACAATAATTATACATCAACATTTTCAGCCTAATTTTATATCGTCAGAAAAATCATTGCGAGTATATGTTGAATATTTGATATATGGCCATCCTTATTCCCTCCCCACTTCCTGTTTCAAGAGGAAAATATGTGAACAAAGGAAAGAAAACGGTGTTCGTCACTAGGTGTTGCGCATATGTCTTGTATTGTGCACTATAATTTAATCACCCAAACATTCTTGTAAAACTTTTAACAGAAGAACGTTTCTGTATGTTTCACAATCTTAGCAGCAGAGAAGATTCAAAATGAAAGTGGAAAGAGTCAGTCCAGTTCCTTCAGCGCCAGACAAAAAGATGAGAAACCTCGACTGAAAGTTGCCCAGAACACTTCTAAGACAGGTGAGCCGGTTCAGATGTATGTAATAGGTCATTTCTACAAGAGAGATGGATGCTGTATTATAAAGAAATTTGTAGAAATCCCCTGATGAATCAAATTGTCTTTCAGTATGCCAGTACCACAATATGGCACTCTGCTCAACAAGAAGATTATATTTTCGTTTTGAGCCAATCACACGGCACGAGTTAATACTATTGGCAGAGTGCCCAGGAAAATAAATCAAGACAATAGGCTAAAACCCTTGACACACTGTATTTCAAGTCACTGATTCATGCATTCAGTGTCAGCTGTATTACACCTCAAGGTAGAAAACATCTCAATCCAACCTCTATCACCTACCCAATTCAAAACACATCACACACCTCAAACACAAGCTTTGAAATGCAATATGGCTTACATTCCCTTGTAATGTTGGTGAGATTACTGGGGAAAAGCAGGACTATTGAAATCCCTAGTGGCATATGTGGTTGGCATGGATATCTGCCCCCAGCACACAGCCCACATTAGTGCGATCAGGCCTGCACCACCTGTGTAAATGTGATAAAGTGTGATACATTCATTTGTTTAATGTGGGCCTGTCTGTGGGGTGATGTTTGTATTGCTGTACCTGGAAATATAGTGCAGCTTACACAAGTTAACTGATTGGTACTGTTTTGAGTTTACTGTCGAAAGATACAAAGTAAAATATTAAAATTAGGGTGGGGTATTGATACAGATTTCCTGATTCGATTAGATTTCGATTTACAAGTTCATGATTCGATTCCGATTTCGATTCTATTTGAGTCATGATCTATTCGTAAGGGTATATTTAAGTTATAATGACCATTTTGTTTTCATATGAAAGAAATTCTCTCAGCTAATGCTGTTAATTATACAGGGGACATTCTACCTAGGTACATTACAAAAATATAAATTTGACAAATTATATATATATTAAGACTGTAATTTATACTTTGTCTCTAAGAACTTGCAAGAAAATGGTTAGTCATTGTTTATTTTAATTATTTAAATATGTACATGTTAATTGTTCAGTTTTTTTCTTTTGTTTATTGAACACATTTCAGTGGACATGCTTTAATTAAAAGTTTAGCAAAACCTTCTGCCGGTTTTTAGTGGACTTTTTTAATAATAGGATCAAATGGTCAGATTCAAATAATATCAAGCTTTATTGGCAAGAGAAACTTAATTGTACATTACCAATGCATCATTTGACATTAGACTACACATTTGGATATAAAACAAATTGAGAGCTGATGGGTTAATTTGCTGAATTTAAAAGTCTCAAAACTATTGTTTTCTCTTGCTGGCGTTACGTCTATGTAGACTGGCTGCTCTGTTTTTCAGCACCACCTCTCCAGGGAGAACTTTGTTTTGCAGCTCTCAATGTTACATTGGTTGGTTTTAATCACACTACCACTTATGTATTTATTTATGTATTGTACGATACTTTATATAAGTATATAATTTAGAAGTATTCACATTGATTTGTGGAACACATGCTAAAAATATGTACTGTCTCTTTAAAAAAAGAGCATCTGTATATTAGCGCATATTAACGAGAGAGGACACGAATGGCTTCTTTATCTCATCCAGGCTATTTGTAATTAGAATTCTTTACAGTCAATTATATAAACAATAGACTGTAAAGAACAAAAAGTATATTAAAAGGGACATTATTTAATGGCAAATGGATTGCATGGATCTTGTCTTTTAAAGTCAAATTAAACTTTGACAATCAACACGCAGTGAAAGAATGCTGAACTTTGTTGTCACTATACTACTAAATCACTGATCTACTATACTACACCAATGACTGATAACAGACATTTTTAATCTTATAGTGTGAAATTGGTCTCATATGCAAGTGATTGTAGAGAGTTACGCAAGTAGTAAAATATCAATCTTGGGATTTAAGAATCGGTATCGAGATCTTTGAAATAATGATCGCAATGCATCGGAAAATCATCCAGTCCTAGTTAAAATATGTTCTCCTATCTGGCTTAATTTGAAAAAACAACTACAGTGAGGAAAATAAGTATTTGAACACCCTGCTATTTTGCAAGTTCTCCCACTTAGAAATCATGGAGGGGTCTGAAATTGTCATCGTAGGTGCATGTCCACTGTGAGAGACATAATGTAAAAGAAAAATCCAGAAATCACAATGTATGATTTTTTTAACTATTTATTTGTATGATACAGCTGCAAATAAGTATTTGAACACCTGAGAAAATCAATGTTAATATTTGGTACAGTAGCCTTTGTTTGCAATTACAGAGGTCAAACGTTTCCTGTAGTTTTTCACCAGGTTTGCACACACTGCAGGAGGGATTTTGGCCCACTCCTCAACACAGATCTTCTATAGATCAGTCAGGTTTCTGGGCTGTCGCTGAGAAACACGGAGTTTGAGCTCCCTCCAAAGATTCTCTATTGGGTTTAGGTCTGGAGACTGGCTAGGCCACGCCAGAACCTTGATATGCTTCTTACAGAGCCACTCCTTGGTTATCCTGGCTGTGTGCTTCGGGTCATTGTCATGTTGGAAGACCCAGCCTCGACCCATCTTCAATGCTTTAACTAAGGGAAGCAGGTTGTTCCCCAAAATCTCGCAATACATGGCCCCGGTCATCCTCTCCTTAATACAGTGCAGTCGCCCTGTCCCATGTGCAGAAAAACACCCCCAAAGCATGATGCTACCACCCCCATGCTTCACAGTAGGGATGGTGTTCTTGGGATGGTACTCATCATTCTTCTTCCTCCAAACACGGTTAGTGGAATTATGACCAAAAAGTTCTATTTTGGTCTCATCTGACCACATGACTTTCTCCCATGACTCCTCTGGATCATCCAAATGGTCATTGGCAAACTTAAGACGGGCCTTGACATGTGCTGGTTTAAGCAGGGGAACCTTCCGTGCCATGCATGATTTCAAACCATGACGTCTTAGTGTAGTACCAACAGTAACCTTGGAAACGGTGGTCCCAGCTCTTTTCAGGTCATTGACCAGCTCCTCCCGTGTAGTTCTGGGCTGATTTCTCACCTTTCTTAGGATCATTGAGACCACACGAGGTGAGATCTTGCATGGAGCCCCAGTCCGAGGGAGATTGACAGTCATGTTTAGCTTCTTCCATTTTCTAATGATTGCTCCAACAGTGGACCTTTTTTCACCAAGCTGCTTGGCAATTTCCCGTAGCCCTTTCCAGCCTTGTGGAGGTGTACAATTTTGTCTCTAGTGTCTTTGGACAGCTCTTTGGTCTTGGTCATGTTAATAGTTGGATTCTTACTGATTGTATGGGGTGGACAGGTGTCTTTATGCACCTAATGACCTCAAATAGGTGCATCTAATTTAGGATAATAAATGGAGTGGAGGTGGACATTTTAAAGGCAGACTAACAGGTCTTTGAGGGTCAGAATTCTAGCTGATAGACAGGTGTTCAAATACTTATTTGCAGCTGTATCATACAAATAAATAGTTAAAAAATCATACATTGTGATTTCTGGATTTTTTTTTTTAGATTATGTCTCTCACAGTGGACATGCACCTACGATGACAATTTTAGACCCCTCCATGTTTTCTAAGTGGGAGAACTTGCAAAATAGCAGGGTGTTCAAATACTTATTTTCCTCACTGTATGTAAAAATGTAGTTATTTTTGCAATTCCATATGGTGCCCCTAGTGCCACAGAAATTCCACACTTCACAATGTCTAGTAGCTTTGAAACTATCCATATACTAGCGTACCTCTAAGTGTTGACTAGATTCACTTTTAGCAGTATTTATAACACACTTTTGTCCAATGCTCTCTAGAATGACAATGTTCCTTCCACTAAAAACACCTGCAACCGGCTAGCAGTAGCAAAGCATGGTTCATTTGACGTAACTTAAGTCTATTTGGTTATTCCATGTCAAATCAACCAAATTTCAGAAACTTCCCCAGCTGGACTTTTAGATTTTTTTTAATGCTTTTACTGAAGAAAGCCAACATATTTAATGTCATGGATTAATATTTACTGAGTAATCCATAATTTTTTGAAGTGGTTACTCAATAATCAATCAAATAATCCCCTCAAAAATTATGGGGGCCTGGGTAGGTCAGCGGTAAAGACGCTGGCTACCACCCCTGGAGGTCTCCTAAGGAGCCAAATTGGCCCGGTTCCAAGGGAAGGTAGAGTCACATTGGGTAACCTCCTCGTGATCGCTATAATGTGGTTCGTTCTCGGTGGGCCACGTGGTGAGTTGAGCGCGGATGCCTTGGTGGATGGCGTGAAGCCTCCACACGCGCTATGTCTCCGTGGCAGCGCGCTCAACAAGCCACGTGATAGGATGTGTGGGTTGATGGTCTCAGAGGTGGAGGCAGCTGGGATTCATCCTCTGCTGGCACAGAATGACCCTTTTGGATATTTTAAAAGCAGGGACCAACCCCATAATATGCTGATCCATCTGTTTCAATAAAAAATAAGTTTAAGAAAGGTGTCTGTTTTATCACTCTATTCTAATTTTTTTGATGTTTTCTTTTAGTATTGTTAGACACATACTGCTCTCCCCCGCAACAAATGAATAAACTCTCCATCTCTAAAACATGACACCAATCCACAGATTACGTTTTTCATATTATGTGTTCCTCCAGAGGCTGCAGGCTTGAACAGTAAGAATGTTTTCACACGACTGCTGAAGGTGGCTCAGAATTACCTTTTGGAAACAGGCAAGCGCAGTGCAGCTGCAAAGTCTTCACCTGCCAAGAAAAGCCTTGCCCCCTCCCGCCTCCCCAAAACTAGAATCTCCACCTCCCTCACTCAGGCACAAATTATTTATTATTCATCATAATTTCTGATGTTGTTCCAAACCTTATGCATTTTTTTCTTCTGTGGAAAACACAAGTAGATTGTTTTTCAGAATGTTAGGAACTGACACCCTCAGTCACCACTCTCATTGTATGATATGATAAAAAGATGCCTAACATCATTGTGTTCCACAGAAGATAAAAAGTTTTTAGAGTTCGGAACAATATGAAATTGACTAAATGATGACTGATTTTTCATTTTTGGGTGTATGGTACATTTATATAAGGAGTTTGTTTGTGATTCTCAGGTTCGAGCCAGGAGGAGCAGCAGCAGGCGTTCCCAGAATTCAACTCTGGGTGGCGTCAAGAAGGAGCGATTCCCTTCTCAAGATTCAAATGGAGGATCCACTGAAGAAAGGTATTTATGTACTGTATGTGTGAAAGGAACAATGGAGGGACTGCCAATAAGACATAACACCACTTCTGTATGTCCCCTTGTGTGGTTTGTTAATTGGTAAATTGACTTTAATTACTTAATGTAATTTAAAAGGACTGCAGCACCTGTGCCTCATTGACAACCATGAATATATTGATACACTTGAAGTCTAACTCTTCAGAAACTCAACTCTGTTTGGGTATATTGTAGAAAATGTTTCCAAATAATTTGTGCAAATTAGCTTTAGAAAAGGGGAGTAGATTGCATCCCTGTGTATTGACACTGCAGAGTCTGGGTGCATTATAATAGAAATAGCCACATTCTTTTGCGTTCTTACTAAATTATGTTGTTGTCACTGATCTGGTCCGGATATTCACATTGTGACTTGACTTTGTACGTTTGTCTGAGCAAGAATGAGTCTTGTTCTGGGGCTTTAACCTTCTGGGAAAATGCTTCTGGCTAGATTAGATTTTTCTGTGTGTTCTTGCATAATGATTGTTAATTTATGATTATCTTGGTGCAGGAAAATAAAGTTTATTATGAGATGTTGTCTTCATATAGAACATTGTTGAAATGCCTGGTAATGGAGGAGCACACCTTTGGGAGGCAGATCTTTGTTGTGCGTTGTGGGCCATTCTTTAAATCTGGGGTGGGGAACGTCAGGCCTCAGGGCCGTATAAGGCCCGCGAGACCATTTTACCCGGCCCGCGAAGCCATTTGTGAAATAGTTTGAAAAGCAAAAAAGGTTGTGATTCAATTAACCTGAGGGGGAAAAAGAAAAAAAAAATCCTTTCAAATATTGTTTACAAATAATTTTAAATGATAACAACACAAAATATTGTATAATAGACAGTCCTTTTAGTGTTTTTGGTGTGTAAGCACATAACGGAATGCGTACATTAATTTCATCCCACAATCAGAAATTGCAAGCAATTGTATGGCCTGCGAATAATTTCGTAAATGCTCAAATGGCCCTTAATGGAAAAAAGATTCCCCACCCCTGCTTTACATACTGTATTACCCCACAATTCCAGTCTGTTTTTCTTAGTCAGAAATTAATTGGAAATGTGCTATTTAAATTATTCAATTAATCTAAAGGAGTAGTCATAATTTACTCACTAACATATATGGAAGTATATTAATGATAAATGTCTTTAAAAAAAAATAAATAAAAAAAGCATGCTAAATTGCTAATCAAAAACACTAATTAAAAAACACATGGCATTAACAGTGCTTGTATTTTGGGAGGATATAATTCTATATGGTTGTATATTTGAGCTGTAAATATTTCAATTTAAAACACTTCGTACAAAATTTGATAACTAAAAATTCAATAACACATTCACCTTCCAAAGTTCAGTTCCAAAATATATATATTGTTTATTTATTATTTCATCTTTATTATTCAATCCATTATATTTCGCATTGCAAATTTGCCTATAAAAATTCAGAGGTTTAAATTTGGTTGGAAATTCAAACTTATGCATCCTGGCATTACAGGAAAATATAACCATATGAAATTGCATCCTCAAAAAATGCAAGCACTGTAAAAAGGTTATTTTTTAATTAGTGCAATTCAGCGTGTTTTAAAAAAAAAAAAAATTAAAGACATTTTCTCATTAAAATACTTCCATAATCCTCATGCCGTTCCAAACCAGATTGTGTTCAGAAAAAGACAAATTTCACTTAATGTTCACACTGCTCTTTTCTATCCAATGAAAGGGCATGGTGATTTATACTGTCAAACTCCTAAAAAGAACAAAAGTTAATCAAATCTGTCTAAATAACTTGTGCTTTACATTGCAAGTCTTCTGAAGTCATACGAAAGTGTTTGTGATACAAAACATATACAAATTTAAGTCATTCACTGAAAATCTCACCCTCCGTTGTAGGTCTCAAATGTCATGTACATAAAATATCTCTGTCTAAATATCTAATTAGTATCCACGGAAGATACTAATTTATGGGGTTTGGAACAACGTGAGGGTAAGGGCAACATTTTCTTTTTTAGATAAATTATACCTTTGCAATGAACAGAAATTATGCAATCTATTTTTAGGTAACCCTCACTACGATGTGAAATCTCATTGGTCCAAATTGCTTGTCACTGGAAGCGTGTAACATTGCACCTGTTAAGTGCCTTGTGTAACAGTCATAAATTTAAAGTAATAATCATAACTGTGCTCTGTGATCTTGAGAATATGTTGAACAGCCTGGCTGTTTATATTTCAACCCTTTTCCCTGTGAAAAGAGAGAGCGTAAAAAGAGCTGTCGCAGGAAAGCTCCTGCACACAGTAAATTTATTTTCTGCCAACTCCAGTATTAGCATTAAGAGACTTGCTGGAAGCAAATGGGGTCAGTGAGGGTCAGAATGTGGATTATTCTAATTTGACATAATTAGAAAATAAGGGAACTGTGTCTCTGTGTGTGTCCAAACCTCCAGCTTATCCTTTCAACACTTCACCCTGATCCCAGAAAAATAGATGTAACAGCCACCGGGATTTGTTCTGTTTGCCACAAAAAAGAAAATCATTAGGGATCAAGTAATATTATGTCTGTAGCATAGTTTGTAATGAAATACTGATATTCATTAGCCTTAACAGAAATACACTTAATTGTGATTATGTTTTGTGGAGTTGTAGAAGTGATTTGAGGGGTTTAGATGGCACTCAGAAAGTCCAACTTTGCGTTAATACAATGTGTTGTGAGAAATGGCATAAAAAAAAAGTCAGTGCATTGTCTGAAAGATCAGGATACTCAGAAATTGTATAAAGTCATATTGGACTTTGCGCTCCATTCACTCCCATTCAAACGCATCAAAATGCAGGTGACCAGAAGCGCAAGCTCACGTGAAGACATTTTGCATTCTGCCACGTACCAAAGTCCAAGTTCGGTGAACTCTGTCCTGCAAATTTGTATAAAAAGACCTGTGACTAATAGAAGATAGAAATTTCACAGATTGACCTCTTGGCTCAATACATAGTGATTGAAAGCTAAATTTGTATAATATAATATTCATATTATAAAGTCTTAACATTCTGAATATAATATACACTCTATTAGGAACACCTGTACACCTACTTATTCATGCAATTATCTAATCAGCCAATTGTGTGGCAGCAGTGCAATGCATAAAATTATGCAGCTACGAGGAGCTTCAGTTAATGTACACATCAACCATCAGAATGGGGAATAACACGTGATCTCAGTGAACTAGACTGTGGCATGATTGTTGGTGCCAGTTGGGCTGGTTTGAATATTTCTACTGCTGATCTCCTGGGATTTTCATGCACAACAGTCTCTAGAGCAGGGGTGACCAACCCTGGTCCTGGAGAGCTATCTTCCTGCAGAGATTAGATCCAACCCTAATTAAACACACCTGAACCAGCTTATCAAGGTCTTTAGGATTACTTGAAAATGACAGTCAGGTGTGTTGGAGCTAAACTCTGCAGGAAGGTAGCTCTCCAGGAGCATGGTTGGTCACCCCTGCTCTAGAGTGTATAGAGAATATCTTATCCATCTGCAGTTCTGCAGATGGATAAGTCTTTTTTGATGAGAGAGGTCAACGGAGAATGGCCAGACTGGTTCGAGCTTTCAGAAAGGCTACGGTAACTTGGATAACCCCACTGTGCAATTGTAGTGAGCAGAATAGCATCTCAGAATGAACAATATGTCGAACCTTGAGGCAAAATGGGCAACAACAGCAGAAGACCACGTTGGGTTCCACTTCTGTCAGCCAAGAACAGAAAGCTTTGGCTGCAGTGGGCAAAGGCTCACCAAAACTGGACAAATAAACATAGCCTGGTCTGATGAATCTCGATTTCTGCTGAGGTACACAGCCTCAGTTCCCCATCTGTCGCTCATTTCGACGTTGTGTCGAAGAAGCGACACTAGGGGTCTCTCTTGAGCGCCGAATATACCTCTGATCTATGAAAAAAGGCCAATGAGAAGTTAGACAGAATTTGCATGTCCCGCCCCCGGACATATGGGTATAAAGGTGGGGAAATACGTCTGTTACATTCAGAAATTTTCTTCGGAGCCGATGGTCGTGTATGTTGAAGCTGCGAGTCAGACACCTGTTCCTCTTACCTCTGAGCGATCTGCTGTTGGATCTACGGCGCACTTCGGCGGCTTTCTCCTTCTCTGCACGGCAGTGCAGTTTGCCCCTGGGTGCTTCGACAGCGCAAACTAAAAAAGTGTTTGTTAAAAGAGTGATTTTCTCTAAAAGAGTATGTTCCTCTAAAAGAGCATTGCACAGCGGCGTTAAACGTCCTTTTCAGGACGCGTCTTTAGAAAGATCACTTTCCGCCCCTGTGTAGTTCCTGGATGCGGTAGAATGCTCTCTGCTTCAGACGGCCACAGGCGCTGCCTCGTTTGTCTGGGCTGCGATCACACCGAGGCAGCGTTTGTTCATGTTCTCACTGCGAGGCCACAGCTCAGTCACTCGGGCAGGCGACTAGAGTCTAGAGGACGCCTCCACCGGACTTCCTCCTTAGTCACTAACCCGCCCCTGCCGGGTGTGCGGAGCAAGGTAAGTGCTTTGAGTCTTTTCTCAGCACCAGAGCCTCGGGACACACCTTTGCCTCCTCGACGCCGTACTACATGCTGCTACCCGCCAGGTACGTCAAAAATAACCGTCCCGTTAGTGCATCTAGCACGGAGCTTGGATGCATGGCTTTCACTTCCCTACCCATTGGTTATGCAATTCAGTTTGCCAGACCCCCCTTTCTGCTGTCCACCAAAGCAGACAAAGAGCTGCTCAGAACGTCTAAAGCTCATAAAGCTTTACACTGCGGGTACTCAGATCTACCCTGTAATAGGTGCTCCACAGGTCAGGGCTCCTACGTGGACTTCCCACCTGTGTGTATTTTCCGCGGAACGGTCCCCTTACGAGCGGACGGTTCCCACTGCCCCCAGTCGCCGTGTCTGTAGCAACTCCTCCCTCCGATGAGGCGGGATCTACCACCGCGCCACTTCCCACATGTAACCTAAAAGCCCATGTGTATGTCACTACTCTTATCTCCCCCTCTCTGGGCAGATGTGGTCTCCGCAGGGTCTTTTCCCCTTGAAAGAATAGGAAACTGGGTAAGACCCCATTCTCCGACGCGTGTAAGGGTCCCACCCATTAACTCTGTGAGAAACATAGAGAGAAAAGAGGCCTGGCTAGGCTCGGCCTGTTCACTGGTTGGCAAGCATCGCCTTGTTCCCCTGTTTAGGGTAACTATAAGGATTCCAACGACTTTATGAGGCATTGGGGAGGGTACGTGCAGTCTGATACAGTTGGTCGTTTTGGCACGTCAAGTACCTGCCCGCTCCTGTGTCAGCAGTACACTTACACGGCTCAGTGCGTGGCGTGATTTAAATTGGACCCCTAGTGTCGCTTCTTCGACACAACATCAAAGTGAGCGACAGACGGGGAATTTCTAGGTTACGGATGTAACCTCCGTTCCCTGATGGAGGGAACGAGATGTTGTGACCTCCCGGCCACGTCGCTGAGCCGAGCCACTGTTGTGGCCGGACCATTTCCGGCTCCTCAGAAAAATCCTGAATGAAACGGATGTATTTCTCGCCTTTATACCCATATGTCCGGGGGCGGGACATGCAAATTCTGTCTGCCAACTTCTCATTGGCCTTTTTTCATAGATCAGAGGTATATTCAGCGCTCAAGAGAGACCCCTAGTGTCGCTTCTTCATCAGGGAACGGAGAAGTTTTCTGATCTTGTCTGACAGAAGTGTAATTCAATGTGTTTTTCTGCTGTTGTAGCCCATCCATATTCTGAGATGTTATTCTGCTCACTACAATTTTGTACAGAGTTACCGTAGCCTTTCTGTCAGCTCGAACCATCAACAATGCTTTTCTGTCCACAGAACAGCCGTTCACTGGATGTTTTTTGTTTTTGGCACCATTCAGTCTCATTAAACTCTAGAGACTGTTGTTTGTGAAAGTAACGGGACATGAGCAGTTACAGAAATACTCAAACCAGCCCATCTGGCACCAACAATCATGCCACGGTTGAAATCACTGAGATCCCGTTATTTTCCATTCTGATGGTTGTTGTGAACATTGACTGCAGCTCCTGACCAATATCTGCATGATTTTATGCATTGCTCTGCTGCCACACAATTGGCTGATTAGATCATCGCATGGATAAGTAGGTGTACAGGTGTACCTAATAAAGTTGTGAGGGAGTGTATATTTAAAAACATCATTTGTAAAGATTTGTTATAATCATTGTCATAGAGAGGTTGCATTTTTTTATAATTATTTTTCACACAGAAAAAAAAACAAACATCACCTGTCTGGTTGAAACTGTGCTGTTTATTGACTGAAGTCAGTACTCATTATTCCATACAAACGAATGTGTTGGATGTTATCTAGTTCATCTGTGACTAAACCACATGTGTTTTGTGATGCAACAAGCTTACTCTTGTGTGTAAGTTTGGGTCCAGGTGTGTGTGTGTTTGTGTGAACATGGTAAACAGGGTGTATCAGGACTGCAGGTGCTTCCTCTTTTGTACAGATAAATCAGCCCGTAGTTATGTTCATGAACGTGTATGTGGTGTCGTGTTGCTTCAGTGTAAAAATTATTTGGTAAGAAACAAAAGGAAGTGGCTATTTCTATTACGGTATAATGCACCCATACCCTGCAGTGCCAATACAGCACTAACACACGCCAAGAATGAATTGTGCCCGGTGATCGTGTCAAGGATTTGCATGTGCTGTCTGCATTGTTTTAGCACCTGACACACAAAAGGAATAATGCAAATAAGTTAACGGCACAAACACGGCATACTTCACTGGTCCAGTGCGGTATCTCTCCACTACTGTGATGCAGGCACCTGAATCGGCTCTTTGAGATACCATGTGCAAAAAGTGCCAGAACTGTTTAGTGATTTGCCTTCAGAGTTATAAGATGTAGGAAAGTTAAGGATGAGCCAACAATATTACAGTATATTTAGACCCAGTATTTTATTCCTGTTCTGCTTTTCCAAAGTTCTCAGTCTTCGGCCGGGCGGCTGAGGTCAGGGCCTGTGGGCAGAGTAGCCTTCCGAAAGAGTCGAGGTCAGTCTGGACGAAGAAATTCCCTTCTAGTGAAAAAACAGAACTCTAGATCTCAGCAACCACCAGCTCAAACATTCTTGCAACCAGAGAAAAGCAAGAACAATGATGATTGTCAAGAAACCCAAACCAGGTACTCAGTCATTTGCATTAAAGATTACTCTATTTTGATTGGTCAGTTATGGCATTCCATGGTCAAATCGGTTTTTTTATAATGACCACTAAACGCTATATTGACTATTGTCCATGGGAACCAATTTCCTAAACTGTGCTCTTTTCTTGTGTCTCGTAGCAGTCTCTTTCTTCTCATGTAATCTAATAGTAATACAAAAAAAAAAAAAAAACATTTTCTTTCCATTTTCTTTATTTATTTGGTAAGTAGCTATGTAATAAACATTATATGGTACAGTTAGCTGGGCACTATCGCAAAATAAACTCCCTCTTATTTGTTTCGAAGTTGGGGTATATTTGGTGATAATGTCTGTCTGACTGCACATTATGTCCCTCACATATAAATTGCTTCGTGTAAGTACAGTAAAGACATTTGATCTTCCACCATAAACATTTCTTCACCAGTGCAGACAATAATTACTTTTTCTTAAAATTATCTGTTATGGGATCACATTAAACTGACAGGTGCCCACTCCAGTTCACTTAGGCAGGTTTTTATTTTTGAAGACAAGTTAGTTGTAATGATGTTTTAATCTGGGGCATACTGTATCCTTAATAATCAGAGTGATTAATAGGCCCATTGACCATATGTATTGTATTCTTTACTGCGGAATAGGATTTAAATGACAGTACAAGGATCCGCTGATGCTTTAATGAGATAAATGGGAGTTTTAGGGGCTTTTTGCCACTTAAGAGTTGAATGCCTATGGCTTAGTTTGATTTCAGAAAGTTCGCTTTTGTTTTGTTTTTTCAACATTGTTATTTTGAACATTCATTGGTGTACAAGCATATTTTTTGATCATAATAATTTCTAACCTGGAGATACCTAGTAAAACATTTTCTTTTTAAAATGTCATCTTCCTGAAGTAATTCCCTTGTTTGTCCACAATTTAAATCTGTTATCAAACTGATTTGGAGTGAAGTCTGAACTGTTGTATGTTCCAACAAATTAAATTATTTTATCACCATTGCCCAAACCTTTAGGGTAAGCTTAGTCCATGGGTCTTCTAACTCATCTATATATTGTCGTAATTTGTTGTCTGTTAATACTGCTTGTACAGGAATATTCTTTGTAATACAACTTTCCATATCCTTCCATGGAGCATGATAATGTGTGTCACACCAGTTTAACACTGCCCTAATTTGCGCTGCTATATAATAATCTTTTAATGAAGGAAGAGCCCACCCTCCTTTATCCTTTGGCAGCTGTAGTGTTTTAAAGCGTACTCTGGGCTTTTTCCCTTGCCAAATTAATCGTGAAATCTTTTTGTCCCACTCTGTGAATTGTTTTCCGGTTATTTCTACAGGTAAACATTGGAATAAGGATAGAAATTTTAGTAATACGTTCATTTTAATTACTTAAATCCTCAAACTAAAACTAAAAAAGGGAATTAAGTTCCATCTGGTTAAATCTTCTTTAATTTTTACAGTTAGCTTTCTTTATTCTATAATTTCTTTGTATTGTATCTTATGTCTTTTGTCAAATGGATCCTAAATATTTTAAATGGAGTTTTGTTTTTTGAAGGACTTAGATCAGTATTCCCATGCACAGATATTCAACCATTTTCCAGCTTAGTCTGCATTGCAATGAGAAAATTTGGTTGGAAAAAGATGTAATTAGAAGGGCTGTCAATCACTTCAAGTATTTAATCACTGTTAATATATTTGTATTTTCTGACACATCTCAGTCAATTCCTTTTTTAGGAAAGAAAACTAAATAATAAGGTTTTGCGTATTCGAGCTACAGTCTTTATCTGTCTGTCCAAGTATACGTGACTGTAATTTGAAAGATTTGAAGGAAAGACATCAACTACGACACTCAAATACACATTGTGCATAACCTCAGTTTTTCGTAGCATGCGCTTAACGCTGAGGCCAGATATGATCTGAATTACGTATATACCTGCTGGATGATCCCAATTTACAATGGTTTTATCTATGTCTTTTAATCTGCCTTCAAAAATCTGAAAATTGCATCTAAACACGCTGAAAATATAAACATGAAACTTGATGAAAATGACTTTCTCCACACTTTATGGACGTAATCTAAAAAATATATGTCAAATTGAATTAGTGCTTTAATGTTTAAACAAATTTACAGCATTAAACAATTGTATTTAATCATATGTGGTTATGCATTAACAGCAAATATCATAGCTTTGTCAAACAAAGATTGACAGGAGAGAGAAGATCTTCTCTTGTTCTACGTTCTCATACCAACACTTGTTTTGTTTTTTTGTTTTAATCTTGTTACCAGTCAACTGCTTATAAAAATACTCCATTTCCATTTTCCTCTGCTTTGGAAAAGAGGCGCTACAGATGGGGGGAAAAAAACTTTATTATGCTTGCATCACTTTTTTTAGTCCCTGAGATTTTCACAATTTTACATTTGACATCTTGCACCCTGTGGGATTAGGCGGAAAATCTGTAGGTGTGGCGGAAAGATGACAGAAGCAGTGATCTCCGGTCAGTTATGTCAGCAGTCTGTATTTAAACCAGCACATGTACCCTCAGGCCCCCAGAGCCCTGATTCGTGCCACCCCCCCCCAGCATCTGGTCTTTTAACTTTTTATCATCCACCTTCCTGGTGCCTATGTCCTGTCCTTCGTAGCACTTGCAGTAATGTCAGGGGAAACTGTGAAACTTTCTTTGACCAGAACTCTATCCCTCTTGCAAATATTATTTTTTTAAATGTTTGTGTGTGAATGTGCGCATGGACTATGTATGTACATACCTACATTTTATTTATTTATTTTTTTCTAAAAAATGTTTAGGGTGTAGTGTACAGTAATTATAACCAGATGTATGTTCAAATTTAAGAAATCTATGGTATGTTCCAATTTTAGATTTAAATGTTTGTGTAACAAACACATTTCAAAAATCTTTAAATTTCAGTATCACCTTCTGAGAAGTTTAATCCTCCCATGAACCAATAATGCAGTAAATAAAGAGAGTGGTAAAGTAAGGTTCCTAGATCTGAACAATTGCCAGGAACATCTTAATTACTACTGTGATTCATTAAAGTGGTCCAACTACATTCTTTTACCGTTCAAATATACAGTATGTAGTCAGTTGGATAGAAACTGCTTTTCAGGTTCATTGCCTTGAGTTTCTTCCTGTAAAATTCTTCCACATAAATTGTAAACACAAAAAGCAACTCTGCATAAAACAATTTGGGTGAATTTGCATTTTAAGAGGTTCCAGAGGTGTGTGTGTGTGTGTGTGTGAGAGAGAGAGAAATGAGTAAACCAATTCAGCATAAGCTTCTTTAATTTTAAATAACAGCATGAATCTTGTTAATGCTAGTTATAATTGTATTTTATGAAAGTTTATAAAATAACAATTCAACTTTTTACTGCACTTCTGCAATGTATAAAAAATTCAAATAAACTGACACTTTGTTTGATATCTTAAGTTCCTAAAACATAATTTCTATAAACATTCTATTATGTTTTATTATGTATCAACACAACTCTGGAAGCTACAGTATTTCATAATTTCTACTAGACTGTTTATACTTTTCCTACATTTCAGGAATAAACATGATTATGTTAAAACCCACATTGAGCAACAGAAATGTAACAAATATACTTTCACTTTCAAAAGAGTAATAGCTTCTTGGAGCTCATCAGAAGAGTACTACTACTTTGAAGTGCGACCATTAACTTTTTTCCTACTATGAAGTTAATGCTTCTAGTGGAACAGTTTTTTTCTCTCACTTCTCAGTATCTTAACAAACCTGACTGGGTCTGTGGTGGGGTTCTCTTCTAATCATGTGATTTCTAGAAATCCCACAGGAGAAAGGATCCTTAGTGAGGGAGAGGTTTGGGGAAAAACCTGTCCATGTATGCCATGTGTGTGTTATGCTCCGTACAGAGTAGCAGATAGACATGTGATCCCATGCCCAGCGTTTGATCTGCCTCTCTGTATCTGGTTTCCAGGGCCTCTCAGGGGAAAAGATTACAGAATATCTGGCAACCATGAGAATGTAGCGATAGGATACATGGTTGAAATACTGTACACAAGCAGCTTTGAGCCTAAGCATCTATGCGTGTAGGTTCACGTCGGGATGCTGATAGGAGTGGGATATCCTTTGTTGTTCACTCAGGTGCAATAGTTACATAATGACATGAGGCCACTGATTATATTCAGGGACATAACGGTTAAAGTTAAAGTTTTGGTGGCTTGGCTTTCAATTATTTCTAGTTGATTAAAATGCACTCAAAAAAATCTAAAAAGTTTGTATTGTAGTTATATGTTTTTAAGATGTCTTTACAGACCCTCTGTGCTGTTGTAACATTTTATTTTGTGTTTTTTTATTATAAACAAGCTGGAACCAAGGTATGCTATTTCCTCGTGCCTTTTTTATTGTCACTGAGGCCAGTCCTGTACGCTACTTCTTTGGCTCTATGATGACGTAAAGCAGGAAGATCAGCACTTGTTGTGCAAAGCACAAAGTCCAATTAAGACAAATAAGAAAGAAGCAAATACAAGTTTGCAATAACAAGTTTTGAATTGCAATACAGTAAACAAAGGATTGCAATATTATTGTTTCGTGACCTAAATTGCAATATAATATTGTATTGCCCGGTCCCTGCTGATTCTCACTCCTACAGTATTGTGCCAGAGTCAGTTGAACATAAGCTGAGGGATTAAATCACAGAGGGAAATACAGGTAGTATAAACATGATTAACAACAGAGATGGAGTGGCTTTTACTTATTCATGGTTTAGCTCATGATTTCCCAGCATCACCCTGCTGTTTAGAAAGCAGTGGCTATCCCTGTGGAGTAGGTCATTAGGGAAGTTTTTCCACCTTCTAAGAAACCCAATTCCGTGCGAAGTTTTAGAATGCACGGTCACTCAGTGGTTGTTGATGGAAACTAGAGAGTTCTGAAACCTGGTGAGCTGCCTTGCTATATTGGCAGCTGCCTTCTAAGACAGCATCTTAACTGAATTTGAACCTCTCAACTGACTGATTTGATGCACTTTACATAGGCAGCAACTCTGTATGCCACAAAAACAAGGGCGCGTTTAGGATTTGTTTGGGCCCCCTGACAACATTGCACTCTGAGCTCTTTGTCTTATCTCATCAGTTTGAAAAGTTCAATCAAGTAACTTAATTAATTTAATAGAAGTAACTATGCAATAAATAATTTTTATGTTTTAAATGTTGATTAAAGTAATCTTGATATATCTGAAGGTAAAACCAGATGTTTTCCCCCTACAAGAGCATTAGAATAGAACAGATTTTATACTGTTGAAAAACTGATACCTTGGCCCATAATTCAAAGAGCATTAAAGCATTCAATTTTACTTGTTTTCATTAGAAAGAATTACCTCAGGTTTGACCATGGATGGCTTGTCATTGAGTAGATCAATGTAACTATGGTTTCTATATAAAAAAATATATATATAAAATTTTGTTATGGAAAAAAAAGTAGCCTAAACATAGAATCTATAATTAACCTGCCTTTTGTTATAGTAAAAATTACATAGTCTTCTCCTTCCGCTTTTTCTAGTTTTAAAGAATCTTTAACATTTCTATCAAATCATATCAGCTACTACAGTTGGTGTTGCTACATTTAATGGCACATTATGTTTTCTCGTCTTTTCCTCTTCAACGCTGTTTAAAATGTTGGGTCTGTCTCGCCTATTGAGATGTTTGACATTTTCCGTAGTGCTTCAAAGTTGAAAATTCACGGTCTAATTCAGGTTATGGGGCCGCGCTGTGCTGTTTTAGTGCTCTGCACGACCCAGTCAAGCCTATTTTATGACGCATCCAGCACGAGAATATGCACGAGTCTCGCCTTGCTGTACGAATGGGAAGCGCATTTTGGGGAACCACTGAATGTTTTAAGGGGGATCCCATACACTAAGTCATCTTTTATTATAAAGTAAGAGCAGTCTTCATTTTAGCTAACCAGTGCGAAGTGCCTATTTATCATAAAAGCAAGCAGGTTTCTGCTGCTAGTTTTAATTAGCATACAAATATATAGCAAAAGTTTTTAATTAGCTGAAAAATACATGGCAAACATGTATATTGGATAAAATTGTTTTTAATAAGCACAAAAATACATAGCTACTTAATTATTTGGTAAAGTAGTTTTTAATTAGAACTCTATCGAATTTACAGTCAAAATTTATCTCAAAAAAATAAACATCAAACTGATCTGGATACATTTTACAGTGGACTGAATTTGTTTTTAAAGAAACAAATAGAGGGAACTTTCAGAAGTCCACCAGCTACCACTTGTTTATATGCTTATTTCTAAACTTAAGTCAAAATTGAAATTGGATTGAATGAAATCTGAAAGTTAGGTCCTTTTGAGGTTTAGGCTATTATTCTGAAAGAGTGAGGGTCTTTGGACTTTGGCCAGTTGTTAATACTCTTTAACTTTTGCACTTGAGAAGAACAAATATTTCCCAACCGAGGGGAATGATCTGCATCATACACACACACACACACACGCCTGTTTGTTCTGCACAAAATCAATGTACAGAATGTATTGCTCTGTTTCTCAAAGAAATTTAAATTTAAATGAGAGCCTATGGTTCTTCTCTTTTTCAAGTAAGTTTTGAAGTATAGTTCAAAGTTTACACAAGGAACTCTTCATCTTTGAATAGTGCATCTTGTACTACCTTTTTGCCCAATACTTTTTTTGTTTAATGTGTGAAACATTCATAACCATTGTTATTTAAATTTTCTTTTCCAGTTTAGTATATTATTGTGTAATTACAGATTATGAATTATGTATATGTCTACCTGACCACAGGTGTAACAGTTGCTGCTTAGTCTTATGTAATTAATGGCTTCTCCGATGTACAAGGTTCATCAAAGACAAAATTCCAGTTCACTCCTATTGTGACCACATGAATTCTAAATGAAGTAAAGCCAACACATGGTAATTAAAACACAAATACTAAATTAGTAAAACCCATCCACCACACACACCCATACATTCACAGTGAAGTCACCGCACAACGTATCAAACTCAATTTCAAGTGGCCTGTGAACTCATTTCTGAAATGTAGGATGGCAGGGGATCACAACGTTTCACTGAACAATCAGTTAGCAATTTCCTTGTGAATATTAATGACCATTCCCCTGTCATCTGTATGTTTTTGAGTGCATTTTGCTCACTTCAAAAGCTAAATGAAACAGCACTAAACGGGTCAATTATCTACACGGCTTAATCATAACAGCACGAGGGCAGAGCAGGTGCGGTAATTTGCGGACTGTCTCAACCGCCCAGTCTATATTAAATGCACCTGTGTACCAGTAAGATTCGCAGAGGGGATCACAAAACCTGTTTTAATAAGGTACAGAATTGTCTGTTGCAAAATTGTTGCAAAAAAAAATAGTTTAAAAAAAACATTCCCCACATTATAAACAGCACTGACAAAGAAAACTAAATAGAAGGCTTTTCAATTCGAAATCACAACACTTACAAACATTTACCATGGATTTACTGCAGTAACAATAACTGTACTTTATTACCTATGGTAGTTGTGGCAGAAAAACTTTCTACATTTATTTAGACTGCTTTTTTTTGTTTTGTTTTTTTTTCATTACAAAAATTGTATAGTTCTTTATATAGAACAGAGGTGGTAAGAGTGGCCAAAAACTGTCCAAGTAAAAGTACTAATATAAATAATTACTTGAGTAAGAAAGGATCCACATAAACGAGTTCTCAAGTAGTGAGTAACTCGTTACTTTTACAAATGACAAAATAGATGTTAACTCCCCTATATTCCATTACATAATACACAATTAACATGTATTACAGAATTATTATTATTAATGTAAATTATTCACTATTCGCTATCATGTTGTTCCAAACCCATATGACTTTCTTTCTTCCATGCAACACAATGAGATATTAGACAGAATGTTTGTCACTATTTACTTTGAGTGAATGTGTTTTTATTTTTCTCAATATTTTGAAAGTGAATGGTGACCGAGACTGTCAGTCCCTAGCATTCTGTCGAACATTTTTTGTGTTTCACACAATACAGAAGGTCGCATGGGTTTGGAACAACATGAGGTAGGGAAATTATGACAGTATTATATTAAAATTATGACAGTGTTATATTAAATTGTGCCTGAGCTATCACTTTAAAATGTTAGATCACCCAAAAATGAAAATTCTCTCATAATTTACCTCATGCCATCCCAGATATGTATGACTTCCTTTCTTCTGGAGAACACATTATGATTTTTAGAAGAATATTTGAGCTCTGTAGGTCAGTACAATGCAAGTGAATAGGTGCCAAAATTTTGATGCTCCAAAAAGCATATACAGGCAGCATAAAATAATCTATAAGAATATTGTGAAAGTGATCTGTTTCTCATTCTCACATTCTCTTATCACGTCACTTCTGAAGATATTGATTTAACCACTGGAATCTTCTGGATTACTTTTATGATGACTTATTTGTTTTGTTTTTTACCATTTACTTGCATTTTATGGACCAAAAGAGCTGAGAAATTCTTCTAAAAATCTTAATTTGTTTTCAGCAGATAAAAAAGTCATACACATCTGTGATGGCATGAGAGTGAGTAAATGATGAGAGAATTTTCTTTTTTGGGTGAACTACTCCTTAAAGGGCTCTTGTCAGATCTGGATGAATTTGTAAATAAGAAGAGATGTTTTGAAACCTTTCTAGTAATTATTTCGGTGAAACCATGAAAATGTACCACAGGGACATTATATATAATGCTGAAATATAAACCAAAGAAACATGATTTATTAATGCCTGGGGGTTTGCTATTTCACTATTTCATAGCTTTTTAAGTCCTGCGTGGATTCTTATTTCAGTGTAGTTACAGTTTTCAGTGTTGAAAGAATTTAGAACATTAGTTCTGTACAGCAGTACCGTCGCTCTCTAAATGCAGAGTACGCTGCCTTTGTAGGACACCAACCCTGGTCACGGAGCACTCGCTGTGTCAAACCGTCCCCATCCACTATATAGTGCACTATTTCGGGTGTCCGCCATTTTGTAGGAGTGTCTGAATTCTGAGTGAGCCACTCGTTCCATACTTTTGTTAACTCATTCTTACTCACAATGCACTCTTATTTCGAGTGTACATTTGATTGTAGTTTAATTAGTAGAAGCCTGATGAAAGGCGTCTGTAAAGAAGATCCAACTTATTCGCACTGTTGGAATATTTCAATTTAGCCATATAAAAATTAGGTGCTAATTTTTTGCACCGATGTTGCGGTTGTTAATATCATAATTTTCATTTGGATTTGTGAATTTCTTTGGATAGAAGAAAACTTATTGTGCTTATGTACAGAAACAGGAGTTTGTAATCTTTGTTAATAAAATGTTTTTGAAATGTAAACTACATGGCCATAACATTGACATCCTAGAGAATTGTGTGCTTCCAAATTTATGGTAACAGTTTAGAGAGGGTGCTTTTCTGTTCCAGCATGACAATTTTGCTGTGCACAAAACACAAATGATTTACTGAGTCTGATGAGAAAGAATGTGACTGTCCTGCAGAAAACACAGACCTCAACCCAATTGAACACATTTGGGATGAATTAGAATGCCAACTCTGACCCAAACCCCATCATCCTACCTGACCTCACTCATGCTCTTGTTTCTGAATGTTAGCAAATCCCTACAGTCATGTTCCAACATCTAGTGAAAGACTTCCCAGAAGGGTGGAAGCTGTTAGGGGGACGAACTTGCTTAATGTCAATGGTTTTGAAACTATATGCTCATAACAAGCATGTATGGATGTGGTGTTTCGGTGTCCAAATAATAATAATACACTGGCACAAAACAAATTTCTGAGAAATAGACAATAACAAATATTTTTTATTACTACCTACATGTAGTATAGTTGTAGCACATTTTTAAACTTGCATTAGTTTGAAAGAGTTTATTTTAGTTCAATCGGATGTTCAGCAAGTACACACTGAATCCCATAGCAGGGCAAAGTGACATTTTGAGTGCTCCTGAGAGATGAGAGAGAGAGAGAGAGAGAAAATAAAGCATGAAAGTGCTCTTGTTGCCTGAGGTGACCGGAGCCATGAAATTTCTTGCTTGTAGTGCTTAGTTTTGTATAGTTTTTGTACAGGGTGTTGCTATAACTAACTACTTTTTAAAGATAGGATGTAGCGTAAGGCTATGTACATGAGATTTGCATTGTTATTTCCCTTGTTTGAGTAGAGATTTGCATGTTTTGGTTTGTTGAATCTACAGTATATTGGGGCTGCACAATTAATTGCAATAGCAATAAAATTGCGACACTGCATCCGCAAAGTATTCACTGGGCTTCACTTTTTCCACATTTTGTTATGTTACAGCCTTATTCCAAAATGGATTAAAATTCATTATTTTCCTCAAAATTCTACAAACAATACCCCATAATGACAACGTGAAAGAAGTTTGTTTGAAATCTTTGCAAATGTATTAAAAATAAAAATGAAAAAAATCACAAGTACATAAGTATTCACAGCCTTTGCCATGACACTCAAAATTGAGCTCAGGTGCACCCTGTTTCAACTGATCATCCTTGAGATGTTTCTACAACTTGATTGGAGTCCACCTGTGGTAAATTCAGTTGATTGGACATGATTTGGAAAGGCACATACCTGTCTATATAAGGTCCCACAGTTAACAGTGCATGTCAAGCCAGGAAGTCCAAGGAATTGTCTGTAGACCTCCGAGACAGGATTGTATCAAGGCACAGATCTGGGGAAGGGTACAGAAAAATGTCTGTAGCATTGATGGTCCCAATGAGCACAGTGGCCTCCATCATCCGTAAATGGAAGAAGTTTAGAACCACCAGGACCTGGCCGCCCGGCCAAACTGAGCGATCAGGGGAGAAGGGCCTTAGTCAGGGAGGTGACCAAGAACCCGATGGTCACTCTGACAGAGCTCCAGCATTTCTCTGTGGAGAGAGGAGAACCTTCCAGAAGAACAACCATCTCTGCAGTACTCCACCAATCAGGCCCGTATGGTAGAGTGGCCAGACGGAAGCTACTCCTCAGTAAAAGGCACATGACAGCCCGCCTGGAGTTTGCCAAAAGGCACCTGAAGAACTCCCAGACCATGAGAAACAAAAGATTGAACGTTTTGGCCTGAATGGCAAGTGTCATGTCGTGAGGAAACCAGGCACCGCTCATCACCTTGCCAGTACATCCCTACAGTGAAGCATGGTGGTTGCAGCATCATGCTGTGGGGATGTTTTTCAGCAGCAGGAACTGGGAGACTAGTGAGGATTGATGAAAACCTTCTCCAGAGCGCTCTGGACCTCAGACTGGGTCGAAGGTTCATCTTCCAACAGGACAACGACCCAAAGCACACAGCCAAGAAAGCAAAGGAGTGGCTACGGGACAACTCTGTGAATGTCCTTGAGTGGACCACCCAAAGCCCAGACTTGAACCTGATTGAATATCTCTGGAGAAATCTGACAATGGCTGTGCACCGACGCTCCCCATTCAACCTGATGGATCTTGAGAGGTCCTGCAAAGAATTGGAAAAACTGCCCAAAAATAGGTGTGTCAAGCTTGTAGCATCATACACAAAAAGACATGAGGCTGTAACTGGTGCCAAAGGTGCTTCAACAAAGTATCGCACAAAGGCTGTGAATACTTACAGTGGGTACGGAAAGTATTCAGACCCCCTTAAATTTTTCACTCTTTGTTATATTGCAGCCATTTGCTAAAATCATTTAAGTTCATTTTTTTTCCTCATTATTGTACACACAGCACCCCATATTGACTGAAAAACACAGAATTGTTCGCATTTTTGCACATTTATTAAAAAAGAAAAACTGAAATATCACGTGGTCCTAAGTATTCAGACCCTTTGTTCAGTATTTAGTAGAAGCACCCTTTTGATCTAATACAGCCATGAGTCTTTTTGGGAAAGATGCAACAAGTTTTTCACATCTGGATTTGGGTATCCTCTGCCATTCCTCCTTGCAGATCCTCTCCAGTTCTGTCAGGTTAGATGGTAAACGTTGGTGGACAGCCATTTTCAAGTCTCTCCAGAGATGCTCAATTGGGTTTAAGTCAGGGCTCTGGCTGGGCCATTCAAGAACAGTCACGGAGTTGTTGTGAAGCCACTCCTTCGTTATTTTAGCGGTGTGCTTAGGGTCATTGTCTTGTTGGAAGGTGAACCTTCGGCCCAGTCTGAGGTCCAGAGCACTCTGGAGAAGGTTTTCGTCCAGGATATCCCTGTATTTGGCCGCATTCATCTTTCCCTCGATTGCAACCAGTCGTCCTGTCCCTGCAGCTGAAAAACACCCCCACAGCATGATGCTGCCATCACCATGCTTCACTGTTGAGACTGTATTGGACAGGTGATGAGCAGTGCCTGGTTTTCTCCACACATACCGCTTAGAATTAAGGCCAAAAAGTTATATCTTGGTCTCATCAGACCAGAGAATCTTATTTATCATCATCTTGGAGTCCATCTTGGAGTCCTTGCACTGAGGAGAGGCTTCCGTCAGGCCACTCTGCCATAAAGCCCTGACTGGTGGATGGCTGCAGTGATGGTTGACTTACTACAACTTTCTCCCATCTCCCGACTGCATCTCTGGAGCTCAGCCACAGTGATCTTTGGGTTCTTCTTTACCTCTCTCACCAAGGCTCTTCTCCCCCGATAGCTCAGTTTGGCCGGACGGACAGCTCTAGGAAGGGTTCTGGTCGTCCCAAACGTCTTCCATTTAAGGATTATGGAGGCCACTGTGCTCTTATGAACCTTAAGGGCAGCAGAAATTTTTTTTGTAACCTTGGCCAGATCTGTGCCTTGCCACAATTCTGTCTCTGAGCTCTTCAGGCAGTTCCTTTGACCTCATGATTCTCATTTGCTCTGACATGCACTGTGAGCTGTAAGGTCTTATATAGACAGGTGTGTGGCTTTCCTAATCAAGTCCAATCAGTATAATCAAACTCAGCTGGACTCAATTGAAGGTGTAGAACCATCTCAAGGATGATCAGAAGAAATGGACAGCACCTGAGTTAAATATATGAGTGTCACAGCAAAGGGTCTGAATACTTAGGACCATGTGATATTTCAGTTTTTCTTTTTTAATAAATGTGCAAAAATGTCAACAATTCTGTGATTTTCTGTCAATATGGGGTGCTGTGTGTACAATAATTAGGAAAAAAATGAACTTAAATAATTTTAGCAAATGGCTGCAATATACCAAAGAGTGAAAAATGTAAGGGGGTCTGAATACTTTCTGTACCCACTGTATGTACATGTGATTTTGATATATATATAAAAAAAAAAAATTTTTCAATGATTTCAAACAAACTTCTTTCACGTTGTCAATAAGTTGTTTGTAGAATTTTGAGGAAAATATTTAATTTCATCTGTTTTGTAATAAGGCTGTAACATAACAAAATGTGGAAAAAGTGAAGCGCTGTGAATACTTTCCGGATGCACTGTAAATGGTTTAGAAGTCCAGTTCAGACAGGCTTAAGCCATTGCGTTGCATCAATAGACACGCCCGGTGTAGACCTGATGTAAGTCCACACTAATCCGTTTTCATTTGAAAACGCCTAACATCATCATTTCCAAAGTATGCAGTTATGGAGAGTACTTTTGAAAGTCTCAATTTTCAATGGAGGAAAATTCCTTTCTTATAAAAGTGTTTTTAACTGCCCCATCCTTCAATAACATTTCCTTTGCAAAGCTTTAATCGTTTTATAACTGTTTCACAAGCAATCCATGCTGAAATGAGCCGAAAATACATGCAATCCATGCTGAAATATGCTGAAGACACATCCAAATAACACTCTAACATAGTCCAAAACATGGTTTGAACTAGTCCAAAACATGGTTTGAACTAGAAACACACATCCAGTTTCCAGTATCATCTTGCACTGAAATGCACATCACCAGAAATGCATCAAGACTTGGAGGCCTGGGTAGCTCAGCTAGTATTGATGTTGAGTGACTCCAGCCAGTTCTCCTAAGCAACCAATCGTGGTTTGAGATACATGACAATGGTCAAAGACATCTGTCTAGTTCATGTTTATATTCAAAAATAATTAAAAAAAATTGTCCTTTGGTGTTCAGGAATAGTGAGGCCTAGAGTTGCAACGGTATGAGATTTTCACGATATGATAACAGTCTCTGAAAATATCACTGTTTCACGGTATAAGGTATTGCACAATTAATATTATCAGTGAAAACTGAAGTTTTTTTTTTTTTTTTTTAGCAAACACTTTATTATAATTGAAGTCTCCCTTTTGAAAATAAAATAAATAGAAAAAATAAGAAAGCTAACAGAATTATAATAATAAACCGAATTATAAACATGATAAAAAATAGCATGTAACTATAGCATGTTATATAACTAAAGCATGTTAGATTAAATGTTAGCATAGCATGTTAAATTAACTTCAAAATGAAAAATAACAACAGCTGTGTGAGCTTTTAAAGTAATGTCCTATGATTGTTAAGAATTAACATAAACTGTAGGTGTGCGACAGTGCAGCCAGATTGTTCCTGTCTGTATCTTTAACTAAGTGGTTCTCAACTTGTTTTGCTTCAGGACAGATTTTACATTGGAAATCAAGTGGCGACGTGGGTGAGATTATAGGATGATTGTCATAGTTGCACCACCTTTACTGCTGTGACATCATCTTAACCCTCTGGGGTCTGAGGGTATTTTGGGCCCTGGAGAAGTTTTGACATGCCTTGAAATTTGTGCTTTTTTCAGTTGCTTAAAAACATATTAATGGCTGAAGTCTGATAACACTGTATTCAGCGCAAACTGGGCTACAATAATATGTGAGCAACAGGTTTGTATTTTTGAGAAAATAATGTTTTGCATGGTTTCTGAAAAAACAAAACTTTTAAGTCACTGAAATAAGGACATATAACAAATACTAAACATTTGCCTACAAGACTTTTGAGAACTGGATCTTGTAGCCTAGAGGTTTTGCTACAAAATGATGAGAAAACCATCCTGATCACTCATTCATTCAAAACAAAATAGGCTATCACTTGGGCGGCCACCAAAATATCTTCAATGGGAGAACCATGGCATTGTTCTTTCCCTGCTGTCCATGACCTAGTCCGATTAGACCTGTTGAGAAACACTGCTTTAACTCACACACACATTCACTTATGTCAGACCCCCACGCTTCTTTCTGACATTTTCTCCACTGTGTGTGTGTGTGTGTGTGATGCAATTTTACGAGTCTGACAGGCAGACAAGGAGGAAAGGAGATGCGCACGCGCATGTGAGATTCTCCGTCCGGTTGCATTTTTTTCTCAATAACGTAGATAAGCAAATGTACATGTTATGATAACCGTCAATTTTCATACCGTGGTATACTGTGAAACTGGCCTGTCTGTCCTGCTTTCTCTGTTTATGAACTGAAGCACCAGTGGGCTGGGCCAAAGGTGCAATTATGTGAAGTAGGCGTTGATGTATTTTCGCTGAAGAGGCGGTCATGAATTAATGAGCCCCCTTGTAGGGTAGTTGCGGAAGTAAAGAACAAGGCATTTTTGCTGCTTTGTTTCAATAAAGGCTTTTATTGCATTGGGGATTAAGTTTTGAGATCTGAAATGTACAGCATATTTTATAGTACAATGCCCTCTTATCAAGGAAAATGTAATTCCTCATGACATGACCACTTTAAATTAAAAAGTTTTTTTAACTGTGGTGTGCACTAAGAAACAACTGAGTCCAAATGAAAATGGGGGTCTGGAGTACTGTTCAAGTGTACTCTGCTATGGTTCACAAATTTTTGAAAGAGAAGCACAGATGTTGACGAATTAATGACAACAAACAGGACTGCATTCAAAGCGGCAAATGCATTTCTCATTTCTGCAGAAATTGACTTTGGTGTGCGACTTGCATTCCTTGCATGGCTTGCAATGCATCTTTTCGCAGAGAAGCGCAATTGCCATTCTTCGCATATTAGGTTTTTAGTACAACACATTCCATTTTTGGCATCTTTTCCTGGAGTCGTCACCTAGTTACAGTGATAAACATCTGTCACATTGTTCAGGGTGTTTCTCGCATCAATAATGCAAACAAACTGCAGTTCATAGACTAATAATACAATAAAAAGAGACATGAAAGGGGGTGGAATCAATTTGAACCATGCCATCCAACCTAGTGTAAAAACAATCTAAACTAAAAAGGGTTGTGGTGGCATAATAGTTTAGTGTTAGTTGGTAGCTAAGGACTTTTCATGTAATTATTGCACTGAAAATAATTTGAACCAACACCCTGACTATCTACCTTTCTCTGTTTGTAAACACAGGAATGTTTCTACCCGGTGTCCACCTCTGACTGAGAGAAACTACATCGCATGCCCAATGACAGCAAATCAAGTGCAGGAATCACAGCTAATCTGAGTCAACTACAAGATTCATCATGGAACATAAAATGCTGACCTCATCTCTTACCTCAATGATTGTGATGAAAACCCTACCTGGCTCCTGCCTTAATGTCATTGTTTACTAATAACTTGACAGCACTCTTGACTATAACATAATGACTGCATGTTGGTTATATGCACTACCGACTGAATGTCTAAATCAATGAATGTCCTATTTGTAGTTTTATGGCTCTTCTATAATTGTGGGGATGTCCATGTTTTAATGTAGCATTTATATTCATCTGAGATAATAAAAGATTAAAAAGACACTTTAAAGCCTCTTGTCTTTATTCATGAATAAGTGATTCAAAACTTAAAGACCACATTTAAAATCTGAAGAGTGTTAAAAATTTTAAACTTTATGGATGAAAAGTTGTGTAGAAGTTAAGCATTCCAACTGGAACCAAGTTTGTTTTCGTTGCATAAAATATCTGGTAAAATATAGAGATGGTGTTCTGTAATCAGAACAAGCTGTTTTAATATTGTAAAACAGTATTCTAATAGTTTCATTCAGTAAAACCTCCATAAAACACTTCTGACCTTGTTAGACACTAATAATGTGGGATCTATTGTGTCTCACAGGCTTCACTGCTGTGGTCCCTCAACCTTCCCTGATAAGAGGTTGGTAGTTGGAGTACAGTGACGACACATAAAAAGACTAACAAGTGTTCTGTTTTTTTAAAAGAGAGCATATGTGTTTGTGAGGGTGTGTCATAAAGTGTCTGAGCGTGACGGCCCTGTAATTATCTGAGGTGTAGGTTTCAGATGAGCAGCACCACACGCAAGCAAACCTAACACTGATGTGTGGAGGAGCCGGTTTCTGTTTTTCCTATGAAATTTGTTTTATCTTGTCATCTCTATATTTGTTTCTTCTTTATACCCCTCGATGGCTTTGTCTGTTTAAAGGGAGAATTCTCACCAAAACTACATTTCTCATTTGCTCACCTTCTTGTTGCTGTTCTTGTTCCATTTGGGTGAACTATCCCTTTAAATATGCATATAGATTCAGTGGTCCAAACAACTCCAAGTCCACACGCACCCCTTCAGATGTCTTTTTGTCAATAAAATTGAGGTGGATTCTTTTTAGTGCCTTTTAAACCTGTCTTCATGATAATTCAACATGAAAAACAACCTTGTAGGTGCCCCATCCACACAATGGTCTTGTGAAAGGTTGATTATCTTAAGCTAGTCTTATCATAAGTCTTTTAAGGTTTATTCTGACAGACACAGCACTGTTTCACTGGTTGACTTTAGCTATTTGAAATTCTTTAGGTGGAGGGTTGGAGTTTACGTTTGTCTACATTCTCCAGAATTGATGGTAAAGTATTCTTAATGGGTCAAAGTGAATATAAAGCATGCCAAAAATACTACAAAGGAATTGTTTTTATAATGTTTTTCTTTACTACAATGTGTACAAAGTTACTACCACTTGAAAACTATGTAACTAAAAACACTAAGCAGGAGACTATCTTAAAATTAGTCCTTGTGGCAAGTCCATCATGTTCCAAGTCTTTTGAAGACATAAGATTGTTTTGGTGAGAAACAAATCCATAAACCCAAGTATGAGCAATAATAATATTGATGCTTTGTTGTATTGTGAGACCCACAGAAACTTTCAAATGTTTGAGGCCTATTGCTTCCTGTACTTTGAGTGTGTCACAACCGCTCTGAGATACTGCACACCCTCACACACACCCTCATCCCCACATAATCTATTAGTGTAGTGACCTATTAAGTCAAGGAATGCTTTGAGTGAACCTCCATGACCTTGTAATGGCTCAGAGCCACTAGTTCAGGATCAAAGCCAGAAGGAATGCCCCTTCAAACCCAGGGCAGGCTTGTACATAGAGGTCAGCTTTGTTTGTATTTGAAAAACGTCTCTGTCTGTTTGAACTTCCTTCTCTCCATAATGTGCTTGTTAATGTGACGCACCATTTATGTTTCATCACAAGAGCCACATTAAAGATATTGTTTGTGACGACAAAGCGTGAAGAAAAATCCAATCCATCGCTCCCTGAAGATGGCTTGTTTTCAGTGAGGGTCTGTGCATGCTGAAGCCAAAATATATGTGAATGCAGGCACATATGCCTACTTGTGAAAAATATGTCTTGCGTAGCCAGAACTTTTAAAGTCTGGCTAAACATCACAATGAATGGTCTGCTGCTTATTCTTGCCAAGAACCACCCACTTAGACAGTAAGGCTATGTTCAGACTGCAGGCAAATCAGATTTTTTTTTCTCAAATCAGATCTTTTCAGGCAGATTGTCCACACTATTAATTGCAAGTGATCAAATCAGATTTGCACATTCAGATATAACCAACCTATCTACATGGGTTGCTTTGGTAACGACGTAGCATGACGATGCTTTCAAAACCGATGCGGGAATAATGTAGGTGCATCATCTCGCTCTGCAAATAAGTTCCCTGTCCAGTTGCGGTGCAGGACTCCTCCGTCGCTCAAGGAAAACTCGGCGACAGAGGAGGCTGGTAAATATTGTAGATGTTCCGTGCTGCAGTCACCAATTTTTGACGTCATCATTGTGTGTTAAGAGTGACGCAAAAGACCATTTGAAATCTGAATTGAACAGCCAGAGCATCCGGACTGAGATGCATCTGAAAAAATCAGATTTCAATTGCATTTGAAACTACTACCCTATGTGGTTTGAATCAGATTCTGAAAAATCCGATTTCATGTGTTTTTTTTGCTGTCCAGAATATCAAATACTCATCTGGATATGCAAAAAAATCTGATTTTTAGAGGCAGTCTGAAAAAGGCCTTAAGAGACAGTCTGAACGACATGTAAAGCAACCAACCATTATTCTTTTTTTATTTATTTTTTTACGTGTCATTTAGCGGTGGGTTTATCTGAAATTGACTGCACCACAATAATAGAGTTGTGTAAAAAAAGAAAGAAAAAAAAAAAATTTTTAGTAGTGCGGGTGTCTCTATGAACGGTTGTACTGAAAGCACTGGGAAATTAGCAAATCATGTACAGACTGTACATTTCTGTATTTCCAACAGTAATAAATATAGACTAAATCCACAGAAAACAAAGTGCAAACCAGGAAAATACTGCCTTCGGAGGCTGTATACGGAATGTTTACGTCACATCCTTTGTATTGACAAACCTTCATCTAGCTCAATACAGCATAGATGTGTCCTTCGCTGCCTGTGTAATTCCACACTCCTGTGCATGTGGATCCACACTGGTTGAACTAAAAAAAGAAAATGGTGTCAACAGAGGCAGTTTATAGCCAGTTTGTGTATACATTATTATTATTTTTATTATTACTTTTCCCAACTTTTTCATTTCTATTGAGAACGTATTATTGTAGTTATTAAATATATGCTTTGTTGTCACCAAAACTCTCTTGATTTTGTTCTAGATTAATAACCGGTTGTGGTTTGGTTACACTAAATGAATGCTGGTATCCTAGCAACTGTCAGTAATACGTTTCCGGAGTTACCTACGTACGCAAATGCTGTCTGTTAAGACACTGACTGATAGGCCAGTGAGGCAACAAGGCAGCTATACCTTAGGATTCAGACACAATTCTGCAGTAGTGGAATAAAACATTCTGCACTAGTCTGGCAGACTTTGAATTTGCTTGATTTATCCACCTGGACTGATACAAGATGATGTTTGCCCTTTATCCTGGAAGTTGTGTTATGTCAGCCAATCAGATTAGAGCTTGCTAGATCAAGAAAGTGCTTTCCAGTTTTGTGAGAAGTATGCATCAGATGGTTAGTGAATGGACTGTAGCTTGGTCTATCTGAGACTAGTGCATGTTAACACTAGTGTTGCACGTTGCAGTCACCTAGTTTTCTTTAGTCAAATTGAAAATTAAAGCTACTACAAGAGTAAAACACTTACAAATATAGCTCACACCCCCATTCCAATGTGATTCAGTTTCCCAGCAGAGCCTGAGGTTTCTAGATCATTTCACTTTCATTTCGAGTGGAATGAATATTTTCAGCCTTTACCTTCTGGCCAACACACAATTCAATGTGTTTATAGACACTTTTAGTGTATATAGGTCTGAGGTCAGTTTTCATGAAGCTAATGGAGTTGTTCAGGTCAGGGCTCGGATACATGAAAGCTGGTCGTAGATCTGCCCTGAAGGGGAATCTTTGTCTAAGGACTGCTGTGGTCTACATTCAGGATGTAATTAGTCTCTCCCTGCTGTTTTTAGAAGTGAGGTCTGATAGCACAATTTAAAAACACGTTAACATCTACCTGAGTCGTGTTTAAAGGTTAAGGTGGCTTCATTATTGACCGCTTCCTTTCTCGCAAGCTTCCGCCCTTCTGATGAAAGTTCTCAACATTATTTCACTAAAAGGGTTCAAATTAGTCTTAACATCTACTGCTTCTATATTTTCATTTGTTAATAAAGTGTCATTTAATTAATGTCTAAATTCTGTCTCCTATCTCAGCTAAATATGCAGAGATGATTAGTCAACTATAAGCCATTTGAAAAGTGTGGCTCTGTGATGGGTTTTGGCTTGTGGTGCAAAAAAAATGCTGTTTGTTTGAGCATCCTGACCAGCCTGACAAAAGTTTGGGTTGAGACTATCTGTTTGTTTGATCAATGAAAGATGGCGGTAGTGTTCTGGGAATCCAGTATGAAGTTTTTGAAATTGCATTTCTATTTTGTGCCACTAGTGATGTATAAAATGACACACTTCGCCTGTATCTCTGAAAAGACAATACACGTATCTTAAAGATCAACAAAGCAATAGAGAATTTTTTTAATTGTATTGAATGAGAGAGAAATGACAGGTAAAAAGGGACAAGACTCGAAATTGTTGCACCTGATTGAGCAATGAAACACAATACGTCAAAGCAAGTGTGTTAGTCTCAGCCTAAGATAGATAGAACCAACCAGGTCTTATGGCAAGTTGTAATAGTAGTACGAGATTAAGTCAACGAGTTAGTTCTTACACAAATATACAACATGTATGTCCATAAAGAACAATAAATGAACCATCAAATGATGTTATTACGATTTTTCCTAAATTTAGTCTCTAACCTGAACCTAACCATAAAGTCTAACCCCTTACCCAAACCTTAAACCTTACCATGATTTTAGCAGGAAATTACTTTTGTGTACCACAAAAGAAAGAAAACTTCAGGATTTGGAACGAGAATAGTATCACAGGTTATTGACATACATCAGTCATTTGTATTGCATAAACAAACAAGTAATGAGTAACCAAATTTGTATTTTATAATAAAGTTGAATAAAAGGCTAGCAAAAATGTATGCCTGGTTTGTCTCGGTTTGAAATTCTATTTGTTGATTGGTTGATCTCTATGGGAATTAAAGTTGTACCGAAGTCGTACAATTTTTTACGATTTCGCCATCTCATATGTTTTATAATGAGTTGTCATGAGACTATGTTAGATGGAATACCCAAAGACCACCCACAGTATGCTCACTGTACAGATCAATGAAAAGAGCTAACTGAAATTGCCAGTTCCGATCTCCTACGCAACTTCCGAGAGTCATTGGCAAAGACCACTGCACCATTATTTGAATGCTTTGGACTGTTCTTGGCCAGAAATAGCTGCATAGTGGGCCAGAGTTTAAACATATGGTCTGAAAGTCTGGCTTTGCAAAACTACTTGTCTACTACCAACCTAATTTTTAAGACTACAAGCCACTGGATCATGGCTCTGATTATTGTTTTATTTCTAATTAACCTCTTTGAGTGCAGGTTTCTTGGAAAGACGGAAGGTGTTCTGTAGCAAGAGACTTATTGCTGAAAGAGAAATTCTGCTTGTCACTTTTGAAAAGATCCACCCTCTCTCTTTCTCTTCCTCTCTTTTGTCAATACTTTTGGGGAAACAGTGTGCAGGAAAGGGCGAAAACCCATCTGCTTCCTGAGATTCATATTATGGGATGTCTGACTGTGCAGTTAAAATGAACTTCCGGCACATCTGCATGCTAATTTTGACTCACTCTTACAAATAACAACAAAAAAAGTGGAAGGCTTTGCTTCTCCAGACAGATTTTATATTTCATGTATGATGTCACCAGATTAGATTAAGAGTGCTAATCTGTATGCTTTTCTCTTTTTTTTTTAGCTGTTTGTATACAGACTATTTGTACATGAAATCTAAACCTGGACATAATACAGGTGATTACAGGAGTACAATAAAACACTTCAAGTCACCTGTCAGCATGCACATGATTTGATTTGGTTCACTTGCAGGTCAACTTATGGATGTCCTGGCTAATGCCAGAGCTATAAACCACATAGGGTAGAGTGGGGTAAGCTATGCCACTGTTTCCTTAAAGGAAGTCTTCTTAATCATTACCAAGATGTAACAACTTAATCCACCTCTGAAATGACTCCCTGTTTTGGCGGTTGTCATTGATCCCTCTAATTTTTCAATCCCTCCCCTCTAAACAGCTGGCTCCAAAATGGCATATAACACCCACTTTTTATTATCTATTTCATCGTGATTGAAGCGACTGATAAAATCAAGTCCTGCCCTTTATTTTTATCTCTTTGACATCCAGTTTAATTCGAAAGCAGACACTTTCGAAAAGATTTTTAACAAAGTCAGGTCTGAATCAGTTTTAGAGATTTTAGCTAAAATAGACCTTATAATCCTTGTATACTGTAGGTTTTTAATCACTATACTTTTTATTGTATTTTAAATTGTTTTCACCATGAAAATAGCCACAGAAGCTGGCATGCCGTTAAATCACAAACAAAATCATTAGAAAATATGCCAGAATACTTAAGTAATATTAGTTTTATGTAGACTTCAATAGTGTTCAGGATTCATAGTGTTGCCATAGTGGTGTTCAATATAGATTAATGTATAATGATTGGGCGTTGCCCCTCCCACTCCCTCTATTTATCTGTGTACCTGCCTAACACTGAGCTCACTAAGCACTACTGTATCGAAAACACAAAGGGTGGAGGTAAAGAGTGCATAACTCAAGGTGCATTAAACAGGTTTTCAGCTGAACAAGTCAGGGCACTTGTACTGGAAAACAATTTCTTCCACTGTTCCTGTCAATGATTGTAATCTCAAATCAGATCTTACTAATGTGTAATTTATGTAACCTGATGGTAAACACCCATTATGTTGGTGTACTTATTGTATTAAGAATCAAGCTAATTGCAAAAGAATTAGCTTAACAATCAATCCACACATGAGGTGTTTCCTTATTTACTGAATTAGGATCATCCCTGAGATCATATGCCAACTGAATATCAGTTCAAGCTTCAATGAACAGCTTGGTAAATAACTGCAGGCAGAACATTCGAGTTTTATACTTCATTCTTAATGTGTCACCACATGTTTGACTGACAACATTTTTGCAAAATGATTTTACGTTGTCGCCTCTCCTTTCCCGGTGTAGTGATCACTGCAAATGCCCTCTCCTACACTACTGGGTCCATAGCAACATCTCGTCATCCTAAGAGATGGACAAATCTGACTCCAAACCTGGGCAGACGATACTTGTTAGCCCTTTCATGGCATCCATCTAGGAGTAGGACACTCTGTTATAAAACCTATGACCCAGGGACCTTGCTGTCACCGTCCAAGCTCGCTAGGCTATGACAGGTCAACCCCGGGTGTAAAGGGTCCGGCCAGTACTGCGCACACTGCACTCCACCTAAAAACAAAACTGTGCAGGCTTGCCCACATCACAACATCAACATCAAGCCCTGCCATGATGGGAAAGGGGTGAAACTTTCAGACGTACTTTGGGAACACCTGAAAACCACCATACTGCAGACCTCTGACGAAGAACAAAGACTGGTTTGATGAAAACAATCAGAAGATCCAAGAATTGCTGGCGAAGAGGAGATCCGCCCACCAAACGTACCTTGCTCGGCTGTCCTGTCGTCATAAGAAAGCAGCCTTCAGCCTTGTATGCCGAATGAGTGGTGGATCAACCGCGCAGAGAGAACTTCGCTTTGGGCAGACATTGGTGACTACAGAGGGTTCTATGAAGCCCTAAAGGCAGCCCTTCGCACCAGGTCCAGAGTCCCTTGCATAGCACAGATGGCCAAACGCTCATCACAGAGAAGGTGTCCATCCCGAGCCGGTGGTCGGAACATTTCCAGACGCTTTTCAGCGCCATCCACATGGTTCAAGACTCAGCATTCCATGGCATCACACAACAGCCTGTAAATACAGAACTGGATTAGTTTCCTCACCCTGGAATTTTCAAGGCCATTAAGCAGCTGAAAGTGTCAAGGCAGCAGGAATCGTTGGAATCCCACCTGAGATTTGGAAGCATGGGGGCCCAGTGCTACACACAAAACTCCATGAGTTCTTTGTCTGCTGCTGGGAACAAGGCAATCTACCACAGGACCTCCCTGACACAGTCATCATCACCCTGTACAAGAACAAGGGGGGAAAGTCAGATTGCTCCAACTATCGGGGGATAACTCTGCTTTCTGTCACAGGAAAAATCCTTGCAAGAATACTCCTGAACAGACTGGTACCCACCATTGCAGAATAACTCCTCCCAGAGAGCTAGTGCAGCTTCAGAGATAACATGAGCACCACTGACATGGTATTTGTTCTCAGACATTGTAAATGTAGTTTGTTTATGTAATGCAAACGTTCAAATATATCACCTTACAATTCATGTGCTATAATAAGTGTTATGAAGTCTAAAAGGGCGAAAAGTATGTTTATGTTGTGTATTCTGCCAATTTACTCTTTGTTTGAAAGTGAATAAATGTAATTGTTGTTGTAGCTCGTCTAGTGTTCATTTCACCAGGAAACTGCCAAGATACATCAAGCCAAGTAAAAATAATTTTGCACAAATTTAGGTACAGTAACGTGATTCTGTGAGACCCGGTTGTTGGTTTCAATTTAACAGTCTGCATTGCATACCTTACTAAATGAACCAAAACGGCAAACAATTATTTTGAAACTATTAACCAGGTTATAAAATGAAAAAAAAAAAAACATTATCAAGAAAGATTTAATATCAGGTTGTCAGGTTTAGGCTGTAAAACAGCTCTTAGATGAACATTGTGTCTCCAGTAGTATGTTTCCTCATAGATTGGGCTTGTCTTTGACTGACACAGGGATCAGCAAGAGGTCAAGGCAATGGGCCAGATGTGTTTACCTTTTGTAAATGAGTAATCCTCCATCCAAAGACTCCCATTCTTTTACTGTACTGCACTCAAGGACTTTTAGAACAGGAAAACAACATCATATTTGATTATATTGTATTTAAATAGTTTTTAGTTGATTTTGATTAACTTTTAAGTAATTATGTATGGCCTGCTATTATTTTTTATTAATATCTGTATTATTATTGTGGTTATTAGTTTATTTAATCTAAAGGAGTTTCAGTAGATTGGAATATTAACATTATATCAGTCAATAAAATTGTTATGAGCTAAAATATACAGACAACAAAATTAAATGGCATAATTACAGAACTTTTCAGCTAAGTTGCATTTTGAAACATTCATGAGAGCCGCTACCTTCATTTGCCCTATCAGTCTTATGGAGATCATTCCATGACTACTGTGTCTTTCCCACTATTTATGCAGTTGGTCAGTTCACAAGCTTGTATGCAGCATTAAGCTCTATATTGAGTCTTTTGTGAAATGTCAAACTTTATACACTCACTGAGTACATTATTAGAAACCCTTTGGTCCTAATAAAGTGCCAGATGTGGTCTTCTGCTGTTGTGCATTCTGAGGGGCTTTTCTGCTCACTACAATTGTACAAAGTGGTTATCTGAGTTACTGTAGCCTTTCTGTCAGCTCAAACCAGTCTTAACATTCTCTGTTGACCTCTCTCTTCAACGGGGCATTTCCGACAGATTTCCCACAGAACTGCCACTCACTGGATGTTTTTTGTTTTTAGCACCATTCTGAGTAAACTCTAGAGACTTGTGTGTGAAAATCCCAGGAAATCAGGAGTTACAGAAATACTCAAACCAGCCTAACATGCCATGGTCAAAATCACTGAGATCTCATTATGATGGTTGATGTGAACATTAACTGAAGCTCCTGACCTGTATATGCATTATTTTATGCATGCACTGCTGCAACAGGATTGGCTGATTAGAGAATAGTATTAATAAGTAGGTGTACAGGTGTCCCTAATAAAGTGCTCTGTGAGTGTATATGTCAACACTTTTCCCAAAGGGAAATTATCTTATGTAACCTTAACCATTACTGTTCGTGATTTTACACACCCGGCCCCTTATCAGGCTAATCAAGCCTCCTAGAGTGATAATGGCTGACTGTGGACAGAGAGAGAGCGTTTACTCAGCTGTCAGCTGTCTGTCATATGTGTTTGTTTGTGTCTTTTGGTTTTAGTTCTTTATTAAAAATATATTTATATATTGTCAAGCCGGTTCTCGCATCCTCATTTCCATTGAACTTCTTTACACATACAAACAGGTTTGTAAACTCATAATGGACCTGTTTTAGAAGTTGGTGCACATGATATGCATATGTGGTTGGATGTGCTATGAACGGCATGTCCTTCAGACAATGTTTGCCACGTGTTAACAGATCATTCCCCTTGATCAATTATCAGTTATGAAAAAGTCAAAGTTACATAAGTGAAAGGTTACAATCAGGTTTCCTTCATGAGTTCTGGGATTGACACTGCATTATGGGTTTGCCTCCAAACATAGTTGTTGTTATTGGTTTGTGGAAAGGCAATCTTTAAATGTAAATATTCTGTGCTCTTCAACTAATGGGAGCTCTGTTGAATTTGTCCCGGACAGATATGTGTGCTCAGTGGCTCTGCACTTATTTAATGTGCTAACAAGCTGCTGCTGATGACATAACAAGTTCATCATCTGATGTTCTGAATGTGATCTCTCTTTTAGCTACTAAATATTTTTAATAGAACCAAACCTCTGTCCCTGTGGGCATGTACACTGTGCATATTTTTAAGAAAACTTGTTAGCTCAGGCTTTGTATTTCAAAACAGGTGTCCTCATAATACTTATGGATATTTAAGAGCAGGCAAGGGAACACAATACTACCACAACACAGATTGAATTTCACAGAAAAGCAGAAATTCACAAGTGCTGGAGGGTCAGGAAAGCACCTTACATGTGCTTAGAATAACATCATCAAAGACTCAGCGACCAAATGCACTCAGAGTTAAAAGATAACGTAAGATGCCTCTCATTTGTGGATGCTTTCTCCACAGTCTTCATGTGAAAAATACATTTTTCTAATACATCCGCTACTATGCAGAAATGTCTGCCTGTAAGGAATTTAAAGCCATAGTTTTTCAGAATAGAAATTCTGTAATTTTCTCGCCCTCATGATGTTTTTTTTTAAACCTGCATGAATTTTTTATTTTTTTTTGTGAAACGCAAGATGTCAGACATAATGTTAGCCTCAGTCACCATTTACTTTCATTGCAGCTTTTTGCAATGTGAATGTTGACAGGGTGGGGTGCTGCCCAAGAAGACCGAGAAACCCGGCAGGACCAAGTTTGGGAACGGTAAGTTCAAAGGGGTGAGTCAGCGATGACAGAATTGTATTTTTGGGTGAACTATCTCTTTAAGAACTAAATAAAAAGAGATGGTTTGTTGCATCGGTGACTGATTGTTCCTCTAAGAGCTTTGAGGAGGTATTTGCCCTCATAGATTCAAATCTGTCTGTTTAACTTTAGTTGACAGATAATCTAAGGTAAATCTAATTTGATAATTAGCACTGATTACAGGCATTAACTTCAAAACTTCAAGTTCAAAACTGACATACTTTTTTGCCTTTAAGGTATTTTAACTTAAGGACTTCATGCAGCTAATTTGGCCAATCTTTAACGCACCACTTCCTCTAATGAATGACAGTGCCTAATTGAGTATCCCCCTTCAAAATGAACTTTCATGTATTAGTCATCTCATTGTGATGCAGCATTTGTTCTTAAAGGACTTTTTGACTGCTGTGTCTTTGATCTTGCCAAAACTATTGTTGTACTGTTATCTTAATTATACTTAGGGCTCAGGCAATATTGTGAGCATTGTCTTCTTTCATGATAACAATTTTTTTGTAAAATATTGACCCTGTTTACATGCAAAGTATTTTCCGATTAAGGTCCATATTTTAGATAAGACTTTAAAAATTTTACATTTAAAAATTTAAAATTGTGAAAAAGATGTTTACAGGCTGTGCAGCTATTGCTATATTTCTGTATACATATAATCAGCGTAAAACATATAAACTAAGACATGCATGTTCTTTTCCTGCTATTTTCTTTTGGAAATACTGGAGATTCTCACTCTTTTGGGCAGTAATTTATTCAACTAATTTATTCTTGTCCTTAAATATTCTGGGTTCAATACAAGTTAAGCCAAATCGACAGCATTTGTGAGACAATATTGATAACCACAAAAATGTATTTGGTTTTGTTCATCCTTTTCTTTAAAATCTGGGTTACATTGAGGCACTTACAATGGAAGTGAAGAGGGCCAATTCATAAAAGTTTAAATACTCACAGTTTCAAAACTATAGCCAAAAGATGTAAACATTATGCATGTTAAAATAGTTTTAGTGTGATAAAATTAACTTATGATAGAATTCACTTATTAAACTTTTCTAAGTTTTCTGATAAGTTATATCCAACTTTACAACTTGCCATGATGATATAACACTAAAATGACTGTAAAAACAAATATTTAAATAATTTTGCAAAATTATGTGCTTTTATAAAATTATAAACTTCACATTTCTGCCTTTAAACCCTCCAAACATTGTCCCCATTCACTTCCATTTTAAGTATCTGACTGTAACCTGCAAATTTGCTTTAAAAAAAAAAAAAAAAAAAAAGGAGAGATGAGTAATTAACATTATGCCACAAATCCTGCTTAACTTGTATTGAACCCGGAATATTCCTTTTACAAATATGCACGAGAGTACAATAAATTGAAAAATTTAGGTTTGAGACTCTTACAAATGTAAGCCATGACAGAGTAAAACAAGTTTCCTCACTACAGAAATGTTTTGTCATTTTTTACAATTGCATGTTTAATATCGACCACAGCTACCTTTCTTTGGACATGCGCAAATAAAAATGAATGTTCAATTAGAGTGAATATTCATAATAAATTCTGATAAGTACAGGCATATGTATCAGCTGTCTTATTTGGACTTCTAGAAACTGGAATATTGGCTTAATTTGATTATGGCAAACAGGATAAGGTGTTATGATGCTTACATAATCGGAAGTGAAAAAGCCTTTCTTTGTTAGTCTCATTCATGTACAGAACCTATAACACATCGTCACAAGACCCCTGCTTTTATTTGAGACAGATAAAAAGGAAAATAAATAATGACAAACAATAAATCTTAGTTTTTACAAAACATACTGCAATACAATAGTTCAAGGAATAATGCTGAAGGTCTTTAAATGTCATTCTCACCCCCTCAGCTTGATTTCTAGTTCAATATGGCCAATGTTTGTCACACATTTGTGGATCTCGGCTTGTCCAGCTGTTCTTGAATCTCTTCCAAACCCACCAGAGCCACTGGTGTCACAGGGGCTGCAGGCACACATCCATCCATTTCCGCTGTTGGTTATTTGAAATGGTTCAATCCAATCCAGATTAATGGTCATGTGAGGGTCGGACGTGTGAACGGTGAGCTCTCTGCACTTTGCTAGTCATAAACCGGTGAAATTCGATACACCCTGTTCTATAACTGTTCTATGATGACAATATGTCAAAGAATTAAAAATCCTCAGGCTCTGGATACATTAAAAGACACTTTCGTGCTCAAGCTGATACCCCTGACGGCTGCAGACCAGGGATTCAATTTGGACTGTGCAGCGGGAGAGATTCAACGTCAACTGTTGAACATGTCGGCAATGCTTGCGAAGGTCGTTTCAAACTTGGAGGATCTTGATGTAATATGTTGATCGATCACTGCCATGGAGACAAAATTCTCTGAGGTGGTTACAAGAGTGTCGGACGTCAAGAAATGGATCCATTATCTGGAGTCATCAGAGAGGGAATTATCTGCTAATCCGCTAGTGACCAAGATAGACTTGGAATCTGGAAAATTGGGAAAAACTGGA